>NW_023416368.1:52393951-52766451 GCF_014108235.1 Myotis myotis | reverse complement strand
AAGAGACACACGATGTTTTTCTCTTTGACGTGGTCTGGACTGACCTCAGCATCATCAGTCAAACCTTACCCGAATTGTGTTTTCTTTTTCATTCTATGAACTGGAACTGAAGAACACCACACATCACACAGTAATAATGAGCACAGAGCCAGCCTGCCTCACACAGAGATGACAGAGTGTGAGGGAAGGACCCTCCCGCTAACAGAGCAGGAGAGTGGTGTTAGCCTGGTCTCCACCGATAAGGGCAGGGCTGGGAAATGGGTTTTGCGGTCTGGCCTGCGCATTGCACTGGGAAATGGGTCTGGCCGGTGGGAAGTCTGTTTCCTCTATGAAGTGGGATGCTCAGATAGGACATGTGGGCCACTGTAGAGTCCAGCCTACCTTCTGCCTGCACTCCGAAGGCTATTTAGTGTGTGTGCTTGTGTCTATGGGTTAAACACATGAAACAGGCCAGATTGGTACACATCGAAAGGTGGAGGCTACAAACAGTAAATGTTCCTTTTCATTGGCTTCTATGGGTTTCTCGAAGTGTCACAGGCCAAGTTCCCTGGCAGCAGAGCCTGAGACGGGTGTGGCTGTGGAGGGCTGTATCAAGGAGTGTTCTCTCCAGAGCCTGCGGGGGCAGGAGAGGAAGGCAGGTCACTGAGCAAGCATTGGTTGTAGCTGGATTCGAGCTTCTGCTCTGTCCTACAGTGAATTCTGGAAGATGAACTGCACCAGAGTGAATCCTGCTTCGAAGCAAGGGGACAGCTCCTTGCAGCCACGTAGTATTTGTAGTATTCTCGGACTTCAGCAGGGGCAAATGTGACCTCCCCGGGCCGGGGGGCGCGGATGGTGAGGGCAGTGAGCAGCCCATACTCCCAGCAACTTGGAGAGTGCACGGCGGGGAGGGGGGGGCGGGCGGGGATGGAGCAGGACCCCAGCAGCATCTCCTGCGGGGGTCCTCTGCTGCCTGCTGCTCTTTAAGCTTACATTGTAATATTTATATCACAGAAAGGTATGCGGCAAGACCACGTTATTTTATGATTTTCAGGTGTTCTCTGGGAAGAGGGGAGAGGAGGTTTGAATTAACCCCAAACAAGTGAAATGAGCCTCGTAGCCTTAATTGCTTTGGCTGGAGCTAGAGCGTAATTACAGGATTGAAGAGAACGTTTTTTAGCCATTTGGCAAAAATGAAGCAATCCTTAAACCCTCCTCCTGATGGGAGCAAGAAGAAATAAGATCTTTTGCCCAAAGTAAAAGAAGAGGTGCTGCCTATAAACGCCCCCACCACCCCATGCAATAGTGCTCAGAAATCAGTATTGCAGAATTCTTGGTTTATTGTTTTTCTACAAAATCCTCCGTGTGTTTTTATTTTTCCTTTGAGTCGGCAACTTACTCAATTAGCCTCTCCTCAAATAGGCCTCTTTTTTACCTTCTCACCTCATTACTTCAGGTGAAATAGAATCAAGCTACTTTGTGCCAAGAAATCCTCTTTAACCTGAGTTAACTGATAGCAGGGATGGTGGGAGGGGGGACGCCAACTCTCTCCTTTTTTGAGTCTGGTTTATTTCATATGCACAAGGTCAACTTACAGGTTATGTTTTAAGGTAATATTTGGGATACTTTTCAGAAAGAGCTGCATCATCTCCACATTTCCATATCTCCAGATTTGTAAGGACTTAGTGGGATGTTTGGTTAGTTATCAGATTTCTCATGTTTGATTTCCTAGAAGCCTCTGACTGTACAGAACAATGGCTCATGATTGGAATCAAGTTCAGAGTCTACCGTGTTTTCGAGTTGCCAGGCACATTTAAGACGGAGCATAATTTAACAGTGAAGTATAATGGGGAAGGGAGGCCCTGGGGTGCTGCTCCCAGGGAAGTATTCCGATCAAGCTCCTTCAAACACCAATGGATGCATGAGCTCCTCATTCAGTGACACCTCCTGCTCATGGGGTCTGACACCCCCGGGGACGAGGGGAGAGACAATTCAGGCCACACTGAAGAAAGGAGCTGACTCTCTCCCTGTCCTTGATAAACCCATGGCTTCCCCCACAAGTGTTTATCATTATTGATCTTGATTCTCATTCTAACCACAAGAACTAAGGAAAAGTGTAGCCACCCAGGATGAAACCTGGGTTCTCAACCTTCTGGCCCTTTCCTCATGTTGTGACCCAACCATAAAATGATTTCCGTTGCTACTTCATAACTGTAATGTCGCTACTGTTATGAATCGTAATGTAAATATCTGATCTGCAGGATGGTCTTAGGCAACCCCTGTGAAAGGGTCGTTCGACCGCCAAAGGGGTCTCGACCCACAGGTTGAGAACCGCTGCTCTATAGGTTGGCATTTCTATATGTGCTGACCAGTGAGACTTGGGGGTGCTGATTTCCCTGCCGGGCACCAAGAGAACATGACGCCCGTGGATGTGTTTACAGTGAACTCTCCATCCCACACGGGCCATGACTACACCTCCCTCCTCATCACACCCTCCCTGGTCCCGGCTGTCCATTGGCAATCCCGCTGTTTGTTAATACCTCTAAGGTGGGGAGATATGGAAAGAGAAAATGATGTTAGGCAGCATTCCTTGTTAGCAATGTTTAAAAAGAGGCTTAGGTGAAGCTAAAGGTTGAAACTAATAACTAGCACGTTCTGGATCATTGGTTCTCTGCCTCATGTTTTGTGTGGTGTGTTGTTGTTTTTTAACTCTTACAATGGAAAATTTCAAAACTACAGAATGTACTCATCCTTCAGTTTGAGCAATTATCATAACCCATATAATTTCATCCATCCTCTCCTTTTGGTTCCCTTTTCTCTCCCTGGATTATTTTGAAGCAAATCCCAGACATTTTATGAACTGGTTTAAGAATGTCTTTTTTTTTTTTTTAATCCTAAAACCTTAGACTCAACTGCTTAAATTGGGATCATCTTCCCAAAAGTAAAGGAGGAAAACAATCACCGAGGTGCACCATGTGGCCAGGCAGAAAAAATCAATCTACATAGCAGCCAGAATGATTGGCTCATGTGGTCCTGCTCACCAGTGCCTTGACCTCACCCCTCCTCCCTCGTACATGCCCTCCTCTGGCACCTCCATCGCATCAGTCCCTTGGTTGGGACGTCACTGGAAATGCTATAACAGCCGTTCCTTAGCCTGTTTAACCTTAGAGTCTAGAAAATTCAATCCAAGTGTAAAGAAGCCCGTGTGTCTCCTTTGAGATAGTGTGTGGACGGGGTGTTCTTAACGCCATCCGACCTGACAAATGAGATGGGAAGGCAGGCCAGCCAGAACCATGAGAACAGAAAGCTTGGACCCTTAAGAGATTAACCAAATCCTTATTTTTCTATTTCCTTCCCCCGCACAAGACTGGGTTCCACAGGGACCAGATAACCAGCTACTATGATTGTTGATGAAAATATATGAGGCGTGATATCATAACCAGATCCCAAAGTTTAATGGAATAAAAAGATCTCCACCTTCTGACATGGACCATCACCCAGCCAGGTGCAGGATAAGATCGAAATAGGAAAATGGAACCCTAGAGTCAGAGTCAGATAGCTCCTGGCAGGTGAACTGGACATGCTCAATGTTGTATAACACCATGGACTTCAAACAATGGCTGCCAAGAACCCTCTCTTGGTTATTTGTTCTCCTTTCCCCATTAATAATTCAGTGTCCCTAGGGATATAAGATTGCAGGCCTATAAGAAAAACTTCTCACACCTGGCACACTTTATTCCAAAAGCAAGGCAGTGTTTACCTGAATTGTCCTTTTTCCCCTCACTAGACTAAAAAGCAGAAGTGGAGAAAATCCGAGAAAGGGAGATTTATATCATGCTGTGCCGACCAACATTTAATTTGCACAATTTTCAAAATTGGAAATGCAGGCTATTTTTCTGTGATTTAGATAATGGCACTTACAGTGTTTACTGAGAAACATATGCATTTGGAAGTGTTCAATATAGAATTTCCCCGTGTGTGGGTTTGGATGAAATGTCCTTAAATATTTATGATTCGGTAATAGTAATTGCACAAATTTGTAAAAGTATAATGTGCTGCCTCAATTTGTGCAATTTTCCCTTTACGTTTTTTGAAAGGCACAAGAGAACAATGCTCCATTACCTTAAAAAGTAAAAGATGACACATAAAGAACTCTGGGTTAGACGGAGGCAATTAAGAAAACAGGAAAGGGAGCAAATGAAATTGGTGGTTTTTGAGTTGCTGTCCTCAGATTCTCTTAACCCTTTACAGTTCACGGCTTTAAGATTAAGTACACCGAGAATTCTATTTCTAAAATATGGAAATTACTGCTAATTTCATGGCAGTATATCCTTTGGTTAGGATATTCAGTGCTTTTTTAGTGAGGTCAAGGCTGTTGGTGGGCCATTGCAACTTTTTTAAAGTGCACTTCCTCTAGCCTGCGGATCAAAGGGTCCTGGGTTTGATTCTGGTCAAGGGCATGCACATTGGGTGCAGGCTCCTCCCCATCCTGGGCCCTGGTCGGGGTGTATGCAGGAGCAAACCAATAGACGTGTTTCTCACACATTGATATTTCTCTCTGTCTTTCCCTTTCTCTTCCACTCTCTAAAAGATCAATGGAAAAATATCCTCAGGTGAAAAATAAAGTGCCCTTCCTCTAGACCAGTGGTTCCCAACCTTTTTTTGGCCATGCCCTACCTAAGCATCTCTAAAATCCTGATGCCCCCCTCCCCTGTGACATGTTCTTATTAATGTGGAGGATGCCTGAAAGGCCATTACTTTGGTCTAAACAAACTTCCAAAGAACATGGCATCCATGAAAGAGAAAAATAAAAGAACAAAGGGCAGTTGAAGTACTGAGGAAGAAATCGTTAAAATAATAATAATAATAATATGAAGTGATATGAAAAAATACCAAATAAGGTTTCAAAACATTTAACAGAGAAATGAAATGCATAAATATGTCACATTATATATTTATATACTGTATATGAGGCCCCTAGGACCATAAGAAATGCAAAAAAATCACTGTTAATAACTCATTCTCAAATTGCCCCCTTAAAAATTAAATTGCCCCCCTCTGGGGCATGTGCCCCACGTTGGGAACCATTGCTCTAGACCAGGGGTGGGCAACCTTTTTTTGAGTGCGTGCCAAAACCAGCAAAATCTCTGACTCAAAATTCTTCTGCGTGCCAACCCTAATTTTTTGAGAACATGTTACGCCTACTTGATATCTCTTAAGGTGTACGTATGTGAAGAACCTTGAAGAAAAAATAAAATTCATTCGAGCGACAAAAACACAGTATATGATGATGAAAAATACATTTATTTTTTAATGTGTACATGTACACTGATAGTCCGACAGAAAACTTTATGGCTCCGTTTGATGTTATCAGTGGGACTTTTGCTGCTGCATCACTGATGACAGAGATTTTACATCAGGTTTATATTTCGTGACCTTCAGAGATATGCACGAGCTACTACTTTCATCCGTCAGGCTACTCCTATTACGAGACTTAACAAAATTCATCACTGAGAACAAAGATTCACAAGCATATGTGGATGAAACCAAAACACTGGTCGGATCTAGGAAGGCAGGGGGAGTTAAGGCAGAGGCATAGGAATTGCTCTTCCCCTCTCTCCTCAATCCATGTCTATGGTCTTTAAGATAACTTGTTATGTAAAATTATTTATTTATCTAAGATGCACCTACACTGAATTTATCTGAAAAATAAAAAAGTCAATATTAAGAAAAAAAATTGTAAATGGAAGATTATAAGAGGTTTCGCGTGCCAGCAAAAGTTACTGGCGTGCCATGTTTGGCATGCGTGCCAGGGGTTGCCCACCCCTGCTCTAGACACTGCCACCTACTGGCAGACTGTCCTAGGAAATATGTAAACCTCTGATGTCTACGATGTCATTGTGCCCCTTATGTGGTTCCGTGTGCAGGTCTGCAGCTGCTACAACACAGATGTTGACTTGAGAGTCTTCTCATTGGCCATACACTCTTCAACTGACCTCTGCATTTTCAGTTTTCAAAGAAATTAAAACTAATCTTAGAACACAATGAATCACTTCTTAAAATAAAAACGGTCTGAAACAACTTTGTGGATTGCTGCCATTTGAAGGTTCCTTTTTTCTTATTTCACCAAACCTTTCTCAGTACTGTGATCTACCCCTACATTCCTTTGTTCTTAGGGATCCCCCTCTGCCATTTTCTCGCGCCCCTGTGACATCTCTATTGAACTGTTATCATTGGAACTACACTGCCAGAACCGCTTTGTGTTGCATGACTGTGGAGAGGCCAGTTCACATCTCCTTGTCAAGATCGCACGAGGGCTGTGCCTTTCTCCTCTTCGTGTTCCATGGGCTCTCCCACCCCATGTCCCTCCTCCTGCAACAGTGTCCCATCTTGTTTGTATAACTCTGGACAGTCAGGAACCCAGTGTAAATCTGTAGGTCCCTGTCAGTAGACACCCAGAGCCTATATTCTCTCCTGATCACCTTTGACAGGTGATGCAGAGGTGACACGACCCAAAGGTCTGTGTGGCTGAGGTGCCGGCCTCACTCCTGTTCCTCTTGTCGGGGATTTGCTCTCAAGACTGTCTCTGTGGTTGTTCCTAGAAAGATATCAAATATTCAAGGGTTGACCTCCGTTGAGGGCTGAAAAGCCCTCAGGGATGATGCCACGGCCCGGGGCACCCACATTTCACTGGCATTCCCTAGAGAGCTTCCACGGGACAAAGTCCCGAGTCCCTGCAGGGAGACTGAGGTCACCGTCCTCTGCTCCCCCAGCGAGGGCCCGTCGCCCTTGTTTATGCAGGAAGGCAGATTCCTGTGGGAGATCCAGGGCCCTCGCAGGCTGACATTTCGCCGAGCCGAGCCAAGCCGGACATGCAGGTTCACTTCCGTGGCCTGCGGTTGGCTCGGGCTCTCGGGGCCGGGCCCCCGGGCACAGTGGCCCTCACAAGGCCTGGCATTGTGCTCCCTGTCCTGAGAAGTCTCCCGGCTGCGCAGCAGATGAATGCCAGCCGCTGCGACAGGAATTGTTCCTTGAAAATGTGGTGTTAGGTTGTACGGGTTGGCCCGCCTCTAAGATAACTCTAAATAGAAGGTGTTTGTACTTTTCAGAGAAGAAAATAAAATTTTTAAATCACCAATATATTTTTTTTCTTCCTAAGGTGCTCTATTGTTCTGCTATTTGAAACAGCCTCTTCCTTGGAGACCTTTTGGCCTTCTGCAACCGAACTTGACTGATCCTGCTGGGATCATAACTTAGGTGGATCATAACCAGCCTATGTCTTTTACAATTGCTTTCAATGTTATCCCTTGGGTTACTTCCTAAAAGATTAAGAGTCTCTTTTAAAATAGAAATAAAGGATCCCAAACCATAAAACTTAATATATATTTTTTTTAATTTTTGTTTTTTTTCAATGACAGTTGACACTCATTATTATATTAGTTTCAGGCGTACAGCAGCTTGTTTAAATTTTAAAAATAACATTTGTTTCCAGGAGAACATAAAGAATAAAAGATAATCATGAATAATCAGTCCTGCTACCCAGACAACGACTGCTAAGTTGGTACTGCATATCCTGGCTGAATTTTTTTCTATTTATATACATATATGTTCCTATAAAAATCAACTACAACTATAGATACAGTTTTGTAATCTCTTTTTCACTAGCAATATAGTCTTTTCATGTCAATATTGTTCTTCTCGTGTTTGCATAGTATTCAGTGTTTGCATGTCATAACAGACTTAATCAGCCTCCTGTTAATGGGTATGAAGGGTTGTGTTTGGTTTTGTTTTCCCAAGTTGTTGGTAATAGAAACGGTACTGGAATAAATTGACTGACAAAAGCATTCACAGTTTTCAGGCGTTTGCTATGAATTGTCTAATTGACTTTCAGAAAGGTTGAATCTATGATTCTACCACAAGCTAATGAAAGAGAGAGAGAATATTTCAAGGATCTCTGTGCTTTATCATTAAAAATTTGTTTTTACCAATTGGGAGGTTAAAAATGATATCTTCTAGTTATAACCATTTTATTTATCGATTACTAGTGTTCAGGGGGAGGCATTTGTATTTGTTCTTTTGTGCATTTTCTTTCATTGTCATTTATTATTTCATTTGGTGGTTTGTGTGGATTGAACTTTTTGTTTGTTGCTGATGATTTTTTAAATGATGAACATTTTAAAACAAAGTAGAAGGCATAATGTAATACATCACCATATCCCACCACCCAGATTAAACAAACATTTGCCATGCTTACTTCACCAGTCTTTCCCCCTAGATTTTACATCACATCCCAGACATCATAACACGCCCAGATTCTTTGATATACATCTCTAAAAAATAAGGATATTTTCTACAATACCTTTGTACACCTTACAAAATTCACAATATAGTTGATTGGTTTTATCCTTGCTGAGAAGGTTCTGTTGATAGGCACCAGCCAAGTGCACAGCCATGTCAATGGACTAGGAGGAGAAAGAAACACGTCTTAGCTTTCTCCTCACCTCAAAAATTAAAGAAGAAAATCTGGTGCCCATAGGGGTAGTTGAATGATGGAGTGACCTTGGTTCTCCATCTGCTCACAAGCGCCATTTAGAACCCACTGAATCTGCAGTGCCAGCCTCAGTGTGTAGATAAATGCCCCCGCCGGGGCCTGCCAATGCGTAGCCATTAACTCATGTTTATTCACTACAGTTCTTTCTTTGAAAATGTGTGCGCCGAACTTGATCAATGACCGGTCTTTGAGGCCTGGTCCACTGGGGTCGAAGGAGGTCTTCTCTGTTGTGTCCATTTTAAACTTGAATAGGGGATTTACTATTTGGATGGTCAGGGCTGTCATTAGGTCAGAGACACCAACCCCGTCTTTTCTTTCTTTCTTTTTTTAATCCTCACCAGAGGATATTTTTTCCATTGCTTTTCAGAGAGAGTGGGAGGGAGGCATGGAGGGGCTGAGAGACAGAGAGAGAGAAACATCGATGTGAGAGACACACACATCAACTGGTTACCTCTCACATGTGCCCTGACAGGGGGTGGAGAGAGAACCAACAACCCAGATACATGCACTTGACTGGGAATTGAACCCAAGACCCTTCGGTGCTTGGGCTGACACTCTAACCACTGAGCAGCACCCTCCAGGGCCCAGTCATTGTTAAACTTGAGCACTCTTCTCCACCCCCATGCCCACTGACCTGCATCCTGGATACTTTTATTAAAATAGGTAAGTAAATAAATAAAACCATTCAGGAATAGGGGCCCTCGTTTCTGCAGGATTGAGGAGGGAGGGACACTGTCATGAGCACCCTTAACATTGTTTTCTTTCATGATCGATTACTTTTTTAACTGACGACAAGAATGGCCATAGGAAAATGGGCACTGACTTTTCCACCTAAACGGTCAATGTCTGGGTCCGTTTCACAAGAAATGAAGCTACACAATCTCTCATCCGAAATGAAACCGAGAGCCCAAGGTGGAAGCTAGGAGGACCGCGTACAGTCCAGTGTGGCATTTAGCAATTGCTGTGCCCGGTTTTTAAGGGTTCAAGATTCTTTTTAAAAATCTGTGGACCTACGCATTTTGTATATTTTAAATATAATCATTTATAAATATGTTACAACATATAGATATATAAAAATATTAAGCATCTATTATTCTATTTTAAATTATTAGCAAATAAATGAATCAAGGATGGTCATATTTGAGAAAAAATAAGCACCACCTAAAAGTGAAGAAAGCTGCATTCATTGTGATAATTAAGGTGAAAATAAAATCATCTTATTTGGCCTTTTTAAAACAATGAATATCTTTTTAAAAAGTGGCAACATTTTTGTTGTTGAGTTGTGAGTGTATTCTCATGCAGGCTGCCCCTGCTTCTTAGAAAGTTCCTTCTGACCTTAAAGTCCTTGAGGAAATGTTGAGAAGGTAGTTATAACTAATCCAAATATTTCCCCCTCTTTCTTATCTTCAAGTAATCCCATCTTTTTCATTGATGTGTTGCACAAGCTTTTTTTTTTTTTTAAAAGAAAAAGACAAACCCGTTCTGGTTTTTGGCAAGGACTGTATTCTGTTATTGTTAGCAAGATCTGGGTTTTGTTCAAAGAAAACATTTCCGGTTTGTTGTCATTCCCTTTACTTTTGTTATATATACATGGAGATTCCAAATGGAAGTTACTGTATCCATTTCCGCGGTCGCAGTCCTGTTCCACACATTCAGAACGGCCTTGAACTGGAGTGAGATTTACTCTTGGAATAACTTTGGTCTATCACCGTGTCTTCTTGAGGCTTTTGGAGGCTTGAAGGATTGTTTTCAACTAGTGTTTCCTGTGCACTTCACAATGTCATGCAGTGTGTCACTCCTGGGTCTGTCTCAAGGTCTGAGTGGTTCAGAGGTCAGAGTTTTAAAAATGCCAGCACAATCGCTTTAGATAAATATAGGGTGGCCCCAAAAATGTATACACACGCTTTGAGTAATTGTAAAGGCAGTGTTTATGAAAATACGTTTCATTTTCAAAACTGCGCTATCAGCTGTTAAAGTGTGTGTACATTTTTGGGGGGGACACCTGTACATGGAATCTCAGTTCTTTAAAAATAACATGATATACCGATACAGAAAACTAGTGGTTCAGTGCGCTGAGTTCATGGCTGGGACTAAGTGGAGACTGAGAAAGACCCCGCTAACAGGGGGGTAAATAGCATGTGGTGCTGTGTTCCATGCTGGGGCCTGCCAGGGGGCAGCCAGAGGGAGGACACATTGGCTCCCACGGCCCTTTTCCAGCCTGGACTGGGGCTTCTGGCTCTCCTTTCACCGTATGTAGCTTCTCAGAAATATCTGAGTCAGATCGTTTATTCTTTACATTTTCTTAAAATAAAACAAAGCAATATAAAATTAACCCAGCCCAGCTGGCGTGACTCAGTGGTTGAGCATCGACCTATGAACCAGGAGGTCACGGTTCAATTCCCGGTCAGGCACATGCCTGGGTTGCCTGCTCGATCCCCAATATGGGGCAGGCAGGAGGCAGCCAATAAATGATTCTCTCTCATCATTGATGTTTCTATCTCTCTTTCTCTCCCTTCCTCTCCGAAATCAATTTTAGAAATATTAAAAATTAGTCCAAATTCTTTTAGACATATTTTACCCAGAAAAAAATATGGAAGCTGGATGGAGACTCAAGTACTTTCACTTGAAAATACCCCATCTTTTTTATTCATTAAAGAAAATTTTGTCTATGTGGAGATTGAAGTCAGAATATCACTCAGGATGATGTAACAGAAACCCTTACATTTAATAGAATTTCATTCCACCCTAAAATACATAGATCCTTATGTGTTCTTAGTAAAAAACCATTATAGAGCAAGATCTTTTTTTTTTCTATGTTTAATCTTTCTTTTCAATTTGCCATCTCCAAATTCAGTCCTAGGAGTTATTATCATTGCCTTCTAGAAGGAAAAAAAATTACTTCTTCTGTCACTCCTTAAAAACTATTGTGTCATTACTAAACAAAGTTTTCTTCTTAACTTTCCCTTACATACTGTGCCCACCTCCTCCTTTTCCTCTCAGTTCCGTGCTGCTATGGCATCTCACCCAGGATCGCCTTGGTGTTTTGGTTTACACGGTGGCCCTCGGGAGGGGTGGCAAACCGGCTGTTCTGTGGGCAGCGAGCTCCCTGTTGGCCCGCAGATGTTAAAGGTGGAGATCCCTGTGGCACAGTCAGCACTTAGCAAAACGTATCACTACTTAGCGCCATAATTTTTTATGGACTGTTTTATTATTAACTGTAAATCTTTTTGTCCTGAAGCCCCGTGCTGTTGACCCTACAGCCCAGGCTGTCTAATGCCTGGAATTGCCTAGTCATGTATTTTAACCTGTAGATTTTCTACAGAAGAACGACAGAAATACACATTTAATCTCCATTTCATGTTTACCCAGAAAAGAACGTTGGATAGATAAAAGTTTTGTCTTTTTTAAGTAACATAAAGCAGGAAAAGGAATGGCGTGTGGGGCAGTCCTAACTCTACACCCACAGCTTCTAGATGCTACTTCTGAGTGTGTACTGAATGTTTACACGAATCAGCTACGTCTTCCAGGTCACCTGTTATTGTTCAGGGCCAACGGGAGTATGTTGTGGTAGATGGTGATTTGTTCCCTACGTGACAGACACCTCCCGCATTAACCGTTAGTTTCAACCTTTTGTTCGTTTTCCAACTTTTTAACCAAATATATTGATCATAGATCAATTTTTAGCAGTTTTTGCCTTTTTTCATTTCCTTCGCTCACTTTTTGATGGAGAGGCTTTTTCATAGTAAAATGACTCAAGTTCTGGTAGCTGGAGAGTCAGGAAGTAAGAGGTTGCAACATTCACAAACTGGCTCCTTTTGTGGAAGAAGTGGTAACTGAGGCCAGTACAGGCGTGTGTCAGAGACGACGATGTTGTGAAGCTGTGTGTTCATGTATTTTTTTCCCTGAGAAGATGCAGACTCGGCTCATCCTGTGTTGGGCACCTCCTGGGCCTTCCTTCCCCACTACCCTCTCCCACCTCTCAGTCACTGCAGCCTGAACAGGGTGCCAGCTTCATCCACCGCAAAGCTGGGCAACTGCTGAGAGTGGGTGGCCTGCACAGGAAAAGAAAAGGAGCTTAAGGAACACCATCCCAACACCCAAAATGACACCACTCGGCACGAAGTTGCAGGGCGGTCATCTGTCCTCAGGGCATGGGCACGGTTAAAGATGACCAGTGTTCTTGGGGATCTAAAACCACTGAGCAAGCCCATGCTCCACGGGGCATGCTCCGAGTTTGGTCCCCCCTCCTTCTCTTCCTGAGGCATGGATGCCAATCTAGGTGACATGGTGC
Source organism: Myotis myotis (assembly GCF_014108235.1). Classification (NCBI taxonomy): domain Eukaryota; kingdom Metazoa; phylum Chordata; class Mammalia; order Chiroptera; family Vespertilionidae; genus Myotis; species Myotis myotis. The sequence continues at coordinate 52,753,630 of NW_023416368.1, read as the reverse complement.
CACCACGAGCTTCATATTGGTGTGGAGATAGAGGTTGGCCAACCCCTCATGGCCTCGTTACCCTTCCCTTTTCATTTGGGCTTAATAATAGTGAGGAGCTTGCCCCCAGGAACGGTGGGTACAGGCCGTGGAGAAGGGTTAGGATTGCAAACTGCCCCATCCCCGGTGTTGTGGAAGTATGCGAAAAGTAGAGCATCTGTTAACTTCTAGAGAGAAGTAAAGACTAAAATTATTTTCACTTGCTCAACTTCTCAATTGATACAGTCTTCCTGCAGTGTCCCAGGATCCTGCTTACTGAAGTGGCTGCTCCCATCCTCCCTCATCCCTCCTACCCTCTCCCTTCCCTTTGTTCTGTCCGTTCCAAGCATCATGATTCTGTGTTGTCCATGAGTTGCCTAGATGCTAAGAGACCGCACAAAGGCAGCTTAGCGAGCGAGAGTGCACCCTGGACGCCAACCTGCCTGGATTCACATGCTGGCTCCGCTGATGGCATGGACAGTTATCTAACTTCTCTGTGCCTGAGTTTCTCCATCTGTACAAAATACAGATAATAATAGTGGTAGCTACCCCACAGGGTCCTTGTGAGGATTAAGTGAAGTTGATACACACAGAGCACCTTAGAACAGTGCCAGATACTTAGCAATATATATGTTCCTCTTTTACTGTACATCTACTAAGAACTTTAACATGAAATGTCTTATTTAACCCGGATAGCACCGTAATAGAGATGGTATTTTTAAACCTTTTCCCAATGATGAAACTGAGGCTAGAGAGGATATTGATTTGAAAAAGGTCACTTGACTCTCTAAGTGGCCAGTTTGGAATTCAGCCTCAGATCCTTCTAATCCAAACTCTGTGTAACCCACTGCACTCCCACCTCCCGGCCTGGGCGGATATGAACTCAAAGCGTTGCAGCTGGGCTTCTGCAGGCAGGCCATCCTGGCCAGGCCAGCCCCCAAGGGAGCTCTGCACCCTCCCTTCCTCAGCAGTAGTTACATGGCGGTTCCCTTTCACAGGCCTCTGCGCTCCCTGACATCTGTTCCCGGGCCTGGCAGAGTGTAGGCCCTCCCGGTTACTGTGAGCCCGAGGGAACGAAGGTAGTGTACAAGTTTCTCTGTGGCAAGAAGGGTGATAGTCTCGATGCCTTTTAGGGGGACCCTCTTGGGACCCATGGAAGTCTCCACATTTCAGACCAAACAGTTCCATGGGCTCCCCTGGACTCTCCGATGTCAAGGTGACTGCTATAGCCAGCGTGACAGTACCAGGCAGGCCCATTGCCCGCTCTTCACCCTGTGCCCAGGACCAGCCTGTGGTTTCCACGTGAACTGTCCACACGTGGGTGTCACTGTCGCCTCCTATGGAAGCTTCAGAACGAGGGAGGTGGGAATTGAGAAATCTTATTCTCTGGGTTTGACCAACAATCCTCCAACGTCTCTACATCTTTAAAAGTGCTCTGACTCTAACCAGTTTTCTTCATGGAAATATTGAAACTTAACCTCATCCCTCCAGCAGTCAGCTGACCCTTCCAAATCAGAGCAACCTTTTCTTCATTCATTTTATTCAAGGGAACAGCACTTCTTGCCACCTTGTGAGGAATGTTTCACTTATCACCCCTTTAGGTAGGCAGATACAAGTAAAAACCAGCTCACATTTATGGAGCACTTACTGTTTGCCAGGCACTGTGAAAAGCGTGTTCCATGGAGGACCTTGATGGGTGCTCAGAGCTCCTCTGCGAGGTTGGTTACTGTTATCATGCCATTTTAGAGACAAGAAGTGAAGGCTCCGAGAGTTTAATATTTTGCAGGGTCACACAGCCCTGAGTGGGGGAGCTGGAGTTCGAACCCAGGACTGCTTCCTCTCAAGCGCATGCTCTTAGACTCCATGCTGCACGGCCTTTTCCTTTCAGTGTTTGTATCATTTACAGGTTATGAGACGTTTGGCATAAAATGGCGTGTCTCCCCCCTCCCCAGTGCCTGCTAGCCTACAGCCAGTTCACTGTTAAGCCTATTAAATTGTTTTTTGTGTGTAAGATATAACTAAAAAGAAGCGTCGATCAGATACTTAAACCTCAGAGGGAAGGCAGGGGAGGGTGGGGGCAAGGGGAGAGATCAACCGAAGGACTTGTATGCATGCATATAAGCATAACGAATGGACACAGACACCAGGGGGGTGAGGTCATAAGCGGGGGGGGGGGGGGGGGGGGGGGGAATGCGGGAATAAGGACACATATGTAATACCTTAATAAAGAAAGGGGGAAAAAGGATAAAAATAACAAAGAAAAAAAAGTATGCAACACAACGTTGCATGAAACCTAGCCTAACTGTCCTGTAAAACTATGTTTATTAATGTATGTTTTACTTAAACATATTTATATGTCTTTTATTTTATCTTACTGTTCCCTTTATAACATATAATAATAGTAGCCATAGCCTTGCAGCATTTTTTAAGAAAGCAGCACCCGTCATGGGAGTTCTAGGCTGGGCTCCCTCAGCTCTTTTCTTTCCCATGATCCGTGGGTTTGCAGGGGGCCTGATCCCTGCGGGCTGTTTGGCTTCTGGGATGGTTCAGTCAATCAGAGGCCCTGATGGAGATGGGGGTGGGGCTTAAGGAAGAGCTAGGGTGTTTCTACCTCCCTCCCTCTTCTGCAGCAGCTGCCTCTTCCCTGTGGCCCCAGCTCCCATTTAAGTCCTTTTGTCCCTATAGCCTCAGGGTGGTGGTGGCCTCCCGCTTTTCCTATCTCTGGCTTGCTTTACTGCTCCCTATGCATTGTCCACCACCTGTGTACCCAGTGCCCTGGATTAAAATTTCCCTGTTATAAGTAGGTATTGCCAGTTCTTAGATGCTGCTGGATACTCCAGTATTCTCACATGTGATCATGATACTTATTATGATCACAATACAGTTTATGTTTGAGGCATGGAAGATGGATGGATGGTGTGATTGGGTTAAAACCCTCTGATTAAAAGCATCCAAAGGCTTTGTGCTCACTGTGGCTGTGGTATCAGTGGAAACCTGGCTGGGTGTTTGTGTCCCTGGTTCCAGTCCTAGCTGAGTCACTGGGCGTACTTAGAATCACTTAAGTCAGAGCCTCAGTTTCATGGAAAATGAAGGTACTCCCGGTATCCTTGCTGGCAGCCCCATTAGCTGGCTTTAACTCCTTCCGAACCAAGACAATTCTAAGATGCATCTGTGGGGACCATCGAGGTGTCTCCATCAGTGAAACAGCCCCTGACTCCAGCCATCTGCCCTTCTAAGGCACACTGTTGGTCCCCAGGGGATCAGGTGCCCGCATGTGGGTGAGCCAGGGCAAGCCTATCACCCCTATGGGAAGAACCTCGGACAGGCCTTTCTGATTCTGACCCAGATGGTCGGTCTTCATTTGGGCTTAACACACTTGAAGAACATATAATGCAGGGGCCCTCAAACTTTTTAAACAGGGGGCCAGTTCACTGTCCCTCAGGCCGTTGGAGGGCCGGACTATAGTTTAAAAAAAACTATGAACAAATTCCTATGCACACTGCACATATCTTATTTTAAAGTAAAAAAACAAAACGGGAACAAATACAATATTTGTGTTTGCATGTGGCCCGCGGGCCGTAGTTTGAGGACCCCTGATATTATGCAATACTAAAATTCAGTGCTCAGCTGTCCTGACTGCAGGCTTAACCATCTTTCAAATACAATCTGTCATATATTCACCTGACATATAAAACTAGCAGCAGAATGTGCATATGGGACTTGTCTGATGTAATATACTTTCTCTGTTTTAAGCACAAGCTTCTTATGGTCTCTAAACACCATTTTTAAAAATACAGTATCCAGCGTGTGTGTGTGTGTGTGTGTGTGTGTGTGTGTGTGTGTGTTTGGGGCTGATGCTCTGGGTACCTTAAATAACTTTAATTTACTAAACTTCACTCCTCCTCCCCGACCCCCAGCCCTTTCTTTTCAGAAGATACATTTAGACAATCACCATTCTCCTCCAATTCAAAAGACCTGCTGCCCGGCGACTCTGCGCTCCACGGGAGAATACCAGCACCAGGTATGGATACACTGTTGGCTTTGCTTCTACTATTGATCGCTTAAAAAATTACTTTTCTGAAATGTGTGAATTTTCAGATGCTTTCAGTGAATGTGTTGACGTTATTCGTATGAAGAAGCCAGGTTTTTAAAAAGAGGGAGGAACTCAATTTCAGCAGCCACAAAAGTTCATTAAGAGAAAATGCAGACGGTGAGAAAGCTCTTCGTCTGCTTCAGCAGCCCATTGTTGTTTACCTGCTGGTGTTTCATTCGTATTGTGACGTTCTTAATCTTTGAAACAGCGAAGTGTACCCTGAAGATACTTTGCTTTTCACGTTGTCAGTGTTTCAGGGAGGCAGCCAGGAAGGTAGGGGAGGGTGGTGGCCCGGGCGGGACCCGTCAGGACCCCGTGGGGTGTGGGCCACTGCAAAGCCCACTCCAGTTCCCGTGGAGACAATCTTGCCCCAGATTTCACTCTCCTTAGACTGTCTGCATATATCCATCTAACGCTCCTTTTTGCCATCTTTGCATCAGCACATAATGTCTTACCTACTCTTCCTTTCCTTTCCAAGTAAAAAGGAAGATGTGTTTGCTGCCCCCTCATCAACAGCATGACCGTCCTCAGGGCTCGTGGGTGTCCTCAGAGTTGTTATGAAATGAGGACATTTGAGAACCTCTGCCCTGCAGCCTGTGTTCCTTACTCACCCAACCCCCCCCCCCCCCCCACCCACCCCAACACCAATCCCGCAGCCAGGAAGCTTCCTGCTGTGGCTACCTTCCTTCCCAGCCACAGGGAGAACTTCAGAAGCTCTCGGTGGCCTCCACACCCATTCCTTTGTCCAGGAGAGCAGTGGGAGCCCATGGCTCGGTGCGTGTGCAGGAGGGTCTAGCAGCAGGGGTGTTGGCCGGGAACCCCTTCAGAAATAAGTCCGGTGTCCTCCGCACAGCCGAGGAGCCGGCTAACAGACAGCTGGAGATCTGAGTAGTGTGTAACTCAGAAAGAGCCGAGCAGCATCTTAGAAATGTTGGCGTGGGCATCATAAGTCATCGGAAGGGACGTCTAACAAACGGTTGGGAAAAGGCAGCTTTGTCGTCCTTGTGATGGCAGATCCATTTCTTCTCATCTCCAAAGAGTCCAGGGGCCGGCCTGCTTTTTAGCTCCACAGGACTTTTCAGTCCCATCACCCTAAATAACACACACACACACACAGAAACACATTACCTGCCACCCGGTTCCAGGGGTGGAGGGAAATCCCGCTTAGCTGATGTCTTCATTCTCAAACAGGGCTTTTTGAACTACTGGGTACTTCCCACGGTGTCCTTTTGAATAGCCATCTCCCTGGTCCCCAAATTATCGCCCTGCTGTTAAGTTGATGGATTGTGACTTTCTAATGTCAAAATAACTGCCTAGGAATTGCAAGTCGGAGTGCTGTTACCCACCCAGGCCGCGCCCATGATGGGTGCACCAGCCCTGCATTGCGGCCTCAGCGTTGGGCTCCGCTATATTTTAAGAAGGGTTTATGGTCATGTTGCAACTTGACCTCAAAGAGCGAGATCAGTACATGTCTCACTGTGTGCAGGTGGCGTTTCTGTGATTTGCTTGGAAGACTTCTATTACGAATGAGATAAAGTTAAAAAGTTAACTTATGTTGAGGGGAAAGCCAGCATAGCGGGGATTTTAGAAATGCAAATACACCATTCTGAGGGAGAGCCAACCTCTGTCCTTCAAAAAGCCTTCCTTCAGGCAGAGGATGAGCAAAGTGATGTTCACATTTTACTAAAACCCACAGCAGCACGGGGGCTTTTTACAAAGAAGCAAGGTGGCTATGCTTGGCAAATGGCGTTAAAATGCAAAAAGTTAAAAATGATAAGGACAACCTTGTAAGCACAAAGTTCCTGTAAGCTGAAGACATGTTTTGTAAGGGAAAGCCTCAGTAATTTGAACTCATTGTGGAGAAGACCAATCTGAGTTAACAAAATATTGAAGCATGGAGACTTCCCAGATAAACATTTCTTTCAAGTTCAGACAGTGATGACTGGACATGATACCCCTACTAAATTAATGCTCCCCACTCCCTTACCCACAATTCGGAAGCCCAAAAGCTCTACCAACCATTACTTTTAAAATAAATTACTCGGTGATACAAACGAATGGGAGCCTATTTACAGTCTTTATGTATTAGCCCAAGGGTAGAATTCATGCATTTTATTGCAGAAATATCAACATACTTGAGTATAAAGGCCCACTGGAGTGTTGCAAAAATATGCATTGTGCACCATATTATCTTCTTAAAATCAGAACAAGTATGAATCTCAAAGTACATCAGGCACCAGGGGTCTGGGATGTGGTGGGCTTACATTCACTCGAGTACTCTGCTGAAATGCTGTGCTGGGGACAAGGAGATTTGAAGCTAGAGTTGAGGATCTTAGGTTCTGCAGTATAAGAGTCACGAATTCATATAGAAAATTGTGAAAGACCAAGTGGGCAGCACATTGCTGAATCACTGGAGAAGACGTGACAAGAGAGCAGATTCAGTGGGGACACCGCAGTGCTCGGGCAGCCTTAGTAATGAGGGCCTGGGTGAGAGGGAAGGGGGGATGGGAGAGGCAGGTGGGGAAGACAAGGGTGGCTGACTGGGCTGGGAGGCTGGCTAGCTGTGCCATGAGCAGGTTGAGTTAAGGAATGACAGTGACTGTGCAGAAATGAGGAGGCCAGGAAGGAGACAGCTGGCTTTAGTGACTAAGCATAAAATAATTTGTGATTAGTATATCAACAAAAGCCCCAGAGTCCTTAGAAATCTTCTGTTGGGTGCTTTCAACCTTACCATTAAAATATTGTTTCTATTCTTTATGTACCTTGCAAACTTCTTTCCACAGATAATCTACAATAGCAAAAGTGTAATATGCTAATTAGACTGGATGTCCTTCCGGAGGACCTTCCAGACGAAGCCAGGGCTGCGAGGGAAGCCCGGGTCCCGGGTGCCAGAAGGAAGCTGGTGCTGGCAGCCGGGGGAAGGAAGGCCTACTCTTGCACGAATTTCATGCAAGATAAATGTCAGTCTGGAAAATTATCTCAGGTTCCCAATTAGTAGAGACTGTAATTAATGAGATTACATGGGCCTAGTTCCAATCTAAGAAATCTCTTGCAAATGCTGAGAACCCATAGCATTCGTTCAACAGTATAGATTGGCATATGTTTATATCCCTTCTACCCATGGGATGAAATTCTTTCCAAACACTTTGCAGTGAGACCATGGGGCAGGGGCGCTGTCCCTCCCAGGAGGCTCACTTAAGGCGAGTGTGTGGGGGATAGCTAAGTGGGGAGGGTGGGGAGGACCGTGGGCTGTGGAGACATCGAGAATAGCACAGTTAACTAGGCATGTGCCTTCGGCAGATGGTATCTGAGACACACAGCTGCCACCATGCCAGAGAAACAGAATCAACACAAAGCTGCACGGTGCCTTGGTCTCTGGTGTTGCCACTATTTTCTAGACTGACTTTCCTGCGAACCAAAGAATGCTTGAGAGCCCAGACCTAAGGTCTTTACTTGCCGTGAATGTCTTAGAGGTAGCACCAGGAGTCCTTAATAACACGATGATTTAGAAGCTGCTGTCACCTGCTGGACGGAATACCCTTCAAGCTGTGAAGAGATGCTGAGTGCACCCTGGGTGGTGGTGCTGCTGGTGGTGATTTTGCAAAAGAAAGAGAAGAACTTTCCTGTTCTGGGGCAGATAGAATCACAGGCCGTGTATAGTTCCGTGCACTTTATCTAATGCATAGTTGTCTCGCTCTGTGGAAGATCTATGTTAGGGAAGAAAGGTTCTGAGTTCGGGTGCTCGTCAGGGCACGGGGGGGGGGGGGGGCGAGCGGTGCTTCTGAGTGGACGGCAGACCCCTGCACCTGTAGCTGCCTGTGTCTGCTGCGGGGGGAAGAGTGTCTGTCTGAGCATGGCTGTCACACAGTGTGGCGCTTCTGCTGTGTCTTAGTGTGACTTTTGAAGTCACAGTCTGTTTGCTCTGTTTTAAGCCAAAACACAATAACACAACCTGTGCAGGTGTGAAGGGAAATGTGGGTCTCTGTGGAATTCTCTCACAGCATTCGGAGTCACTGGTGCTTCTGTTGTCATTTCAGATGGGGCTCAGCGTTAGTGTAGAGCATTTCAGCAATTATAGGTGTAAATCCCGATTCCCATTATTTGCCAACTCCTTTTTAAAAGCCCTCTTTTCATTGTTGTTGTTTATAATATACAAACAGGGAGCAAAGAACCTGGGGAAATTTAGTTCCTTTTAGGACCTGAGATGCCAAGTGGGATCTGATGTCAAACGAAAAACCTGGTTTGGAATGGTCTGCCTTGTCCCCAGGCCAATTCTTGATCCATTTTCCTCTCTCTGTTCGCCCATCAATCTAATAGGAGTGGTACCATGTCATACACTTTTCTGAAATCTAAATAAATGATGCCTTGAATTAGAGTGCCACCCGCAACTAACCCAGCCTACCATGCTACTGGCCAGATATGAATGGCCTCTTTCAGACAGTGGCTTAAAAAAATGTGCCCGTCACTTCTTTATAGTAAGACTTCCCAACTCATCCCTCAAGGGAGACACATACAAAGCTGCCCTGGATTACAGCAAGGCGTTTTCTTCAATCCTTTTTCAAACACACCAGGTTCTTTTTACATTCAGACTAAGTCACGGATAAACAATAGAACATCGGGTATTATTGGCATGTATCATTTTGTAGCTTAAGCTCCTTTTTGATTAAACAAATTTATTCTGTACAGAGAGGGAAGCTAATAGTTATCAAGGACCTTCTAAATTGTCAGGCACAGGACCTGTGCCATCTCATTTAATTCTGTAAACAACTCATTCAGACAGAAGTTATGCTCAATTTACAGATGACTAAATAGAGGTTCAGAGAGATTTAATAACCTTTTCTAGTTTATTGATATATAATTGACATATAACATTGTATTAGTTCAAGGTACATAATATACTGTTATGCTTATATTGCAAAATGATTACCACAATAAGTTTAGTTTACATTCATCACCTAACATAGTTATAAATTTATTCTTGTGATGAGAGCTTTTATGCTCTACTCTCTTAGCAACTTTCTGTTTTAAAGAAATATTTTTATTTATTTTAGAGAGAGAGGAAGGGAGAGGAAGGTAGAAACACTGTTAAGAGGCTGCCTCCTACATGCCCCCTACTGGGGATCGAGCCCACAACCTGGGTATGTGCCCTGACCAGGAATTGAACCGGCAACCTTCTGGTACACCGGTTGATGCTCCAACCAACTGAGCCACAGTGGACAGGGATCTCTTAGCAACTTTCAAACATACATTACAGTATGGTGAACTTCAGTCACCATGCTGTACATCAGATTCCCAGGACTTATTTATCTTATAACCAGAAGTTTGTACCTTTTGCAGAGAGATTTAATAGCTTGTTCAAAGTCGCAATGTGGGTGAGTGGCAGCACAGGAATTCAAACCCAGAACTGCACAGTACATCTTCTCTCTTTCTGCCCTGTCACGGTGCCCATTAAGCCAGAGAATGCGTCACCAGCGGTGACCACATCTCCCCAGTGTTTGCCCACACGTACCCACATTTGGCATTTGAAGTATTACTGATGGCTTGCCTTTAGTGTGTGTGTTGTGTGCCATTGAGTCAGCTCTGACCCTGTGATGAGTGATGGCCCCAATGCCGTGTCCTCAACAGCCCTGCTCAGCTCCTGCAGACTCATGCCTACACCTTCGTTTATGGAGTCAGTCCGTCTCATATTTGGTCTTCTCTTATCCTGCTGCCTTCTGTCTTTCCCGGCATTATTATTTTTTTTTTTTTATTAGTTAAGGTATTACAAATGTGTCCTCATCCCCCCCATTAACCCCCAACCTCCCCCCCACACACACTCATGCTCCCATCCCCCTGTTGTCCATGTCCATTGGTATGGCTTATATACATGTATACAAGTCCTTCGGTTGATCTCTTCCCCTTACCACCGCCCTCCCCTACTTTCCTTCTGGGGATTGATAGCCTGATTGCTGTTTCTCAGTCTTTGAGTCTGTTCCTTTTCATCAGTCTATGTTGTTCTCTATAATCCACAAATGAGTGAGATTTTCCCGGCATTATTATCTTTTCCAAAGAACCCTGTCCTCTCATGATGTGCCCTAAATGGAATAGCTTCAGTTTTGCCTCCAGCGATGTTTCAGGGTTAATTTGCTCTAAGACCCACTTGTTCGTCTTTCTGGTGGTTCAGGATATCCATAGAGCAATCCTTCAACATTATATTTTAAATGAATCCTTTTTTTTCCTATCAGCCTCTTCACTGTCCAACTTATGCCTCTGTACGTAGGAATTGGGAACATAGGGGAATGTCTTCTTTTAGATAGGAATTAAAAGTAGTCTAAGACATTTCAAAGAATTTACAAGGTAAGAATGTATTGTTTATTTATTTTGTTTATTTATTGACTTTATCTTTTTGGAGAGAGATCAGTTTGTTGTTCCACTTATTTATGCATTCATTGGTTGATTCTTGTATGCGCCCTGACCGAAGTTCAAACCCACAACCTTGGTGTGTCAGGACGATGCTCTGACCAACTGAGCTACCCAGCCAGGGTTTGTACTATTTATTAATATCATTCTAATTCTGTTCTCTTCCATTTCTATTTTTCTTTCTTCCTTTAATACTTTGCTGTCTGGTGATCATAGTCACTTGGAATGTTTCTTTCAGTTATGAAAGTTAAAGCAACTGTTTATGTTTCTTTTCAGTAATCTTTAATGGATCATTTGGGCCATAGAAATAGCTTCATGAAACTGTCTAAAACCTCCTGGTTAAATAAAACTTGACCCACTGAAGTGAGTGGTGACCTGGTCAGCAGCGGCTCAGAAGAAAAAGTTCTTCACTGGAGAACCAAGGTGTAGTCCTGGCCGGGTTTCCAGTAGAAAGAGAATGGGAGATCTCTTGCCTTCTTCCACATCCCCTCTTTCAAAAGCTCTGCCATAGGTGACACTACTGTGACTTCTGCCCAGGTTCTTTTATTTTCTTTGTTCGGCCAAAACTATATGCTAGGACAGGGGGAGATCAGAGTGGAGTCTAGGCGCGTTCCCCCTGAATTTCTGCCACCCCCACCAAGACTTGGGGAAGAAACAAGGCACCATAAGTGATGCTTGAAAGACATGGTGCTTGGAGTTGAGGGTGGGACCAGGAAGAGGGCACGAGAAGGACTTCTAGGAAGCTGGACGCTCTGTTTCTTTATCTGGCTGCTGATTACATGCAAATTCACCGAGCTGTGCTGATGATGGTATTTCTGCCTTTGTTAGGGCTGATTGGCTCATTCACAGATAGGTAGGTCTGGATGCTAAGTGTTCACCTCCAGGCCATCGATAGCCTGTGAGCATTCACTTCAGAGACCACGACAGTGCTAACGATGACAGCGGTCTTTCAATGATACAGTTTCCCGTTTGCAGGACCATTTCCTTCCGGAGCACGAGCTCACTGCCCTGAACCAAATGGCATGTAGGTTGATATAGCTGATTCCTGTTGTGCTTCAAATTGAGACAGGATTCTGCCCAGCGTATGGTGTTTCTTTGATATGCCTGCAGTAGGTGAGCTCTAGTCTGTCAGCTGTTTACCAGAAGGAGAAGTTTTCATTGCTATGGACCTTCACAGTCCAGATAATGTAATTTCAGGCTGAAAATGGTGGGCTCACAACTAGCCCCACCTGGTCTTAGTGTAGATGAGTTCCCAAGGGGCGCTACTGATGCCATTAACTCTGTAGAGAAAGGTCTCGCATTAAGCGGTGTCAGCTCTGGGTCCAGTTTAGTTCTTGTCAAAAATATAACTAACTGGGTGTCTGCAGACCAACAGTTGCAGGGTTCAGGCACATGGTTTGTTAAGGGCAGTGACCTTTCCAATGGAGACATTTCTATCCAGTTTAGCTGCATCACCTGAGCTAGCTATAGAAAACTACAAAGATTGAGATGAAAACTATGGTGTTGGCCAAGCCTCCTTATCTCCACCCAGATAGCACAGGGGTTGAGTCACTGGGTGCTGAAGATAATCATCAACACTTTCATGTTTGTGCTTTGTGGGAAATGGTAACGTCCAAAAGGCCTTTTTAAAACCCAGCTTGAGGACTTTGTTTCTCAGATACGTGTTACCCCCTGAGGCTGTGATCACCTGCCTGGGAACTTCCTGGGACCAGAGAGGAGATGCTTGTGCTCACATAAAATATTTTGCACAGCATTTACATGGCCTCAGTAGTGCCTGTGGTGTGTTGTTACTTTTGCAGACTGAGATAGATGCCTTGAGGATGACTAATACAGTAATAGACCAAACTCTCAAGTATGCCTAATGGATGGTGGAGAGTGTTTGAAAACCACAATGCAGTGAGCCTGACCTCAGTTTGGGACTGGCTCCTTCAATCTACAAGGCCTTTTCCCTGTATACACAATATGCTCTTCCATTCCTTTGCTATGAATTGCATTCAATTTCTTCTTTGTATTTATTCTTTTTCAGGGCAGCATCTGCCCTCCAGCAACCAGGGGAGGGGAAAAAGAAAACATTCCACTTGCAAACTAGACCATCTATTTTCATTCAAATAAACCCATCCTATATTCTCATACATAGGCCAAATGGCTGCCTCTCCATGGTAAGAAAGGCACCCGCCGTGTCACACCACAGCCCTCCCTTGATGTAGCTATTTGGAGTGACAGACAGGAGCTGCAATTTGGCCCTATGATGTGTTTCCTTTAGCAAAGTACTTATCATTTATGTTTTCAATTTATCATTCAGAAAAGAAAGATGTTAACTAGAAGCGCTGAAGGAAGGGTAGTCTTTGCATTTGCTTAATGATATCAGGTTCACCACATCAGCCACTGGTGGTCTATTGAGACGTCCCACACAGAGGTCCCTCAAACTCTTTAAATTCAACAGGTCCCGAGCTAAGTGGCTCATCCTCCACCTCCCAACTGTCCCTATACCTTCTGTCCAGAATCCACTAATTAAATCCCCCTCTCGATCCTGTTTTTTCCTATCTTGGTGGATAGCATCATCACCAGCACCCACCATGACCGACCATGAGGTTGGACACCATTTGTCTGGGCTCCCCTCAAAACAACTATGTTGCTTGTGGAACTAATGTTAAATGTTTTTAAAGAGAGATCTGATAAGACTTTGATTACAAAACATAGTAAAAAAGATGTTTTTTTAATACAGATTAAAATGGATCCATCTATAGATATAAGGTGTGCAGTAAAGCCCTTTCCAAGTATAGCTGGTCTCACTACCATGCTGAAGCTCTCTTTTTAGAATTAAATGGTTTATCTTGACAGGAGAAAGATCACAGAGCTAGTGTGCTTGTGTTTTCCACCTTAGAAACAGATCTGACAACCACCAGAGAAAGTCTAGGGCAGCTTTTCTGAGGGCAGATCGTAGGAGATGGAGGTACAAGAAGCCTTTAGATGATTTGATGTGAAAGTCCAATCCTGATTTCTCATATGTAATAATAGACTTCCCAGGCACAAAAAAATTCACATTAATCTTATATTAAAAAGCTTGGAATTATTTCAAAAAGAACTGTTTCCCATCTGTGAGCCAATCACGCCATCAAATTAGCTTCTCTTTTAAAGTAAATTATTCTATTGAGGAACCGTGTTATATTTTGATCCCAATAGGGCAGAAGTTCACATAGGAGTGTCTCATAAGAACTCATGGGAAGCTGTGTGTGAGGCAGATTTGAATTCAGATCTGACTGTCTCTGAAATTCGGGAAGTCCACGAAATGGAAATAGTTCTTTTTCTTTTTTTTAAATTTCTTCATTGATTAAGTTATTACATATATGTCCTTATCCCCACATTACCCCTCATCCCCCCCCCCCACTCATGCCCTCAGCCCCCTGTTGTCTGTGTCCATTGGTTAGGCTTATATGCTTGCATATAAGTCCTTTGGTTGATCTCTCCCCTTTACCCCCACCCTCTCCTACCTTCCATCTGAGGTTTGACGGTCTGATCGATGCTTCTCTGTCTCTGGATCTGTTTTTGTTCATCAGTTTATGTTGTTCATTATATTCCATAAATGAGTGAGATCATGTGATATTTATCTTTCTCTGACTGGGCTTATTTCACTTAGCATAATGCTCTCCAGTTCTATCCATGCTGTTGCAAATGGTAAGAACTCCTTCTTTTTTACCAAAGTGTAGTATTCCATTGTGTAGATGTACCACACTTTTTTAATCCACTCGTCTACTAATGGGCACTTAGGCTATTTCCAAATCTTAGCTATGTGAATTGTGCTGCTATGAACATAGGGGTACATATATCCTTTCTAATTGGTGTTTCTAGTTTCTTGGGCTATATTCCTAGAAGTGTGATCACTGGGTCAAATGGGAGCTCCATTTTTAATTTTCTGAGGAAACTCCATACTGTTCTCCACAGTGGCTGCACCAGTCTGCATTCCCACCAGCAGTGAAGGAGGGTTCCTTTTTCTCCGCATCCTCACCAGCACTTGTCGTTTGTTGATTTGTTGATGGTAGCCATTCTGACAGGTGTGAGATGGTACTGAATTATCATTTTGATTTGTATCTCTCAGATGATTGGTGACTTTGAGCATGTTTTCATATGCCTTTTGGCCTTTCTTCTGTCTTCTTTCGAAAAGTATCTATTTAGGTCCGTTGCCTATTTTTTGATTGGGTTGTTTATCTTCCTTTTGTTAAGTTGGAAATAGTTACTTTTCTTTCAATTATTTAAAAGTTGTACATGGCCTTTTCCTCTTGCATAGGAAACAAGTCCCACAGATTTCCTGCTACTTCCTCAGTTGTTTCTTACACATGGAGAAACAGTTTTCCACAGCCCTCAGGCTGCACGCCTAAAGTCTTACACCTTCCTCTCCACCTGTACAGGACACAGGAGGGCCAGGCCCTTTGGCCTCGGAGATGCCCACACACAGCCACGTCTGCTCTCAATCTCCTATATGTACTCCCAAATGTTTTTGCATTCTGTCTCATCCCAATCTGTTCCTTCCCTCCTTCTATTATGAGCCATTGTAGGGCTTACATGAGGCAAGACTTCCATTAAATACTCTGTTAAGCATGTAAATAAGAAATGAGTTCTCTAAGTTACAGAGAAATACAATGCTCTATGTGGTTTTGTGAACTTGGACCCTGATGTCCCATTCTAGGAATTGACTACAAATAGACTTGAGCAAGTCACACTGAGGTATGTGGACAAAGAGTAAGGTATATGGACAAGGGTGCATTTTGTGGCAAAACACCTGAAAACAAGCTAGGTAGGGAGCTGGTGAAATGAACCATGGGACATAGGATGGAAAATTTCACAGCTATTAAGGAAGTTAATTTTTAAAATGTATTTGAAAAGATGTTCCGGACATATTGTTAGATTTTAAAAATAAACAAAAAGCTGACTGCAGACAACATGTGTGACATGACCCTATTTATGTTAAAAAACAACACCACAGAGGTGTGGTACGTTTTATGTGCACATAATGGGCTTGCATGTGCCAAGATAATTTCTCAAGAGATAAACTGTTAACAGTGACTACCACTGGGGTGTGAAAGGGACTAGGATGGGCAAGAGAGGGATAGTAAATGAGAGTTATTCTCTCATTTTTTTAGTTTATGTCCCTTGTACTATTTTTTACCATTAATTTACATTACTTTTGTAATGTTTTAAAGTTTTAAAAAAGTAAAGTGGGATACATATATATTCAAATCACAGTTTTTTTAGAATCTGTCATTTATATATATATGATGACTTGGACCCTTAATAAATGATCTCTAAGTTAAATGAACTACTAAAAATATAGATAAATCCAGGTTGGTGTGGTTTCAGTGGTTGAGCATCGACCCATGAACCAGGAGGTCACGGTTCAATTCCCTCAGGGCATATGTCCGGGTTGCAGGCTCAATCCCCAGGAGGGGGCATGTAGGAGGCAACCTATCCATGATTATCTATCATCATTGATTGTTTCTCTCTCTCTCTCCCCTTCTCTCTTCCTCTCTGAAATCAATGAAAACCTATTTAAAAAATATAAATAAATAAGTAAAAATATAAATAAAGCAATGATTCTTAGCCATCTTCCTACAATGAGCTCCTCCAGCTAGATGCCAGAGTTAAATGAGTTTTTCATACAATTCATGAGACTATAAAGTGGTTACAAACCCACATGAATGCTGTGATCCCATGGTTTGTAAAAATATGTACATACAGGAAACAAATCAGGAAGGATAGATGGAGAAATAACTGTTCTGTCAGTTTAAATAGGATTTCAAGTGATTTTTACTTGTAAGGACTTCCATTTTTTAAATAAGCCTCTATTATTTTTATAATCAGAAATCATCACTATGCTCCTTTCATTTTGAACAAAGGAGAAACTGTCCTGTATATTCTGTTACTGAATGCTCGACACCAAATCTCTCTGGAAGTTTCTATCATAAAGATGTGCTTGGAGCTTTGGACAAGGAGGTCAGCTTCACCAAAACCATATTTAAATGTTATCCCAGAAGAAAGGGAGAAAAAATTAGATCTAGAAGCATCAAAAAGGAATGAAGATACTTTCAGCTGGAAGAGATGAAAATGTTGGAGGGAAAAAACTTGTAAGGGGTGTTAGCAAAGTAGAATCTCTCTTAAGATATCAAAGTACTTCAGACTAAGAGGTACTGTTTTAATGTCGTGTTTATTGGCACCTATGACCATCACGATTTCTCCATCTTCTGTTACATGTACCCTTAGGTACGTACCTTTTCCCCATCCAGTCGAAATGACTCATCCATCTGCAAAATCTCGTTCCCTGCTGTATGTATCCAGGAGTGAGTCACTCAGATCAGTTGCTTCTCTTCTAACTTGAATGGAATTAAGCTCAAGAACGTTCGATTGAAAGGTTTATGAATGGGTGGATCCCAGAAAAAGCAATGGTGAAGTTTTCAGGGAAATCGGCTATATTCAAGGAAACAGAATAATTTGGGAGTTCAATAGCTCAGAAGTAGAATAATTTAAAAAAAAGATTAGGTCCAAATTCTGTCAGTCTTCACTAGAGCATAGAGGCAGGAATTATTTCATTATATGTGTTTTAGGTAACAACTATTTTGTCTTAAAGGCAACATGACTCATACAAATTATTTTTGTGCTCACTAATTTTTAATGCATTGCTAGGTACTTGCCAAGAGAAAAGCAAAGGAAAATTTTACTCAGGAAAAAGAAAATGTGTACTCTTGCAAATGCTTTTAACATGTAGGCATGCTTTTGGTATGTGAAAGTTATTTTTGAAACTATTTTCGGCCAAATTGTTTTTCATTTTCATGAAAAATGTTAATTTTTAAAGCACTCTGGTCTATCTCCCAACTGTTACTTTTATCACTCGAAAATGTGGTATTTTAAAAATATCATCACTGGTGTCATACTAAGACTTGTCTTGGACTGCAAGCCTTTCATAGTAATTAATTTTTTAAAAAGCATTTGGACGTGAAAAATGAATAAAATGGAAGTTCACCAAAATGCTCAAGGCAGTTGTCTTTGGATGATGATGATGATGGGAACTGTGGTTGTGGTTTTGGGGTTTGCACCCTAACTTTTCTACGTTCTAGTTTTCTATAATGAGCATGGGACACTTTTATAAGGACAATGTCAAATTTATTAGAAGGCATAAGGTGTTAAGGAATAAAGATAAGATCCATGAAGCTTTTAGTTATACTATAATAATTATTGTGCTCACACACAGAATAGGCCTTCTTCCAAGGTTCCTAAACACAATGAAAAAATATTGGCAGAGATGTTTCAAAAAAAATAGAGGTTACATATCCCATAAGTTACTAAGAAAGAGCTATGAAATCCTCATATGGAAAATATGACCACAGTCATTTAAATATGGATTTCAATGTGGGTACTTAGTATTGGGTACTAAGCTCACTTGAGGATAATGACTTATTCTTAACCTTACAAGGGAGATTAATGAATTAAATTTGTGCTAGGGCACCAGCTGTTAGAAAGTAACTTCACAGCTTCTTATTTAACGTGATAGTTGAAAATGGTGTTTAATAGAATAGCCCACTGTCCTGTTGCATTGCTCTATTGGTCTCATGTCATGTACTTGGGTACAATTAATAAAATAATCACTGCTGATTGAGGATATTTTCAATAGTTTTATCAAGAAATATAATGAGTGTCCACATTTCTGTGGCATCTGTTTAGTTTCCTAATGGGAGAGGTCAGTTAGAAAAATGTTCTCAGTGCCTAGAAAGAGGGTCATTGACTTTCCCCTCAGATGATCTTCCGTTTTCTCCAACAGTGTCAGAGGACGCTGAGATGTTATGAAGTGAAAATTAAACATAAAAGGATCTGAATGTCATTAAGTGTTTGACGAGCAGTGTGAAAAGCTATATTGTGAGTGCATGAACCACTGGGGTAAAAAGGAGTTCATTCCTTCATCCAACAATTGCTTATTGAGCAGCTACTATATGCCAGGTACTTTTTAGATCCTGGGGAACATCAATGAACAAAACAAAGTCCCAGTCCTAATGGGGTTTACACCTAGGGAGAGAGGCAGACAATAAACAAATAACTATACAGTGTGCATATAATATATATATAAACTTCATAACATTGTAGATATATAATACATTTTCATATATAATATGTAACTTTATATGTATATATACTAAAACATCTTGAAAAAAAACTAAGCAAGGTAAACAGGGATTGGGAAGGGGCCAACTAAGAAAGTTCTCCCTAAAAAGGTATAATTTAAGCAAACACCTATAGCAAGTAAGAAGCAAGTGATATCATGATGTGTGGGTTAGAGTGTTTGTTCTGGGCAAAGGGAGCAGTAACTGCCTGACCCTGAGGTGAGGATGAGCGTGGCTTCTTAGGGAAGTGACTGTAGGAAAGGAGATGAGGCTGGAGGGCAGGGAGGGAGAATGGCTTATAGGGCCCAGGACACTGGGCTTTTATGGCAAGTATGCCCGAAACCATTGGAATGTGTTGAGTGGAGAAGTGACATGATCTCACTTCCATTTTAAGAAGTTAATCTGACTCTTTTTTAATATTTAAAGCCCTAATAAAGTTCCCTGAAAGGCTTAATAGAAACAGAGAGGCCCTGCATAAAGATAAGAGAAGCAAAGAAAGTTAATTTAATTTGCTGGGTATTATTTTTATAGTGGATAGAATCGGTGCTATAATTAATTATTGATGGTGAGTGTTGCCCAATATTACCTCATTTAATTTTTATTCCTATTAAGTTATAAAAGAGGAGTTACATCTTTATTTTTTTATGCTTAACTAAAAGTGTGGGTTGTTGTTGTTTTTTAACTAGTTAAAAATAACTATTTAGATATTTAGCTGAATATTTGAGGAGGGGGGGGTCTCCAAAGTTCATCTCAATAACAAAATGACTCAGAAAGTCATAGAACTTGATATCAGAATTTTAAAAATAACAAAAAGACAGATTCATCCTTTAGGATTCATTGAAGGAAAGAGAGCGTCTTCATGAGAAATGTGGGTTCGGCTTCACCGGAGTGCTCTAGCATCACTTACAAGGTGCTGTGTCAAGGAGCTAGGAATCACCAGTAAAAACTGAAAATTACTCTAATTGGTGCTTTCCAAGCCATCCTAGAGGCTATTGTGTATGTGTGGTTAGCCAGTATTGTCATTGAAGAGGTGACTGACAGTCCTAAAACCACTAGTGATGACATTTTACAAATGTTCTACCAAATTATATTGTATAAGACAGTAACATCCAGTTATTTACAACAGAATTCCTAAGTATTTGTTACATACATGCATTTCTGACAATCAAAAAAGTCCGTGCTTGCTGGTACATATCATGAATCTTTTGGAGTGAGGGGTATGCCTTTGTGCCATTCGCGGAAATAGTGCTTAATAAGGGATTTCTTTGCCTGTCATACTTAAAAACACTACCCAGTTACTAAGTAAGGTGATCACCACCACTGAAAGTTTCAGGTTCAAGATCACCTTTCGGCTATCTATATCACGTCCCATTTATCTCCAATAATCCTCAGATGTTGAAATAACTTTTTAAAAAATATCTTGTTATCCATAATATCTGAGGAAATGTAGATTCTTCATAGACTTTTCAAGACTTGCATATATAAATACAATGTTCGGCTACATTTTTGTTTTAAGTGATTTTTAGCCACCAGAAGAGAGTAGTTGATTCTCTAGTCTAGACCTGTTAGAGTACCATTCTTTAGACAAGCTGTTCAGAGGCAGTTGGCTGAGATAGGAGTGAGATAATATGTTTCAGTGATAAAATAAGAAGTTCACTCCTTGCTGGCAAGCTGTGAGGTTGACTGCTTAATACAGAGCTAGAGAGTGAGTCTGAATTACAGTTTCCTCCAGGGTGATGCAAGCTTCAAAATTCACTGGGGTAAAGGGTGAGCTGGAGAGAGGAGAAACCTTTACAAGTGGGCCACTTACATCCATTTTCACGTGTGTGTGTGTGTGTGTTCATCTCCTTTGGCATGTGCGAGCAAACTGGTCAAAATCTCTAAAAAGGGTTTTGCTATTTGAAATAGAAATTTTCCCTTCAGACATTTTATAGTTTTTAAAAAAAGTTTTTACTTGACTAATTAATGGTTCCTTAGCAGTGGTGGCTTATTTTCAAGCACACCACATATTAGAAAAAGTTATAACAAAAAGAAATGAATTTAAGGGAAACTGCAACCATCTTAAGAAACTAGATTTCTTTTATGCATAAATAACCCTGGGTGCTTAGTCCACTGAATGCATCTATGTCATTTTTATTTTCTTGGGGAACTGGGCATAAACCTGCAGTTAGACCTTTGGGAAATCTTACTGGCTCAATCTAATGATATTGCTGACTCTGATGTTCTTAGAATCTTGGGGAATCCTATAAACTGACAAACTGATTCATAAGGAATCCTTTGATGAGCTGGAAAAAATTTCATGCTGCTCAGAACGAAGGCAGAGAAGACATCGCATGAGTCAGATTGTGTGATTGACATTCTCAAGATGATGATATTAACTGCTCTTCAACTCTATCCATGACACTTTCTAAATCCCATTGCAAACAGCTGAACTCTAGCATGGCTGCCTTTATTTGTACAATTGAAGAACTAGGAGTGACCCTGATGCAGTGTGCTAGTAAAGAGATAATTTTCTTACCCTTCGGAAGGTGGTAACCAGCTTGGGCTCATTTTGTTCTAATTGCTGAGTTGAGGTTTCTAAAAGAAGGAGTTTTAAACCTGTAAACCGATATTTCTTACTTTAGGTTTTGGTTCTAATAGACTTGGACTCTTGAGATACTTTATCATAACAAAGTAGATGGAATGATGTACCAAGTTAGTGGCTTTCAAACTTTTTGGCAAAAACCCAGAGTAAGTTTCATGTGTTTATATATGTGTGCATATATGTTAAGTGACAATGTAAAATACATATAGATTTGTTAATAAATAGGTAGGGAGGTAAGTAGACAGATAGAAATTGAGGTCAATGAAACAATCTTTACGCATGTATCATCTCTGATATTTTTCTTATCTATCCTATTTTATTTCACCCTTTTTTTTCTTAATGTTGGTTGAAACCCACTAAGTTTATTTCATGATGTGCCAGTGGTTCACAACCAGAAATGTGAGCATCACTCGGCTAAGGGATAAGGATGCTTAGAGTCTTCTCCCACCTTTGAGTTATCTTTTGGCAAATGCAGACGACCTCCTTGGTGCCAGCAGCTTTGGTTTTGACTCAACAAGCTGGTTTGTGCCAAACACTCTATGGATCCAAATTTCCGTTCTTACTGAGATGATCGGATCACTCCCAACCAGACCTTTGAAGCTGTGCCCACAGCATTAAAAACAAAGGAAACAATTGGAACCAAACCCTTGCCCTGTGTGGGCTGGGAATCTTCGCTCTATATCTCAGCAGGAAAGAGAAAGTAACGATGTCTTTACATTTAAGTGAATCTCACTGAAGATCAAATATCTCTGAATTGCTTCTCAAAAATCTTATTAAAGTAATGGCACAGTGAAATTAAGTGGGAAGGAAAAGAAGAGAGTTTTTAAGTTCTGCATTTAGACATTAAGTGAACTCTTTAGGTCCTTAGTATCTGAAGTTCATCTTCGGCCTTGCACTTTCTTGGATACAGGTAACTATGACAGGGCCCCTCCTTCGTTCTTTTTCAGTGTGTTAGCTAAAGTTAAGTGGCCTCCTCTCCGCAATAAGTTGCCTTTAATTTTCATTCATTCATTCACTCATTCATTCACTCATTCATTCACTGTAATCCTCACCCAAGGATATTTTTCCATTGATTTTTAGAGAGAGGAGAAGGGAAGAGGAGAGACAGAGAGAGAAAAATATGGATGTGAAAGAGACACATCGATTGGTTGCCTTTTTCACATGCCCGGACCAGGACCAGGGATAGAGCCTGAAACCAAGATACATGCCCTTGGCTAGAATCAAACCTGGGACTCTTCAGACCGCAGGCCGACACTATATTCACTGAGCCAAACCAGCTAGGGCTAATTTTTATTTTTGAAAATAATATCTTCCTGTGAATGGCAGATTGTCCCCCTTTCCCATCTCATGCTTCCCTATGAATGGTAAAATGTGCAGTTTGAAATAATGGAGTGTTTTGGTTGTTGGCAATGATGGATTGCAGCAATCAGCTAAGCTTTTAAAAGCATGTGTATTAAAAGGGAAGAGAAGAGATGTCTTGGTTTCCACCCACTCCAGAAATCAGCAACGAGAGAATTCTCTCAAGTAAAATCTAATGTCATTTCCACCCCACCCCACCCCATCATCTGCTATGTTGATGAAAGTGAACATCAAGTTGATTGGCTTCCCATATCCTGACAATCATTAATTATGCCAAAGGTGCTGGGGACCTTCCCATTGTGTGCAGGGATCGGAAAGAAATGCAAGGTGACAGCATTCCCTCACCCTGAGTCCCACCTCAGGACAGGTGATAGGCCTGATGTATCTCTTTCCAGTGCACACCTCCCCCACTCTTTCTAATAGGAAAGAGATTTTAAAGATATTATTTGCTTTGAGTGAGCCGATTCCGTGGAACAAAGGAAAGTCTTCATCATCAAAACAGATCTATGCTAAGGATTATGGGGGATACCGCGGTAGGAGACCTTGACAGGTGGGGCTAAAAAAGCTTACACATTTGAAAATGCCTGCAAATAATTCTCACTTATACATATATAGTATCTAAATGTCTGAAAATATGGTGCCAGCAACATAAAAAGGCTACAGGAACTGGAAGCTCCTCTCAATTCTGAAAGGGTCAAATTTTCTTCTATCATTAGCGTTTCTATAAAAGAATCCTATTCATACATGGAGGAATTTTTTTTTAACTTCACACAGGCAATTATTTCCATCTGAACCTCGGCTAGAGGAAGTTGGACTAATAGTTAAATGTGCTTGGAATTATGCCTGTGACTTTTTTACTACCCCGTGAATTTTCTTATTGAAAGCTCAGTGAACTCCTTAATTAAAAAAATACGAATCAGCTCATGCTCCTTGCCCCTGGTAATCACCAGGGCACCACTGCCCTAGAATGTGTATGAAGGGCCTACCTGTCTGTATCCTGCTAGAATTTAAATAATATAGCCTCTGCTTTCTCAGAATGTTCAGACTGGGACATGAGAGGTGAATGGTTCTCAATGAGGGGGTGAGGGAGGGTGGGGGGTTGCCCCCAGGGGGCATTTAGCAGTGTCTGGTGATGGTCAATCATCATGTTTGGGGTACAGGTACTGGCACTCAATAGGTAGGAGCCAGAGATGCTATTAAACACCCGGCATTGCACAGGTCAGTAGTGCTAACACTGAGAAACGTGCCTCAGGACCAGATACACAAATTAAATGGCATTGCTTCAACTGTGTGTAAACATGTACTTCTGGAAATCTTTCAAGTTTTTAAGTTACAGTTTGGTCAGTTAATAGCTCTATTAACGCTTGTACTTGATTCATAATAAATACCGGGCAAATGTGACACTATTTCAGTATAATCGTGGCCTGAGAAACAAGCATCGAACAGGACAGAATCTTGCTCATGAATTATTACAATCTCAGGCAATGGAGAATATATATATTGCAGATTAACTGAGCACACTTTAATTTTCAATTTCTTTATTAATTTTAGAGAAAGAGGAAGGGGGGAGAGAGGGAGAGAGGGAGAAAAAGAAACATGAATTTGTTCCACTTAGTTATGCATCATTGATTGATTTTTATATGTGCCCTGACCGGGGATTGAACCCTTAACCCTGGCGTATCAGGATGACACTCTAACCAATTGAGCTAGCAGGCCAGGGTGTGCATACTTTAAATGATAAAAAAGAAAATTACATGTATTAAGATATAGCTTCTATGGCTGGATGGCTAAGTGCCCATCAGCAGATGAGTGGATTAGAAAACTGTGGTACATATACACAATGGAATATTATGCTGCGGTAAAAAAGAAGGAACTCTTGCCTTTTGCAACAGCATGGATGGAACTGGAGAGCATTATGCTAAGTGAAATAAGCCAGTCAGAGAAAGATAAATACCACATGATCTCACTCATGATCTCACTCATTTGTGGATTATAGAGAACAACATAGACTGATGAAAAGGGACAGACCCAAAGACTGAGAAACAGCAATCAGGCTATCAATCCCCAGAAGGAAAGTAGGGGAGGGCGGGGGTAAGGGGAAGAGATCAACCGAAGGACTTGTATACATGTATATAAGCCAAACCAATGGACATGGACAACAGGGGGATGGGAGCATGAGCTTGTGTGTGGGGGGGAGGTTGGGGGTTAATGGGGGGGATGAGGACACATTTGTAATACCTTAACTAATAATAATAATAATAATAATAAAAAAGATTTGGGTAGAAATAGAAAAAAAAAAAAAAAAAAAAGGCCAAAATAGTGGTGGCTTAAGAGAGGTAGAAGTTGGCTTCTCTCTTATATAGCAGCCACAGCAGTACTCCAAAGTGCCCAGGCTCCTTCTATCGCATTGTTCTGCCATTCTTGGCATGCGGCTTCCATTGCGTGGCCCAGTGAGCCTGCTCCAACTCTCCTCATCACATCCACATCCTAAATAGCAGCAAGGCAAGAAGGAAGTCGAGGGCATGGCCCTCCTTTTAAGGGCATAACTTGAAGCTTGAGCACATCACTTCTGTTCACATGAATTGTTTTTCAAGTGTGGTCTAGAACTTAGTCACGTGGCCACACCTAGCTGTTATGAAGACTGACAGAGTATTTGGCTGGACAGCCATGTACCCAGCTACCCCTGCAGGGTTCCTTTATTAACAGAAGCAGAGCTGGGATGCTGGAGGCCAGCTAGCAGTCTTTAGCTCCGATATCTTATCTTATCTTAGGTTAATTCAAGGTCAGGGGCCCAAAGGCTGCTTAATAATTCCAGATGACCTTTGGTCAGGATAGAGGTCACAGGCTGTGACGGTGTCTACAATGGCCTGCTATTTCACTGTTACATGAATCCTAAATCACATGAGAGGCAGCAGTAGCTCAGATGCTAAACCGCCAGGGTTCAAACCATAGCTCTGCCACTCAGCTGAGTTGATTTTAGCAAGTTCACTTCCGCTCTCCGTGTCTGGATTTTCTCCTTTGTAAATTGCTGCTGATGATAGTACCTAACTCCTAGGCTTGTGGGGAAGATTAGTGAAGTCATTCATGTCAAACACTCAGAACAGTGTCTTACATAATGAGCGCTACTAAAAGCTCTAAACGCTGTTATTATTGTGAGGAGTCCTGCACCTGACCAGCTGATTTGATGTCTGCTAATTTGAGCTTAATGTATTATGGAAAGATGTCTGTTCATTTCATCTAGTTTTAAAGTCTCAATAGTATATTATTGCGTTGATCTAATTTTCAGGTGAAGCTCCCCACCCCTACCACCAATAAAGTATCAGAATGAGGAATTTGATTCACAATGGGATTTGCAGTCCAAAATTGGAATTGATGTGAACCTGGGCCAATTCATGAATCAGTGGTTTGGCAGCATCTTAGATCTGAGCCACATTGGTGGACAAGCTAGAAATTCAGTGTAGATAGCCGATGCCCCGGCTTTGTCACATTTGTTGATTTCTCAACTGATATTACAGATTTCTGGTTTGATTCAAAAAGGTTCATTAAACTCAAATAATTGAAGAACTCATAGTAAAAACATTGCCACTCAGACCTACAAATGGCATTAGTTGTCTTACTGTCTCTAATATTTCAGACTAGAGGCCTGGTGCACAAATTCCTGCACCAGTGGGCTCCCTCAGCCCGGCCTGTGGGATCAGGCAAAACTGGCTCTCCGACATCCCCTAAGGGGTCCCAGATTGCCAGAGGGCACAGGCCAGGCCAAAGGACCCCATTGGTGCACAATCGGGCCGGGGAGAGACATGGAAGGTTGACCAGCTGGGGAGGAACCTCGGAAGGGCTCCAGGGCATGTCTGGCCCATCTTGCTCAGTCCTGATCGGCCATACCCCAGCAGCAAGCTAACCTACCGGTTGGAGCATCTGCCTCCTGGTGGTCAGTGCATGTCATAACGAGAGGTTGAGTGGCCTTAGCATATCATTAGCATATTATGCTTTGATTGGTTGAACAGACAACTGGACACTTAGCATATTAGCCTTTTATTATATAGGACGTCAACATCATGTAGCAGATGTCCATCCTTTCCTGACATACTACCTCATCAGCTCTAATAAGCAAATGACTAAAAATAAGGTTAGAACATCTTAACAACATCTGCGTTGTGTGTATTAGAGAAAATTTTGTCCATTAAAACACACATGAACTGTTAAGTCATTTTATACTTTTACTGGTGTAAATTCTGAAAGCTGGTCAATGCTTTTTCTCTATATGTAGTGATTGAAATGCAAACCACATATATTGTTGAGTGGGAAGCAGGATTTTCTATAGGCTATAAATACTCTGCTGTGAATGTGAAGTTAGTGAGGACAGCCGTACTGCAGTATTCAAACCTCGGTCTTGATTTTCTTCTCAAATTCCCTTTGGTCCTCACAACATAAAATTTAATAGGATGATTCTACATCCACTTAATCTTAAATTCAGTGAGGGAGAATGATGCTGATCCATTATAGTAATTCTTGTTTTGCCAACAGAAAATCATAAAGAAAACAATTTCATGCAATCATATGGAAATGAAAATTATTTAGACTGGCCTGTGTCAAAATATTTACTAGGCTGGCTGAAATTTTAAGCATGATTCTCTGTCCACTTAATCTTAAATTCAGTGAGGGGGAATGATGCTGATCCATTATAGTAATTCTTATTTTTATCAACAGAAAATGGTAAAGAAAACAATTTCACACAATCATATGGAAATTAAAGTTATTTAGGCTGGCCTGTGTCAAAATATTTAGGCTGGCTAAAATTTTAAGCACTTAGAGGGCCTGTGGGTTTAACAACAATAAAATGAGAATTTCCAGAATAAATTTTCATTTCTACCACAGAAGATTCAATCTCTTAAAACTCAACATAGTACAATATAATGCTTTAAATTTATTCAGAAGTTGAAGAAAAAGGCTTTTGAGTGTTAGTTCCTCCAAACAGAAAAAGAGGGATTCCACTCTTTTTCTTTTTAAAAATAAGTGGACACAGGAAACAGAAAGGCACAGAAGGAGCAGATGAGCTCAGGGACTGGCTGGCTTACACTGGTGAACAGGCCCTAAAGAAAAAGGAGCAAAGTCCTTTTCCTGGAAGGCAGTAGGGCAGGGCTAGGAGGGAGGGCATGGGCAGAGCATTCAGTAATCTCTTAAAGTTCAAGGACTTCACAAACCTCTCCTTGGCCAACTTGAGCAACGCACAAGACTCATGTGAGAGACCAGGTGAACGGTTGTAACTTGATAGGAAGATAATCCTCTGGCTATTATTATATAAGAGAAGTAGAGGGAGTGCCGGTAAAGGTCAGTGTGAAGCTTCCTAAAATAAAGAGTTTACCTTTAAGAGCAAGATCTGCACTTTGTTCTATAGCATCTCTTATGCAACACAGAGAAACTCAGACTCTGACTTGAAACGCCCTAGCTTGACATTGAGATAGGATTTGTTTGTGGGATATTCTTCAAGACCTCCAATTTTTGTTTTGGGATATCCAACTAGGACTCCATTGATTAATAATTGTTGCAAATGGGGTCCCAGAATCGTGTGACTCCTCTGGGTCCCTGGTCCTAAGAGCCAGAATTTCTTTACAAAACATAACAGTGCCTTTGACCTTGTCTCTGACTTTGCACGACCCCCAGGATATGCACCTCTTGTCCGTGTGTGTGGTTCCGTTCAGTGTCTATGAAACGGGGACAGCACCTACCACATAGGTAGTTAGGAGGAGCAAATGATATAAGCTATGTCAGGTATATTACAGACCCTCGTGCGTCATTAGCTCAATGAATTTTGTTATTGGTGCTGTTGCCATATTTCCTGCATGGTTGTTAAGAGGGTAAATGGAGAAATGACACCAAATTATCAGTTGGTTAGAAATTTTATTTGCTAGTGATGAAATTGGGTGTCCCTCCCACCCTTCTCCCCCCACGGCTCCCTGCTCTCGCCACTCTCAGCCCCCTCCCTTTTCTCCTCCACTCAACCAGTAGTACCTGTTTCATGGGCATCCTTCCAGAAATACCATGTGCACAGACAAGTGAGGAAAATATCTGCATGTGTCAATAGTTTTTGGAACATTTATTCTTAATCAGTTCTCTACTTGAAAGAATAAAGGACCTCCTTTCAGGCTGAGAATTGAAATGGGGAAATGGAATAAGAGTCTCTTCCCTCCATAGTCGAAAATGGCAAGTTTATCTACGCTGTGGAATCATATGGTTACATCCTTTCCCACTTCAAATGATATAGATGAAAGACATTAGCATCCTTTTGATAGGGCAGACACTGAGGCCCAGTGTCTCAGAGCAGTGAGCTCAGTGGAGTCACCGTGGAGCTTATTACTGCACTCAGTAAGCCATTTATCTCCATGATTGTTTAACTCTGTGAGCCGAACATATGGGTGCCCAGAATCAACACCAATTCCCGTTTACATATTTTAGCTGACTGGTGCCAAAGTAAATTGAAAGGAAATTAGAAGCCTCAGTTGAAGAGCCATTGGTCAAGACACCCTACTGAGCTGAGCAGGTACAGCAAAGAATTTCAGGAAAATCACAGCTGTTTTCACTTCCCTTCTTTCAAACATGCCCTTTGCCCCACATACGTGAACCTAAGCAAATCATGACTCAGCCCATCCCCATTGTCACTTACGGCAAAAATGATTGGGTTACACGGGCATACTTGTGATTTTCATGGTGCCTAAGTCATGTGGCAATATGATGTTTAAATAAAGCAGTGAGGGAAGACGCAGGCACAGGCACTCCCCGTGAGCAGCTGCCATTGTTTCTGACATCATTTGGCAGGCACATGTGGTTAACAGACCTCGGCCAGGTTTCATAGTTCACCATTTCGGTTAAACCTTCACTTGGGAAGAAGAAATGGGTGTGCCAGTTCATTTGAAAGCCCTGCCTTCAGAAACTCACTCCTACTCATGGCCCCTGCCAGACCAGCGTTTGGTGTCTGGTGTTATTCGGTGCTCTGTCCTGCTATGGATGTCACTGGTTTCCTAAACACTAGGAAAAACTTTGTGACTTGGGTATAGACAAGTAAAGAGCTTTTCCACTGTCCTTTACCCGTGTTGGGTATGTGTCTGCTTTTTAAGTGAGAAGTATAGTTATCGCTGGGAGTTTCACCTGACAGCATCTCCTGTCTGTAAGACTAGAATGTGACCACATTTCCCGTTCAGGAGACACCAACAGGACCTTGAGGCAAATGTGTACACTGGAAAAGCAGCCAGCCATCCGCTGTTGACATCAGAATGTGGCAGCATTCCAAATCGAGGAGCATTTGTGAGTTCCCATATTAATATTAAACGCAAGAATCTTGGTTCATGCATCATTAAGGTTACAAATGTTCGCATGCCAAATTGGGGAAGAGCAGAAAATACGATTCTCATGGTGACATCTGTTCTCCAGCACAGAACATGTTCTATAATACAGTGTACAGTTTGAAGACTGATTAGTTATGCAAAGCCTTTGGTATGTAGTGTGATTAAGAACCTGCACTTCCGGATGGGGTGAGGGCGGGGTGTGTGTGGGGTTGAGGTGAAGAGGGCACCTAGGGAAGACTAGGTCACTCCCAGTCTGGGTTTGACTGTGTGACTTTAGGCAAGCCCTTAGCTGACCCACATCTCAGGTTTCTTATAAATTAGAAACAATAATGTGCCTTCTCCCTAGTTCACAGAAGGCAAGTCACAGATTATGCTGAGATGAAGTCTCCAAAGAATGCTGTACCTCCATCATCAAAGTTAGAGATACTGACTTTCTGTGAAGGGTTAGGAAGTGGTGCAACAGGGACAGGATAGGACTAATGGGCCTTGTCTACTTGCATGTGATTTGCATTAATTGACCTGTAGCATATCTCAAAGCATGTTTTCTCTCCTTTGCCTAATTAGTGAAATTTAATCAAACCAACAAATATTTATTGCCTATTATATGTAAGATCAATGTAAAGAGAGAGTTTAGGAAGGGATGCTTTCAAAGATGATCAAATCAGAATGTATGAGAAAAACACATACATACAACCTACAGTAATACAAGACAGATAAGTAGAATATATTGCATTTCCACTGTGGAGTAAGATAGTACCTCCATAATCTGATTCTGTTATTTGATTTCTCTAGAGGTTGATTTGTAACCAAAATATTGCATTAATATTTTTGTATTTAATTTATTTGATTTCTTTTTTCAGTTTGAAATAGAAGGAAGATACTTTTTTCTTTTTATTTCTCCTTTTGCTCAGCTACTCTGGAGTTGTATTGCTGAGTTATATCTGTTCCTTAACATATCTTTAGGCTATCGGATATTTACATTTCTGATTTGTGAACCAAAAATCCATTTCTGACTCTTTCAGTCTTTAAATGATTAAATAGAAGTGGTTTCTATTTTTCAAGTGGTTATACTGATAATAGAAATGCCCTAACTTTACAAGTTCATTTTCTCAGAACCCTTCTTGAGGGGATATGTGTTTGGAGCAGTATTGAATTTACATTAAACCTTCCACACTGTTTACTCCATTCTGTTCTTCAACAAGGACATTTTTGTCCAAGGCAACTGTACAGGGCAGGGCAAAAGTAGGTTTACAGTTATTCATGTGGAAAATAATACAAGAATTAATAAATAATAATACAAGAATAAACTCTGTTTCCCATACTCACAACTATAGCCCTATGTTTGCCCTGCATTTTCATGAGGCCATAAAATGCAGTGGCACTTGCACCAAGAAAGAGAAAACTTAACACATGATCTTGGCCTCTTTAGGACCCAGTCCAAAGGCAGGTCATCAACCCATAAAAATCCCAAAGCCAGCAGCTATCCGCCTTTTTCTACTGTGACACAGAGATTACTGGTCCTTCATAAAGAGAGGCAACAGCCTGTGGACACACCTAGAGCTAAGTCCAGGGTAAGGGACCATGGAGTGCACACCCTGCCAGATTGCATATCCTGGGTCCAGATCAGCTGGAACTCTTACCAGCTGTGTGAGACCAGGTTAACTCCTTAATCACTCTGAGCTCTGATTTCCCTCATCTACAAACGAGGATAGAAATGAGACCGGCCTTAGCATGTAGCTGTGAGGATGAAATGAAATAATATAAATAAAGGGCTTAGCCTTCAAACAGTGCTTGGAACAAAGTATGTGCTAAGTCCATCTTAGTCATACGTGTAGTTCCTCTTTCAGCTACATCAGATTTCTCCCCCATTAAAAAAGAGTACATGGAACCCCAGCGGTTTGGCTCAGTGGATAAAGCATTGGCCTGTGGACTGAAGGGTCCTGGGTTCGATTCCAGTCAAGAGTACATGGCCAAGTTGCAGGCTCGATCCCCAGTAGGGGGGTGTGCAGGAGGCAGCCGATCAATTATTCTCTCTCATCATTGATGTTTCTTTCTCTCCCTGTCCCTTCCTCTCTGAAATATATATATTGTACATGGATATTCAAATTATTGACAGTGATATGATTATGGAGGTAGCCTATTTTATTTATTTAAGAATAAAATGTTTGCCAACTGGGTTACTTATTATTACTGGTGGCAAATGACCAATGCTGCCCATCATTCTGATGTGCTTTCATAGGAAAATACTAACAATCCTTTCCCTCCTCTAAGAGCTAACATGCTGTTTCCCAATCTTATATCTTTGATCCCTGCCTGAGGAAAAATAAATAAGCCAACAAAGAGAAATTTCCAGCATATGAAACATATAACTCTGCTTAATCAAATAGGTAGTATTTCCTGGTCAAAGAGAAAAAAATATTGTTGATTAATGTTACCTTAAAATGTTAAATCTGCCATCAACTAACATACATTTTATATTACGCTAAAACCCAAGGTCAAGAGAAAGGCAAAACAGAAGAGTTAAAGTGTCTGTTAGTGCAGAATTCAATAGATTAGGAGCAGAGAGAGGAAGAAAACTGAAATTTTGAAACTGGATGTAGTCACACAAGAATATTGCAGTGCATGGGAGCTGATAAGGGCTTTAAGGAAATTTAGAAATCTTTAAAGGGGTGGATGATATGATCAAGGCTTGTCCATAAGAAAAGAGGACTAGAATAATTGAGAATGCCAGTGGATTCTGATCTTAGTGAAGAAAGAGCAGAAGCCCTAACGGCTTACTTGAATAATATTAGGAATATACATAGCACATCATATAATTTTAGGAGTAAATGGACATTAAAATTTTAGTATTTTAAACAGTCTGAATTTTCCTATTTTAGAGTATGTTTGGAAAGGTTAAATTCTCTAACAAGGGTGATTTGCTGTTTTCATTTAGTTTATTCATTTCCTCATTTATTTCATAAATTTTTACTGAGAACCTAGTTCAGCAATAAACCTGGGGAAGAGAAGTAATTCTCTCGTTTGTTCTGATAGTGGTAATGTCTTCCCTCCAGAAGTTCTCATACGTGCCCATACTTTATAATAACCTCTAGAAGGAAACTTTTGAATTTAGAGATCTCCCATCACTTAATACAGCCGTCAGATAGCTCCACACTTGAATGCCGGTTCTTTTTCTTTCCTGGGAAAAGTTGAAAGAACAGCCATTGTAGGATCTGACTCTGGAGCACGTGAAAGCGAGTCTGAAAGCAGTTTCGTAATTAAAATGGACATATTTGGTGCTCAGGTGTTTGATATGCAGAAACCCGCCAGTATCAAAACCTCGGAAGAAGACGAGAGGAACTGGGCAACAGAAGTGAGATGGAGGCTCCAGGTTCCACCATTCTCTCCGCATCTAGGTCCTGAAAGCATTTGGGCTGCCCCAATGAAGCCCACTTTAAATTTATGTGATCATAGACATTCTTCCTTACGCCTGTTGAATACAGGGAAATCGGCAGCAGAACAAATCAAGATTGCAGCAGATAGAGTTGTCTCTGGTGAAATAAGTCAGAACTCTTAGAGTTTCTTCTTTGATATTCTAGTATAATAGTATCACGTAACGAAGTGTTAAGGCTCTGGAGTCAGACAGATTTGGGTTTGGGGTAGACTGCTGCTTACCAGCTGGATGAAACTTCAATTCATTGTTCAATCTCCCTGAGCCTGATACTCTTTTTTTTTTTTTTTTTGTAAATGGGAATGGTAATAATAGTATCTAACACATAGTGCTGTTATAAGGTTAAATATAATATTTGGAAACTACATAGTACAGTGCCTAGTACAATGGTAAATCCTCATAAACATAGCTATTGTTTTAATTATGCATTATCCCCTTAATATACTCTTAACAAACTGATATTGTTTTGCATAATGGAGATGAACTGCCCAAATGGGGTGAAACTAGTTATATACATTAAGCCTGTATCTGTTAGAATTCTATTCAGCTTAACCACAATGACTTA
Organism: Myotis myotis; assembly: GCF_014108235.1. Classification (NCBI taxonomy): domain Eukaryota; kingdom Metazoa; phylum Chordata; class Mammalia; order Chiroptera; family Vespertilionidae; genus Myotis; species Myotis myotis. Next base: position 52,719,695 of record NW_023416368.1, on the reverse strand, counting down.
ACCAAATGGGGCTCTGTTTTTTTGGTGTGTGTGTGTGTGTGTGTGTGTGTGTGTGTGTGTGTTTTCACATAATAAGGAATTCAGAAGTAGGCAGTATAGGGCTGGTGCAGCAGCATGAGGTCCCAGCTGCCTCCTAATTTTCTGCTCTACCACCTTATCAGATGGCTTTCATCTTTATGGGTGAAAGAGGTCTGCTCCACCGCCAGACTTCCGAGGAGGAAGAGCCCAGGGTGAAAGGCCTTTATTCAAAACTGTCTTTTCAGGAAGTGGGGAGTGTCAGAGCCTCGATCCCTAGGAACGCCCATCTATATACCTCATTGGCCAGAACTGTGTTTCATTGCTAGCCTTTAACAACAGTGGAAACTGGGAAGACACAGTCATGTTTTAAACTGGGCTCATTGCCACCCTAAAAAAATAATTGTAGCTTTGTTGGATATTGAATAAACCACCAGCCGAATCTGCCACAAAGCCACAAGAAGTACCCAGCTCCCAAGCCTGATGGTTTTCTAGCAAAGATTTATAAATGTCCTCAACACTGGGACATTCTGAGGGCATTTGCTAAGACTTTAAGTCCTACCATCATCATTGATCTACGTAACTGACAAGATGATTACCAAAGCCTTTTGCTGTGACTCCTGAACCACTATTGTGAATTTATGTCTGTGTTTCTATGTAAAATTAGGTTGCCATTTAGTTCAACAATCATGATCTTGGTGATGTGACTGTCTCATTTATTCAGTAAACATTTGTTGAGGATCCACTGAAAGGGAAAATGTAGAAGCAACATCCGAAATCCCAGTGGATATTTTTAAAGGTTAAGTTGTATAGAGGTGACAGGCATCAGTTGGCCTAGGACTAGGTTCTGGCAGCGGTGCCCCATGTTTGGATGCTTAGAGCAGTTTCCTGAAATTCTCAAGTTCTCTGTCATCAGCCTCGCTGGACTTAGGAGTACCAGGTCTTAGCCACTTTCTAGAGGATTGCAGGTTTTCTTCCATTGATTTTAAATGACCTGTGTATAAAATCAGATGTGGAAAACTTCTCTGGTTCTTTACCAGTTTAACGGGTTGAAAGCCAATCAGTAATGATTCGTTGAAGCTAACTGTTGCCCTGCACTGAGCAAAACACGTTGTCCAACTTTTCTGGGTTGATCTCAGGATGTTTACTAAGAACCAGTTCCACAAACCTGTTTGGTTGTAGACTTTGGCATGGATTTCTCATGGCTGAGAGGAGCTTGAATGAGACAGTGGGACAAGTGCTTACGTTCTCTGGGCCTCGGTTTTCTTATTTTTAAGAAGAGAACATTTAATAAGAGGATCCTTAAGGTTCCTACCTGAACTACTAAGCTTTGGAGCAGAAAGAAGACTTGGTTGCTGTGGAAACCTTGATTCTGTTACTCAGCCTTGTAAGTTGTGGAGTGCGAGAGGCTCTAGACTTTCGTGCCTCCACTCCATCCTCATGGAGATAAAGGAGCTGAATTTCAAGAAATCTGAGTCCTCTACTTGATCTAATGTTCTGTCAAGTAAAACTCCAGAGAGCTCCCTCCCAAATTCTACCAGATGGGTTCATTTTATGAAAATTCTTGGAGAAATGCTTGATGGGTTTCATCTTCCCAGGACCTATGCATGGGCTTTGCTAAGTTTGTTAAGCATTAAAGTTTGAAATGAGCCCAAAGAAGATCAAGGCTGTGAACTCTTTTATGTCTAAGAATCTCCACCCAGTGTTTCTAATTGGGCGCAGATTCACAAAAACCATTGCTGAATTCTGCGATCTCAGCTGTTCTTTGAATTGGCATCTTGACCGGCAGAAAATCCCATACTTTGGAGGAGTGTTTGGAATGGCCTTTAATAGTTATCTGGTTACACCAAGACCTGCAGAGAGGTGGTCATAAGGAACCTAATAATAGATCTTTTAGGACCCACCAAGTTATCCTAAATTAAAGTGACCCTTAAAAAGAAGGGGAAAAAATTTAAGCATATAGAAAACTTAACCCCCCAAAAGTTCTTAATCACAGCTGACTCCTTCACTCACAAGCAGCGCGCAGAAGGCAGCGGCTTGTTTCCAGCAGAAACCCCGCAAAGCCCAGGAAAGCAGAAGATAGAGCTGGTGGCGACAGGGTCTAGCCAGCAGATCTCATGTTCTGCCTAGAACTGGCCTGAGAGGTTTTCACCTAGCGGAGGGTTTCAGGATTTCAGTTGCAGTGTGCCTTGAAACTCTCCAGGCTCGCTAATGAAAGAAAGAAATTATCAAAATACCATCTGTCACAATGGAAAACCCAAGCAGCCCCCAAACCTCTTCCTCAATGAGCAGCCGATGCGGATTTAGTCAATCTGGACCCTTATTTGTGCGCTGAGGTCACAGTTTGGCCCATCTTCTGCTTACGGCTTTAACCAAATAAAGCCTTCCCTCCCTGCACTTCCCTTGCCAAAGTCAGGTTGAGAGATAGTTCTTTGTGAGGATTGTCTTGGCAGGAGATACAGGGATCTTCTCACACAGCAAAACGCAGCAACAAAGCCAAATGATACACCAGTCAGGGCGCTAAGTAATGTTAAAAATTGAATAAGCAAACGGCAGTCCTTACCTTTGCACCCACTGTCTTTTTTGTTTGGTTTGCTATGGTTGGGGGCGAGGGGGCTGTTTTTGTTTGTTTTGTTTCTGTCTTTTTTTAAAAAAAAAAACAACAACAACAGAACTCCCCAAATGTCAGTGAAAGGTCCAAGGTATCTTTCTTCAGTAATAGCTGGTTTATCTCAGAGGGGATTTGCTTTTAGGATTCTCCCATGTGATCTTCCTCTTGTTCCTTGTATTTTTGCCACATTGCAGTTTCTAACTTCTCTGTGGCTGGAAATATCCTAGGCTGGCACTTTTGAGAAGAGAGACGGAAAGAAATCCTAGTGTCTGTGAACTGTTGCTAAATCTGCACACGTCCACTTGTAACCAAGAATATTCAACTCAAAGCCAAAGAACAGGAGGAGAAGAAAAACCCCTTCCTGGTTTGTTGTAGACTTTGGCGTTGATTCCATGGGCCTTGGAGGAGTTTCAGTGAGACCGTGGGTCTAGCCTCTGCTCTCCCAGCATCACTAGCCAGGTTCCCTGAAGCAGTTTCTTAAGTTCTCTGGGCCTCCGTTTCCTTATATGTAAGAAGGGAACATTGAACAAGATGATCCTGAAGGTCCCTCCCTGAACTAAGGTTTGGGGCAGGATGGTGACTTAGTTACTGTGGAAACCCTGATTCTGTTACTCAACCCTCTATAAGTTGGGTGCTCTGGAGTGGGAGAGTCCTGGAATTTCATGCCTCAGTTTCATCCTCAAAGAAATGAAGGAGCTGGATTCCAAGAACACTTGATCTAATGTTCTCTCAAGTCTGTCAAGCTCCCAGATTCTACCAGATGGTTTATTTCATGGAAATTTTTGGAGAAATGCTTGATGGGTTTCATCTTCCCAGGTTCTGTACATGAAATGAGACATGTCCCCTTGGATCACGATGTCATAACAGGCAGAGTTTGGAATACCCTCTCTCGGTTATTAAAGCCTCCTCACTATGAATGAGGGGCCTCGGTTCACTATAAAGGGGAAGAGCTATGTTGGGACTGCTAATACACCTTGTGTTTGGTGACTCCCCTTATGCCCTGTTCCTGTTTCCCCAACTGCACAATGGGGACAAAGTGCTTGCCCCTGTGAACACACTGACTTCATGTAAAACAAAAACCTGTTTTAGGAAGAGGAAAATCTTTAAATGATATTCAAGGCAAAGACCATAAGTGGAAAAATAGAGAGAAAGACACCTGTTCAGATAATATCTAATAGGAATTTATGGATATCCCAGGAATCAGAGTATAAGAGTATGAAGAGAAATAAAATGCTTGTAGGAGACAAAATCCTCTGAAACTCTGTATAAAAGAATATACAGGGGTGGGGGAAAAAGTAGGTTTATAGTTCATATGAAAAATAACACAATCCTATATAATAAAAGCCTAATATGCTAAGTGTCTGGTCATTCAGTCAGCCATTCAACCAACCAAAGCGTAATATGCTAATGATATGCTAAGGCCACTCAACCTCTCACTATGATGTGCACTGACCACCAGGGGGCAGACACTCTGACCAGTAGGTTAGCTTGCTGTTGGGGCCCAGTCAATGGGGACTGAGCAAGATGGGCCAGACACGCCCTGGAGTCCTCCCATGATCCCTCCCCTGTCCCAATCATGCACTGGTGAGATCCCTCAGCCTGGCCTGTGCCCTCTCGCAATCCGGGCTGAGCCCCCCCCACCCCCACCCCAGTACACGATTTTTGTGCACCGGGCCTCTAGTCATTAATAAATAATACAAGAATAAACTCTGTGTTTCATGTACTCACAACTATAAACCTGTAGTATTGGCTTTAGAAAAGTATTGTTATACTAGTAAAAGCAATGAGAATGCACAGCAAGAAAACCACCAACAAAATGAAAAACCAGCCTATTGAATGAGATAAAATATTTGCAAATTGTATATCTGGTAAGGAGCTAATATCTACAATATCTAAGGAACTTAAATGATTCAAGAGATGGGGGAAAAACAATTCAGTTAAAAAATGGGCAGAAAATCTGAATAGACATTTTATCAGAGAAGACATACAAATGGCCAACAGGCATATGAAAAGACGCTCAACATCACTAATCATCAGGGAAATACAAATCAAAACCACAATGAGCTATCACCTCAGATCTGTCAGAATGGCTATTATAAAAAAGACAAGAAATAACAAGTGTTGGTGAGAATGTGGAGACAATAGAACCCTTGTACACTGTTGGTTGGTATAGAAATTGGTGCAGCCACTATAGAAAACAATATGGAGCTTCCTTAAAACATTAAAAATAGAATTACCATATGATATAGCAATTACACATCTGGGTATTTATCCAAAGAAAATGAAAACACTAACTCAAAAAGACATATGCACCCCCATGTTAATTGCAGCATTATTTACAGTAGCCAAGATGTGGAAGCAACTAAAGTGTCCATCAATGGATGAATGAATGAAGAAATTATATCTATAATAATAAAAGCATAATATGCTAATTAGACCACATGACCTTCCAGATGACTTTCGGGAGAAGCTGCGGCAGTGGGGGCCAAGGCAGAAGCAGCCTCCTCAGCTGCAGGGGCCAAGCCCGTTGCACGAATATTCATGCATTGGGCCTCTAGTATTTATATAAAATGGAATATTATTCCACCATAAAAAAGAAGGAAATCTTACCTCTCTAGTGGGAATGAGTAGAAAAAAAGGCAAGTTGTGAATATTTGTTGGGTTAACCAATAAAGTGTCTGCCAGAGAATTTGTGTTGAAGAAAATAATCTTGTGGCTTGTTATTAGGAAGAAGTAAGATATGAAACCTTTGGGGGTAAGGCTCATGACTGCAAACATTTCCTCTAATAAAATCATTAAATCACGGTTCTTGTGTTGAGTTAAAACACCTATTCAAAAGGCAAATAGCCCTATTTTTCACCCTGAATTGGCCATAAGCCTTACCTAGTGCTATTTCAGGCCTCAGTCTTCCCCACCATAAAATAAGAATAATGTTCATTCCAGGCCTCACTTGGATCCTTTCATTCAATCATTCATTTATTCAACAACTATATACTACACACCTACTATGTATCAGGCACCATGTTAATGCTGAAGACACACAAATAAATAACAGAACCCTTCCCTGGTGACTCCCATTCTAATAGGAAAGGGAGGCCAGGGGTATATTTATTGAACACTACTGCATGTTGGACTATGGTGGGAGCTTTATATTAAAAAGATGTACATATGATATATATGCTATGCAAACAAGTAATATAATAGGTAGAGTGGAGCAATAGAAGTATTTATAAAAGTGCTTTGGGGCAGAGTAGGGGAAATGACTCATTCTGCCCCGGGAATTGGGAAGGCTTTACCAAGGCGATGAAATCGGAGATAGGGCTTGAAAATGAGCCAGACTTTGCTGGGCTGGGGACTAACTCCTGGTGCAGGCATAGCTGACTCACAAGCATTGAAGGCTTCAAAGGGACTAGTGTGTTCCCAAAGGGGCGAGTAGCTCGCTCTGCTGAGCCCTTGCTGGTGGGAGGTGATGTGGGATGCTGAAGGTGGGGGGTGCAGCCAGGTGGTGAGGGCCCTCAGTAGCCAGGTGAAGGATTGGGTCTTGGGGAGCCATTGGCATACAGGACAGGACCTGGTCAGATTTGTGCCTCGGACAGATCATGCTGGAACCTGTGAGGAGGGGCTGCCAGAATGGAGGGCGGCTGAGGGCAGAGAAGCTGTTTGGGAGGATTTTGTAAATATCCTGGTGAGAGATGATGACTCAGTAAAGGCACTAGGGCTCCTTTTTTATTTTATTTTTGCCTGGTTTCCAACATTTATTGAAAATCAAAGAACAGAAAAACTTTACATAAAAATATGTCAATTTTAGCTTCTGCATTGCTGTACTCACACACACACACACACAATTGAAGGATGATATCTTTTTGTTAAACCTGCAGCATGTGACCCCATTGACCCCGGGGTAGCCAGGCTGATTTATCTAGTGCACTGTGACGGGGTGGAGCATGGTGCCTGTGAGCTTTAAAATGTGCAACCAGTTGGGCTGGTGTGACTCTGTGGTTGAGTGTTGGCCCATGAACCAGGAGGTTGTGGTTCGATTCCCCGGTCAGGGCACATGACTGGGTTGTGGGCTTGATCCCCAGTAGGGGCATGCAGGAGGCAACTGTTCAATGATTTCTTCCATCATTGATGTTTCTCTCTCTCTCCCTCTCTTTTCCTCTTTCTGCAACCAATAAAAGCATATCTTTTTTTAAAAAAATGTACAGCCACAGGACACTCACCACTGTCCCACGGTGGTCTCCTTACTATAGGGTTACCATCAATATTGATCACGCACAGAGATTAGAATAGGCCTGCATATTAGCTTTTATAAATATGTCTTCATCAATAGGTTCTAGTTTAAATATTTGAAAATAGTTTTGAAAACGTTTGATCATCAAGACCTGGGGACAAAACATGCCCCTCTTTTCTGGAATGCCTCCTCCAGGCGAGAGCAGCCAGCTGGAGGCCCTGCGGTCACAGTTGGCTGCTCTCGGTGACAATGGGGCCAGTCCTGTTTCAAAAAGGCAGACCACGGACATTCAGAAGATTGACCTCGCTGCGTATGCATCACAGGTCTCACCCTAGAAATAGACAGACAGCTGGGCTGGCTGGTTGGACGTATTGAAAGACAGAGAGGAAGGAATCAAAAGAAGATTCTGAGGTAAGATCAACAGCCTCTGGTGAATGATTGGATGGGTTAAAAGACTGAGCGGGAGGAATCAAAAAAGTGACTGAAGTTTCTCATGTGGCATTTGGGTGGTGCCATTCACAGGAAATGTGGAAGAATGCGGCATCTGCTGAGCTGCATTCCTGCTCCGTGAAAAGAGGAGTGGGCCTTTTACTTCTGTACTTGTTTTATCTCCGTAATACTCTTCCCACAGCTTCATCCAGCTGTGATGTCAAATTCACGTTCTGGGATAAGGATCCCAATGGCTGTGGTTGTCTTGTGCCTGTGGAGTGAAAACAGGTGTCTGTAGTGAATGCAGACAGCAACGGGGGAGAGAGCTGATCCCCGGACCAGGCTTGGGGTCCAGGCACAGGGAGGTGGCTGATCAGCCACGGATGCCCTCGTGGTGGCTCTGGCCTGCTCACCACCGCTGCAGGTTGTTCTTTCTGCTTCGCTGAAGCACAGCCTTCATAGTTTTAATAGTTTTTTAGGGCCAGTGGAAGGGATTGGACTTTTCATGATGCTTCAACTTCTCAAGTGCATGACTAATACTTGAAGGAATTAAGAGACTTCTTTATTTTTAATTGCATCTACTTGTTTGGTATGTGGCTCAATTAATTCATTCTTGTTGTGAATGTATTGGAAGACCCTGTACCCTCTTGACCTCTCCTTGTAATTATGACTATCATCCTGCTTTGAAGCACTGTTTTGATTACACACTTTAAAGGAACTTCTAAAACACCCTCTCATCGCTACGTGGCTGAAATGCCCACCGCTTGGACTCAAGGACAGTCATCTCAGAGTGGTTCTTATCCCCAGCAGGTCAACGGCCTCTCATTTCACCTTCCTTTCCCCCCGCAATCTGCCCCTTCCCCTTTAGAAGTTTCCATTCACATATTCCAACTTTAATAAGACTAGCTCTCGTTTCTGAGGCCCAAAGAGCAGTGTTTTAACAAACACAGCTCAACCAATCAATTGCTGGCAGGTGCCTCACAGGAAACATTATTGCAATCTCACCATCATTCCATCACTGCCCCCCACCCCTCCCTTTCCAAACACACACAGGATTTGTTTCTCCTTTCCTTAGATATACTATCTGGCAAGTCTGCAGTCAAATAAAAATTGATCCAGTCACAGTTTTAACTAAATTGCATGAAATAAAGTTCTTTGTTCTGAAGTTGTCTCTGACTGGTGGCCTGAGAATTTCATCTGCTTGGATCTTATGAGAAGTCTTTCCACTGTGTAATTTTCACCACGTGGTGCTTGGCTTTATAAAGGAGCACTGTGCTTTAAGAAGATCCACAGTAATTTACTGAGGTAAAGGGCAAGATAATAGCCCAGTAAATTATTTGTCTTCTTCAAAGTAAGGCCTAAACGCCTTTTAGTGACCAAGCACCCTCTTCCATCTTTTTGGTACTTTCTCTGTCACCTGTCTTCTTATCTATATATATAAAAGCCTAAGCAACCATTTGACTGCTCGATCACTCTACTGGTAGCTATGATGCTCACTGACCACCCTGGGGCAGATGCTCAACACAGGAGCTGCTCCCTGATCATCAGTGCGCTCCCACAGTGGGAGCGCCGCTCAGCTGACCAATGGGCACCAGATGCCGGGCTCATGGCTGGTGAGCACAGCTGCGGTGGCAGTGCAAGTTTCTCCCACGGACACTCCCCCTGTGTGCCCCTCCCCCATCTGGACCAGGACTGGGACCAGGATCGGGACCAGCAGCGGGACTGACTGGGCACAAGCCCACCGCCGCTTCTCGGTTATGGGCACGCTGGTATTGCCCTAGGATGGGCGTGTGGAGACCACAGCGAGCCTACCAAGCGGTGGCGGTGGCAGGCGCAGCGGGGCCAGGATGAGCAGGAACAGCGTGGCGCCTGCCCAAGCTCAGGCTCCTCCCCAGCTGCCTGCTGCTTTGCGCACTACTACAACCCTCAGGGCATATAGGACTGCCAGTTTTGGCTGATCCCTACAGGCCAGGCTGAGGGACCCCACTGGTGCACGAATCCGTGCACCAGGCCTCTAGTCTACACTGATAAAAGACAAAGATGCTAATTGACCATACCTTTGTTACACCCACCAGCCAATCAGAGCGACTATATGCAAATTAACCCAACCAAGATGGCGGTTAATTTGCATATACCGGCTGGGAGCGAAGACTGAAGACAACGTAGAAGGAAGCCAAGCACTGCAGAAGGGAGCAAAGTAGAGGCAGCAGAGACAGGAATGGAGCCAAGACAGTGGAGGCGGGAGGCGGGAGGTGGGAGCGGAGCCAGGGCACAGCGGGCAGCCAGGGTGCGGCAGGTGGCTGGGGCGTGGCAGGCAGCGGGGGCGCGGGGGGGGGGGTGGTGGCAGGCGGCAGGAGACAGGAGGTGGCAGGCGGTGGGAGGCAGCGGGAGGCAGGGGGAGGAGGCAGAGACGGGAGGCGGTGGGAGGCGACGGGAGGCGGGAGCAAAGCCCTATTCTTGCAGGAATCTTCCTGCAATGGGCCTCTAGTCCTATCTAATAAAAGAGAAACATGGTAATTGGCATATAACCGCTACCCTTCCCATTGGCTAATCAGGGCAATATGCAAATTAACTGCCAGCCAAGATGGCGGCCGGCAGCCAGGCAGCTTGAAACTAACATGAGGCTTGCTTGCTTCAGTGACGGAGGACTCCAACGTTCCCCGCCTGCCGCTGCAGGCCTCTGAGCTGCAACTCTAAGCAGCTATGTAACAAATATATAAGCTAAACAAAACCCCAGAAACCTGCTTTAGTCCTCTGGGCTTCAGCCAGCAGGATTGCAACATTGTAAGCAAAGGCCAGAAACCTACTTTCAGCAGCGGAGGCCTAAGAGCTGGAGCCAAGCCTCAAAGCTAAAGCTGGCCCAGAATAAAAAAAAAAAAAAAAAGAAAAAAAGGAGCGGTTGGGAGCTTCAGTCACCCCCAGCCTGAAAACAGCCCTCAGCCCCTCACCCAGACTGGCCAGGCATCCCAGTGGGGACCCCCACCCTGAAGGGTGTGTGACCAGCTGCAAACAGCCATCATCCCCTCACCCAGGCTGGCCAGGCACCCCAGTGGGGACCCCCACCCTGATCCAGGACACCCTTCAGGGCAAACCAGCCGGCACCCACCCGTGCACCAGGCCTCTACCCTATATAGTAAAAGGGTAATATGCCTCCCAGCACCGGGATCAGCGGAGCCACGAGGCCTCCCGGCACCAGGATCAGCATGACAGGGGGCAGCGCCCAAACCCCCTGATCGCCCTGCAGCTCTGTGTGTGACAGGGGGCGGGGCCACAACCTCCCTATCCACCCTGCTCTGCTCGTGACAGGGGAAGGCGCCCCAACTCCCTGATCAGCCCTTCTCTGTGCCTGATATGGGGGAGCTCCCCAACCCCCTGATCGCCCTGCGGCTCTGTGTGTGACAGGGTGTGGCACCCCAACCCCCTGATCGGCCCTGCTCTGTGTGTGACAGGGTGCGGCGCCCCAACCCCCCCCCCCCCCATGGGCCCTGCTCTGTGTGTGACGGGGTAGAGCCATAACCTCCCCAAACCCCCCCCCCCCCCCGCACGGGCCCTGCTCTGTGTGTGACGGGGTAGAGCCATAACCTCGGCCCTGCTCTGTGCGTGACAGGGGGCAGCACCCCAACCCCCTGATTGGCCCTGCTCTGTGCGTGACAGGGGGCAGTGCCCCAACCCTCTGATTGGCCCTGCTCTGTGCGTGACAGGGGGTGGCACCGCAACCTCCCCATCGACCCTGCCTTGAGTGTGACAGGGGACGGTGCCCCAACCCCCCAATCGGCCCTACCCTGAGCGTGACTGAGGGTGGCATCACAACCTCCCGATCGCCCTGCTCTGTGCATGACAGAGGGCGGCGCCCCAACTCCCCAATCGGCCCTGCTCTGAACCCGACCAGGGGGGCTGCACCTAGGGATTGGGCCTGCCCTCTGCCACCCGGGAGCAGGCTTAAGCCAGCAGGTCGTTATCTCCCGAGGGGTCCCAGACTGCGAGAGGGCACAGGCCAGGATGAGGGGCCCCCCCTCCCCCCCTGAGTGCACAAATTTTTGTGCACCAGGCCTCTAGTATTATTATAAAAGGGATAGAGGCCCAGTGCATGAGATTCATGTACTTAGGAGGGTGGGCTCCCTCAGCCCGGCCTGCGCCCTCTCACAGTTCGGGAGCCCTTGGGGGATGTCTGACTGATGGCTTAAGCCCACTCCCTGCAGGAAGCAGGCCTAAGCCAGCAGTTAGACATCATTAGTTCTGCTGTGGAGGCAGGAGAGGCTCCCGCCACCGCCGCTGCACTCACCAGCCCTGAGCCCGGCTTCTGGCTGAGCGGCGCTCCCCCTGTGGGGGTACACTGACCACCAGGGGGCAGCTCTTGTGTTGAGCATCTGCCCCCTGGTGATCAGTGCACATCACAGCGACCGGTTGTTCTACCATTCGGTCGATTTGCATATTAGTCTTTTATTATATAGGATAATCTGTTAGAGTTCAGTGAGAAGAAATAAGTTTGAGAAAATTCAAGGTAATCCTTTGGATGATGATGAGAAAATAAAATTTGTTTAAGTTGACAAAGAATGTATTAGCATCCACTTATTTCATTTATGGCTATGAATTATGTACAGATGACTCGTGGCACTCACCATTTTCCGAATGTAATGAAACCTGGGGATAAATTCAGGCTGTGCAGTCATGCATTAGGGAGTGTTTGGTGGAAGAGTGTTTTAGTGTGCTCATGCTACTATAACAAAATACCACTGACTGGGCGGCTTATAAACAACCTAAAGGTATTTCTCACCGTTCTGGAGGCTGGACGCCTAAGGTCAGGGTGCCAGTTTGGGCATGTGACCTCTTTTGGATTTCAGGTATTTTTACTGTGTCCTCCCAGGGTGGGAAGAGTGAGGGAACTCTGTGGGGCTTCTTTTATAAGAGGACTAATCCACTCTCATGACCCAAGCACCTCTAGGAAGCCCACCTCCTGATACCATCACTTAAAGGATTAGGATTTCAATATATGAATGTGGGGGAGGGGCACAAACATTCAGACCACAGCAAGCAGCTTGCAGTTGTCGTCGCTGATTCTCTGTAGCGTAAGTTCCTCATTAAAGACTTTGTGCAACCCTTTTGAACACAGGAGAAAACTGTTCCCCATACAGGGCAGTGAAAGTGTATTTCCTTTCAAGGGATCGAACCATTTGTTTTCGCATCAGAATCTGAGATTCAGCATTCTTGATTTACTTACTACCTTGTAGCAAAAGTTGACATTTCTGAAATTTTAAAGAGCAATTCAACCATTGCCTCATTCCACAGGTTTTTATTGAGTACTGACTATACAGTGGGAACAGTGCTAACCATGCTACCCACCTACTAGAAGGTTGGGTTGGCTGGCCTTTAGTGATGAAAGCGAGAAAACACCAGAGACTTGACTAAAATTTGGATTCATTCGCCACCACAACATTCAAGAATAGCCTTCTCAGAGACAGCAAATGAGCATGAAAACCAGAGGTTACTGGGACTTCTTTGTAGTTACCAGCCACATTCGTCGAAGGAAGCCTCTGCTTAAGTCCTGAATGTTGACTAAACTGAAATTCGTTCATGTTGCCTTGTTTATTCCTCATGTTCTTTTGGTGCAGAGACAGAAAAGCTTGTACTAGAGGCAGGCAACGGATTGCCATCCTGGAAATTCAATGACCAGCTTTTCCCCTGCGATGTGTGTGGGAAAGTCTTTGGCCGACAGCAGACATTGTCCCGACATCTCTCGCTGCACACAGGTGAGTTGGCCTCACTGCTGTGTCTTCCCGGGTCTGGATCACCAGCATCTCATTACCAAGAAGCTGAGTTGCTCTAAGAGAATTATTACAGAAAGTGATAGGAGTGTCTTATCATGACACTCAAGCCATTTAACTGGCATGTTCAAATAAGGCCCCAGACAGGGTTTCTTATTTGTATTGAAAGGATTCATAAAGTTCAAGTAGGATTGATGAGAAAAGATGCACATTTAAGCACAGTTGGGTAAAATTCCTCGACTCCAAGGAATTTATTGATCTTGTTGGCACAGGGGATGGAGCTGTATCCCATCTTAGTGGGCTCATCTTATTGTGGGTGAGAACAGTAAGGACACGTTGGTGGAGGAACAGTTACTGTCCTTATTTATATACTAGAGGCCCGATGCACCAAGATTCGTGCAAGAATAGGCCTTCCTTCCCCAGGCTGCTTCGCTCCAGCCACCGCTGCCAACCAACCGGGGGCATGCTCCAAGCCGCGCCTCGCACCTCGGCCGCTCAGAGCACACCCCCACCCCTGGTGTGTGTCCGCTGGGGCTGGGGGCAGCACGCAGTCCCCTCCCGCCCATCTGTGCACAACTCCTCCTGAGCAGTGGTGATGCAGCCTCTTCCTGAGCCGGTTGTGACGCCTGGCTAATTTGCATATTACCGCTATATGTATTAGTAAAGAAATACGGTTGATTCTGTGTACTTGGAAAAGGAAAGCAACCAAGTTCAGGAGTAAAGGAGGAATACATATTAACTTAATCAATGCAGCAAAAATAAGTGAAGACAAAAAGAAATATAGTAGAATCGATTGTAAACATAAAGCAAGGTAGAAATAATAAAATGAAGTTTTCCATTTTTACACCCAAGAGCAGACTTTGTAAATAGTTCAGATGTATTTTATTTATAGGAAATGACAAAGAAAATAAGTAGAGATTTTCCATATCACATGAAATCATAAAGAAGGCAGGATAGGCAGTATTAATATGACAAGATATATATATATTTTCACTAGACAAAATTTAGTCATATACTTAAGCCCAAAGAAAACTTTAACATGTTCAGAAAAGTGGAGTTTTATACGTCACATGCTCTGCTCATACTTAAATGAAATTTAAAATAACCAAAGGTCAATAAAATGTCCTAGCTAACCAGGTCAAAGAAAAGGAAGAAAATCAAAACTCAAATTATAGACATCTAGAAGAAATGAAAAGGGGAACACTTCATTCCTAGGCCTGGAACAAACGGCTTCAGCTCTGTTCAGAGGACAACTCATAGGCTTAAATCTTTTAATTAGAAGAGAAGAAACACAGAAAGTAACTTAGCATCTTAAAGAACTAGTAAAAGAGCCTTAGCCGGTTTGGTTCAGTGGATAGAGCATCGGCCTGCGGAGTGAAGGGTCCTGGGTTTGAACCCGGTCAAGGGCACATACCTCTGTTGCAGGCTTCTACCTGGCCCAAACCCTGGTCAGGGTGTGTGCAAGAGGCAACCAATCGATACTTCTCACTGTCTTTCCCTCTTTCTTCCACTCTTTCTAAAAATCAATGGAAAAATATCCTCGGATGAGGATTAAAAATAAACTGATAAAAGAAAAACAAAATCTAGGAAGAAAAAGACCACAAAAAGAGATTAATTTCTTTAACCCTGATTAAGAAAGGAAAAGGAAGCAAAAATATTCAAAATTAGGAATGGAAAAGGAAGCCTAATCATTAATGCTATTAAAGTATTTTTTGGAGAATAAGGGCAACTCTATGACAAAGAGAAAAGAACAGCTAAAAACTTAGATGACATAGCTAATTTAAGCAAAATTTCCAAAATTGACCCCAGGGGAGGAAACAAACCTTAAGTAAATCAGTTATCAAAGGGAAATTTGGAAAGATGATGAAGGAGATAATATTATTGATAAAGGTGTCAGGTCCAGATGGGTTCTTTTTAACCTTTTGAGAGTAGGAAAGTCCAGTATTATTAAACCTTTCCAAATGATAGAAAAAGATGGAAAGTTCAGCAATTCACTTTAATACCAAAATTAACAACCTTGCTTATTAATACAAATGCAAAAATTCCAGAGAGGACTCTCTCTTATCTGCACCTCAGGGCCCCGTTCCCCAGCCCCGCTGAACCCAGGCCACCAGCCCCTCCGACGTTGGGGCCACCTGCACTAATAGCCATGCCTTACATGTTGTTGTGGGAAAACTTGTCTGTGTCCTTCCCTGAGAAGCAGACAAGGCCAGCTCAGTCTCACAGAGGGAGAGCGCTAAGGACAGACAGTGAAGTAGCGCTTGTCTTCTGCTGCCCTCCGTTGCCTCTGTCTGCACAGTGAAAGCAGGGGCTGCTCCTTTTACGGAATTTGCTTGATTCTCCAAATATATTCAGGCGGCCACTCTGGAAACAGTCCTGAAACACTGTCGGTGCTAGGAGAGAGTTCCCATTAAGAAAGTAATTGAAAAATTTTATTTTATTTATGTAAAATGTAAATTTCCAATTCAATTATTTCACATGAGTCATTTTTTATTCCTTTAATTTCATTAGTTTTTTATTTCTTGGCTGACCCAGGCCTGGAGCTTCTTTTACTCACCAGTTCTTCGAACACGGTTTCACTCCTCCTTCCCTGGCTGAGCTCCCACCACACCTGGCACGTGGGAGGCGTGTGCGCACACACTCACATGCACACTTACATGCACACTTACACACTCACACACACTCATGCACAAACACACTCAAACACACACTCACACGCACTCTCACCACACACTCTCATGCACACTCACACACACTCTCACACACTCACCACACACTCTCATGCACACACGCACACGCACACACTCTCACACACTTTCACCACACTCTCATGCGCGCGCACACACATGCACTAATATGCTTTTAGCTCACCTTAGCCTGTGGGTGTCCAGAAAAAAGTAGATGATCCAATTGCCTGGGGACTTTCTTTTATCTTTGGAAGTATTAATACAGGAGTGACCTGCTGGGTAAAGACTTTTTAGAGACAATTCCAAGGTGTCCCCACTTGAAATGAGACTTGAACCGCCCCCTCCTTGATACCCTTAAGCGGTCTCTTGCAAGGTGTTGGGATTTCATTTCTCAGATCAGCTGGGGGTTTTCCTGCTCTTTCTCCTCCAGAGGAAAGAAAATACAAATGCCACTTGTGCCCCTATGCTGCTAAGTGCCGCGCGAACCTAAACCAGCACCTGACCGTCCACTCGGTGAAGCTGGTGAGTACGGACACTGAGGACATTGTCAGCGCCGTCACCTCTGAAGGCAGTGATGGGAGGAAGCACCCTTATTATTACAGGTGAGCTGGGGCTGGAACCCTAGTCCAGCCTTCCCACCCTCCCTGCCGTCTGCGAGGCAGACCTGACAGGCACCTCTGCTCAACAGACGCACTGGCCTGCATTGTCAGAGTTGCTTTGCTTAGACAAGCCCCTACGGTTGCAATGACTCCCTCTGGCATGGTGCCCTGGCGGAATGAATTGAAAGGGAAAGGGTCTGAGAGGTGGCTCTGGGGGCGGGGGACTTGGGGGGTGAGCTCCAGAGAGCGGCAGAGCTCTGGGGATTATTAGCTTCCAGGGCTGGGCAGCTGGCAAGCTCCTGCCCTAGTAACTGAGCACCTTGCTGCTCCCTGAGAAGTGTCCGAAGGAAAACAGACTAGGAAACATAAACCCAAGGACCCTGAGGACGTAGCTGTGAAGGCAGAGCTTCTTTTCCTCGAGTCGTGTTTTGTCCTTTAGTGGCTGGAATTTTATGGTTTTCTCCCGTTCTGGCCCTAAATCAGTATTTGGTTTGGGTGCCATAAAACCCCAAGTTTCAGGCTTTCTATCAAATCTTGCCCACGAGAGGCTGTAGGGATTGGTAGAAACTTGCTTTTGCGTGAAATGTCTCCATGGATGGGTGGCTTCTATCAGGAATTGTCATAGGCAGGAGTGCCATCTGACAGCCTGTGTGCTTTCACTGCTACCCGGGAGGTTTCTGGAGGCAGAGGGAGGCTCACAGAGTGCAGGGCGCGCCACGTCGTACCAGCCGCACTCAAGTCTTGGCAAGGCCGTGCTGCATCCCTTTGCCCCAAGGAATCGCAAGGAGACATGCAGCATCTGGAATCCGGAAACTTTAATTAACTCTCTGATTATTTAGCATCACTACAGCATGTATGGGATTGTTACATTATTCGGGCACTAAATCCATTTAGCACAGCGACCACTTCAGAGGCATCTGAGAAAGAGAATTTCCTAACGCAAACCGTTCGATGGGGAGGGCAGTGTGTACACACCCATGTTCTGGGTGTACTGGGCGTGAGTGGGTAGCCTGCATTTAGAATATCGCTCCTCTCTCACCCTCTTTTCCTTCGTCTTCTCATGTAGCTGCCATGTGTGTGGATTTGAGACCGAGCTCAACGTCCAGTTTGTCAGCCACATGTCCCTCCACGTGGACAAGGAGCAGTGGATGTTCTCCATCTGCTGCACTGCCTGCGACTTCGTCACCATGGAGGAGGCAGAGATAAAGGCTCACATTGGCACCAAGCACACAGGTGACCATTCCCATCGGTCCTTCTCTCCTCCATCCCCTGCCACCCCAGACTGCCTGCCCACCTGGCAGAAGCATCCTCATCGTCATGTGACACTGACATCTCCTTCCTCAGAAGGAAGAACGTCCCCGGGGGTAGCAGAGCCACACTTCCCTGTGGCCACAGCAACATGGCCAGGCACGGTTCCTGCACCGGCTGATCTGAAACACAGGTTGGGATGGTTGAGAGGGGCTGAGCTGTCTGCTTGCCATCATCATCCAGTAACAGCCATTGCGCTTTCCCTATGCCCCAGGCCTGCACCTTTGCACACTGGGTCCCATACAAGCCTCCTAACGACCCCCTGAGGCCCATACTACTGTTATCATACTATAGAGGCTAGAGAGCTGAGGCTTCACAGAGGGGAGGTATTCTGTCCAAGGTCAACCTTAGGATGTGACTCCAGAAACTCAGACCAGAACAGTTATCATTCTAGAACCTTCTTTCTGAGTCACTGCTATTCTGGCAGCCCCGCCCAAACCTTGGCCAAGGCTGGACCTCTGTTTTGCTGGGCCAGGCGCCAGGCACCACGCACCTGCCTCTGCAGACTCTCCTCCTCGTGCGACACTGTAGCCCTGCCACGCTCCGTGATGCTGCGTGGCCCGTCTGTCCGGGGGCAAAGAAGACCAGATGCTCCTGAGTCAACCCGGTCTCCTCCCGGGCCGCGGCCACGCCTTTGCCAATGCTCGCCTTTCATTTCAGACTCTTGCCATTCTGGTTAACTTCTTCTATTTAATGAAGTTAACATTTTGACTTTGCCATGCAATTATCCTCTCCAAGGGATGGTTACAAATGACACTGGCGAGGAGTCATTATGTGAGAAGGAGGAAGAGCTCCCTGCGTTTGCTACAAATTACAAGCTGGGGTTGCTGACTGCAGGCCCGGGTGCTGGAGCGGCCCCTCACATCATTGGCACTTGAAGGATTCGGGAAGGGAAATTTCCCTGACATTTGTGCTGACGATGTGCATGGCCAAGAAGGATCCCTCTGTGCTTTCCTGGCCGCTCTGGCTCCGTGGTGCCAACAGCAATAAAAGCTTGTTTTTGTCAGTAAGTTGAGCAGCTCTGACTTGGAGGTCTGCAGAGAGCTGTTCTGCTGAGTGGGAAGGTGCCATTTTTACAGTCGGTTGTCTGACCATAACCACATTAGCACCGTGGGCAGGTGAGCTGGGAAACCCACGTCGAAGACAAATTAAATCCAGCATTTCTGGAGTGGCTGCTGGAGGGAAAGCCAGCCTGTCTCCCGTTTCCATGGGTTCTTCAGATACTCTCTTTTCTATTATCCTCCCATTCTTCTAGCCTTCTCCGCCCCAAAGTAGGCCTAAATCTAGCCCAGAACCTCCCTCCACTGCCCCCATCCCACCTCAAGAAGACCATAGAAACCACAATGGCAGGAAGGGAGTTGGACTTCAAATCCCTAACTTTGTGAGTCCTTTTCTCTAATTTGATTTACCTGTCACAGGAACAGGCACCTTTTATTCTAGTGCCGTAGGGGATCTGCGATGCCATCTGGTTACCTAATGAACTTGTGATGAGCTTTAATCAACACAACATTTTTAATTGGTCACCCACAGAACCCACGTGCTTTCTCACACTTCCTTACTGGCTATTCAGCCAAGGTACGCTTGGGATTGGGGTGTTTCTGTAGTGACCCCTCCTTACTCTCTTTCTCCCTCTCTCCCTCCCTGCAGAGAACATCAGCAAGGGGAAAATATTCCTTCTGGTGCTGTGACATCCTCAATGCAAATTTTGCTGCAATTTTTAAAAGTTGTGATAATGGTGGTGAGGAATTTGAATAGCTATTTGGAAAATACAGCCATCAATATTTACCTCACACTGACACCAAAATAACCTACACAATCCTTGTTTACTATCTGTCCTAGAAAGGCTTGAGGAAAATAGAATAGAATATTCATCAAACACAGCAAGGGAGATTTGTAAATGCTTAATGGATAACAAGAAATCACAAAGGAAAAGAATCAAGAGATTGGACACAAAAATTTTTTTTGCAAAAGAAAGGAAGAAGAGAAGGGGGGGGGGGGGAAACCCACATTCTGAAAAGGTGTTTGTAAAAATGACAAAAAGCTCATGTATTTATATAGAAAGTTCATAGAAATGGGTAAGACTTTTGGTCTCTAAGAATTTGGAAAGAATATGAACAGTCAATTCACAGTAAAAAAATAAAATAAAAGCTAATTGCTTAACATAAGGGAAAATGTTCAACCTCACTGAGCAGTCAAAGTAAAGCTCAAGAGTGGCTTATCTTAACCTGTTAAGTTAGGAGCACATTTTATAGTGTCACCCACTGCTGCTGGGTGCTGCTGGTACTCTTGTGTCTATGGCCCTGCAAAGGAATAGAACTTAGGGAAACTATTTGGGTAATATGTACTAAGAGGCTTGAAAATGTAATGCTCTGTGACCCAGTAATCCCACTTCTGGGAATTTATCTGTAGAAAAAAAAAATCAACCAGCAAAATATTAATTTTAACTTAAAATTTAATTTTAAGGAAGTATTTAAGTAGAGTAGGATAAGTCCACTCCTTGGATCTGCATTTTCCTTATATTTTCCACCTTAACGTAAAACTATGGGGTTGCATTGAATTAGTTTGGGGAAAGTTGACATCTTAATATTGAGACTCCTGAACCGTGAATATTATGTGCCTCCAGTTATTTGGATTTATAAGTACATCTTTAATTTATCACAGTGTACCATACCACTTCACATGTAGTATAAGACCTCACAATAGCATTCTTCCATTTCTCCCCCCACCAGCTCTTATGTTATTGTTAATATATATCTATATATAGAGAGAGATATAGATATAGATATAGATATAGATATAGATATAGATATAGATATGTGTGTGTTATAAATATTACATTATTAATGGTTTTTTAAACAAAATTAGTTTTATTACTTTTTAAAGAAATTTAAATAAGAAAAACTCACATATTTACCCATGTAGTTGTCATTTCTGGTGCTCTCCATTTTTTTATGTAGATCCATTTTTGCATTAGTGGAATTTCCCTTCTGCCTGAATAATTTATTTTAACATTTCTTGTAATTCAGGTCTACAGGTAATGAATTCTTTCAGCTTTTATATATCTTTTTTTCTTTTGCCTTTGCTTGTGAAATATGTTTTCATACTTTAAAGATGTTGTTCCACTACTTCACACTTGCATTGTGTCCAGTGAGAAATCTGCTGTCATCCTTTTTTTGTTCCTCTGCACATGTGTCCTTTTTCGTCTGGCCACTTTTAGGACTTCTTATTTATCACTGGTTTTGAGCAATTTGATTATGATGTCCCTTGTATAGATTTCATCATCTTTCTTATTCTTGGGACTCATTGTATTTCTTGGATAAATGGGTGTATGGTGTTCCTCAAGTTTGGAAAGTTTTTGTCTTTTTCAAGTATATTTTCCTGCCCTCCCCACCCCATCAGGAACTCCAACTAAGCTTATACTAAGCTGCCTGAAGGCATCCCATAGTTCACTGGGTGCTCTATTTATTTTTGTGATTCTTTTCTCTCTCTGTTTCATCTCAGATAATTTCTCCATTCAGGTTCACAAATCTTTTCTTTACTGTGTCTAAATTGTTAGTGGTCCCATCCAGTGTATTTTTCATCTCAGACACTGTAATTTTCATCTCTAGAAATTTGATTTGGGTATTTTTATTTATTTATTTTTGTATCTTCCATCTCTCTACTTAACTTTTTTAACATACGGAATACAATTATATTACTGTTCTTATGTCCTTGTCTGCAAATTCCAATAACTGGATCAGTTTTCATTGGTTGATATTCTCCCCTTTGGGTTGTGTTTTGTTTCTCTGCATGCCTGAGAATCTTCATTTGAGTGTCAGACATTGTGATTTTACCTTATTAGGTGCCGGATACTTTATATTCCTATAAATATTCTTGAAACTTTGATCCTCTTGGGTCTTGCTCTTATGACTTGTCAGACGGGTCTGGAGCAGTGCTCCATCTCGGGCTAATTATTCCCCACTACTAAAAGAACTTCCTGTTTTCTACCCAATGCCTCGGGAATTACAAGTTTTTTCCAATCTGGCTGGTGGAAACAGGCACTGTTCTCTAAGCCTTTCAGATGGCTTATTTTCCCTCCAACACATGCTCCGGCCCATACTCTGCTGAATACTCACGGGAGACCCTCTGCAGGTCCCTGAGTTCTTTCCCTCTAGTACTCTGTCCCTTAAGGTCCAGCCATGTTGATCTCCCAGACCATCAGTCTTATCTTCTCAAATCAGCAGGCCAACTGGGCTCCACCTCCATACCCCTCCCTACACTGCAGTCTGGAAGGTCTTTCCCGCCTCTCAGGGGTCATTCCTCATTGCCTGGTGTCCGATATTGTGAAAACTATTGTTTGATATATTTTGTCTGTCTTTTTGTTAGTTGTTTCCGTAGCAATGATAAATTCCGTCTCTTGAATGAAAGCAGAAGTCTACTGACACTAGATTCTAATGACCTATTGACTGTTTACTGCTGGCTTTGAGGGAGAATTCAGTGCACTGATGAAGAACATGGATGATAGAGTCAGAACAATTGACTAACCTCACTGTGCCTCCCCACCCTCATCTGTAAAATGGGGGTGATAATAGTTGTGCCTCGGCAGTTTTTTTTAGAATACAATGAGACAAAGCATTTAAAGCTTGACCCAGTTTCTGGAACTTGGCAACACTTTCAGTACATCTTAGTTACTATTGTCATTTTATTTTAATTATAGTAAGACATCCATAAACCCTCATCAAATGAATGAGGGCCTGCTCATTGGCCCCAAGTACCATGAGTGTCATCACCAGAGGTGACTGTGACCTGGGCCCCCAGCAGGTGCACTAGAGGAGCTGGAGACCCAACTGCTGTTATTCTAGGGTTTCCATCTCCTAAATAACAGACTTGCGTTTTTTTCTTTTTTAGTGGAAGACAGGAAGACCCCAAGTGAATCAAACAGCCCCTCATCATCCTCCCTCTCAGCTCTGAGCGATTCAGCTAACAGCAAAGATGACTCGGACAGCTCCCAGAAAAACAAGAGCGGGAACAACCTGCTGGTCATCTCTGTTGTGCCCGGGAGCCAACCCTCACTGAATAGTGAGGAGAAGCCAGAGAAAGGTAAGGGAGGAGGTGGCTTGGCCTGCTTAGCCCTCCCCACGCTGGAGGTAGGACGCCTTGTCAGGAGTGATGTTGGAAGTAGATATTGGGTCCCAGAACATTCCTTTTGCTTGCTTTGCACCCAGTATGGGGTGGAAGGATGGGGAGTGTGACATTGACTCCAAAGCTGTAACTTCTTTTAGCACAGAGATGCAGGGAACAGCGTCTGGAAGTGTATAAACTGGGGGGAGGGGTGAAGAAAGGGGATCTCGGCCCTGCTCCTGCCCTCCTGTCCCTCTACCCCACGCACCTGTACACCCAGCTTCGGTCCTTCCAGGGTTCGAATGCGTTTTTTGCAACTTTGTGTGCAAGACGAAGAACATGTTTGAGCGCCACCTGCAGATACACCTCATCACCCGGATGTTTGAGTGTGACGTGTGCCACAAGTTCATGAAGACCCCCGAACAGCTGCTGGAGCATAAGAAATGCCACACTGTCCCCACCGGTGGGCTCAAGTAAGGAAAGCAAGTACAGAACCTTTTACTGTGTTGTTATTAAACACCCTTCCCCCACCCTTACCCTGGCCCCTCCCCTGAAGATTTTGGGGTCATGGAGGGGGAGAGCTTGGCATGAGGGGAGTTAGGCAGGCACCTCTGCTGCCTTCAGCTGGATGTGAATTAGACCTGTCCCCAAGGGGGTCAGCAGACATCAGCAGGAGGATCCATTGTACAAATAGCCCGGGATTCGGAGCAAGCAGGCATGTTGGAGCACCTGAGCACGCAGGGGTAGACTCACCCCACACTGCCTAGGTTTTGTTCAGACTTGATGGTAATGGACTTGGGTTAGCGTCCCCAAGTGTAAAGCATTACACTGTCACTGCACTTCACCATCTCTGTTTTTTAGGTGATTTGCCATGTATCTTTTAAATAAGTATTACAACCACTGCATCCACACCCCACCCCAAATAATGGAACCTTGCGGGTTTGAACAGGCAGGAGGCAGCGTTTTCCACGCAAGGCCCATGTGCCTCTCAGGTCCCTGCAGACATGCCTTATGCCTTCCCGGGAACTGGAAGTGGGATTCCCTGCCTGAGAGCTGATGTTTTCTGTCACGTAGTCACAGATTCCTCCCACCAGAGACCTAGGCAGTTAGCAGCATCATCAACCAATATTTGCAGGAGGCCCTCGGTCTGAAGCGAGACTAATCAGTCATTATCCAGTGTACGGTGCGTCTGGCTTGATTAGGTGCTAGAGGGCAAATAAGGAATAAAACCTAATTTCCACCCTCAGGAAGTGTATGTCCTACCGTGACCAGAATTTCATCTTCCCAAGAGTCGGTAATCAGGTCCCTGTTCACAAGGCACTTATGGTCTAGGAAAGAGGAAGAAGCTTATGTCATTGGGCACAGAAAGACACACAGTTTTTGAGGCAGAATTGTTCATGTTTAGCTGAAATGATCGTGCAATTTCAATGAATGAAAAATTACATTTTACTTAATACAAGGGGGGAAAAGCCTTGTCTTTAAACATTTTGGCCTTGGAAACTCACAACTTGCCGGAGGGGTGGCATGATTCTCCCCCTTGGGCGTGGGATGGAGAGACCCAGGACCCTGGGCGTCGAGTGTTGGGGCGGCAGCCCAGGCTTGTCTTCCCCCCACCCCCGCACCTACCTGATCAGGGGGACTCTCCTCACAATCCTGCCCAAACAGCAGAGTCAGGGAGCAACACCTACTATGGATTTCCATTTTGTTTCAGTCTTGGGGGTGCTTAGGTGGGAGGGGGGAGGGGAGACCTTCAGGGGAGGGGGAGGGGCAGTTATAACTCAAGACCACCCGTAAATGGGAATTTGATTTGGTTTGTTCCCACTGTCCCTTTCTAAACATTTGTGCACTCTTGTTTATAACGAAAAGCCATATGCTTCTGTGGTTGGACTATGCTCATCGCCCTCCCCGATTGCCCAGTCACAGCCATGCACTGCCAGTCAGCCTGTCCTCGGGGACCCGAGGGGTCCCAGGCTGCCACTGGGGAGAACGCACAGTGACCCTGATGCTTTTGCGGTACAGACACTTCCCGTGCGGTGCTAACGGTCCCCTGTGTAATAGTTTATGTTCTAGGATGACCAAGTAGAAGAATACTTTGAAAAAATTGATAAAGCCTTCTGGCTATACAGTGAGTCTTTGTTTTTGTTTTTGTTTTGTTTTGTTTTCCCTTTGCCATATCGGAGCGTTCATTTGCCTGAGAGAGTGCCGTGACGACAAGTAACGGGCCCCTGCTACACCCTTAGCACGTCCCCTGAGCAGCGCAAGAAAGACTGAGCTGTGGGTCACAGAAATGTCCTTAAAGTGAAACAGACTGCTGATGTCTCAATTGCTTTTCTGTGATGGAACTGCTTGTACTCTATATCCTGTTCATAATGCAGATCGAATAAGATTATACTATTATTTTTCTTTTGCCGTAGCTCAGGACAGTGGTGAGTTTCAGACTCCTCTAGGTAAGGCCCAGCTTGGCGTAGGGGTTGTGTGTGCACCTGACCTGGGAATGGGCTTTTATTTCTCTCGTGTGCACTCTTCTGTGAGCTGAGGGTCCAAGGCTAACGGCGAGCTTGGCGCTGAGGAGCAGTGCACGGTGCACCTGGTTGTGTTGGGCTCTGCTGAACACTTCTCCAAACCCTCAGAGCACACCTCGCTCCTGGGCCTGCCCTACGGGTGCCCAGCCAGAGCTGAGGCAGCCACTTTTGCATTTGCATTCTGTTTGTCAAGAGAGCAAACACGCTACCGCTATCATATCAGCCACTGACTCGAGCCCGGCAGCTTCTCAAAGAACAGAATTTGTAAACATGCCTTCATGGCTCCTCCTGGCCCCTCTGGAAGCCGGGAGGCTTGGGGGGAGCATAGCTTCATTGCGGAGGGTGGAGAAACCAAGCCATCGGGAGACCCCAGGTTTGGCCCAGGGCGATCCAGCTAGAACCCAGTTAGGTGGCGGAGCTGGGGCCCGAATCTGCCTAACTTATGTGTAGAGACCAGTCCAATAATAACGCAGTGCCTCCCATGGGCTGAGCACTTACCAAGCACTGGACAGAATGCAGAAGAAATGTTAGCTGTGGTCCTGCCCCCTGAGCATTATGATGTCATAATGTACGAATAATGTCTTCAAGCTCCAGAGAGCAGGCATCACCCTCCTTATCCCTCACTAGTAGACAGCTGGGGGGTGGGCGTCCCTCTCCCATGCCCCTGTCCTGGTCCTCCCCTTCCTTCCCTGGCGGGGAAACAGCTGTAGCAGACAGGTCCTAGAGTACAGACCTATGTACACACACACACTCACACACAGACACAGGCCTTCTCGTCCTAACCTTTCATAAGCACGATTCTGAGCCTACGACTTTCTGTTTGCTGGAGGTAGCTTTCCCCTGTAAGCTGTTCTTTAAAACTCTTAGCCTTTCTGCGTGTGCTTGGTGTGGTGCATGAAACGTCGATTCTTTGTGTTGCTCCCATCTCGAGGGGAGGTCGTGAGGGTTAGACCTCTGCTGTGTCCGTGGGGGGTGGGGAGGGCTCCGGGGGGCGGGAGGATGGAGGGGAGCCACAGCTACCGTAATTCTCCCCCTTTCTCAGCTCCCCTTCTTGAGGGTTGGTGTTCGCTGCTCCTGCCAGGAGACCCAGAGTAGGCTGAGCGCACCTCCTCAGAGCTGGCTCCTCCTCCGGGGGGACGGCTCTGTCGGCACAGAGAGCCCAAGAGGGTCCTCTTCACCTCTGAGAGGCAGCAGGACTGGGCTGGGCAGGGGCAGCCAGGCCTCAGGGTTTGCAGGGTGGCCCGTGAGGAGGGGAGAAGCAGGGCCGCGGCGGGACCTGTCTGGCTGACCCTCCCTTCCCTTGCTTCCCCCGGCAGGTGCCCATTCTGCATTTATTCCACCAACCGCCCCGCCGCCATGGAGTGCCACCTCAAGACCCACTACAAGATGGAGTACAAGTGCCGGATCTGCCAGACGGTGAAGGCCAACCAGCTGGAGCTGGAGACGCACACCCGGGAGCATCGCCTCGGCAACCACTACAAGTGCGACCAGTGCGGCTACCTGTCCAAGACCGCCAACAAGCTCATCGAGCACGTGCGCGTGCACACCGGGGAGCGGCCCTTCCACTGTGACCAGTGCAGCTACAGCTGCAAACGCAAGGACAATCTCAACCTGCACAAGAAGCTGAAGCACGCCCCTCGCCAGACCTTCAGCTGCGAAGAGTGCCTGTTCAAGACCACACACCCTTTCGTCTTCAGCCGCCACGTCAAGAAGCACCAGAGTGGGGACTGCCCCGAGGAGGACAAGAAGGGCCTGTGTCCGGCCCCCAAGAAACCAGCCGGCCCCGGGGCCCCGCTCCTCATCGTCGGGAGCTCTCGGAATCTCTTGTCTCCCCTGTCGGTCATGTCCGCCTCCCAGGCTCTGCAGACCGTGGCCTTGTCAGCTGTCCACGGCAGCAGCTCAGAGCCCAACCTGGCACTCAAGGCTCTGGCCTTCAACGGCTCCCCTTTGCGCTTTGACAAGTACCGGAACTCGGATTTTGCCCATCTCATTCCCTTGACAATGTTATACCCCAAGAACCACTTGGATCTCACATTCCACCCGCCCCGACCTCAGACTGCGCCTCCCAGCATCCCGTCCCCCAAACACTCCTTCCTCGCCTATCTCGGACTGAGAGAAAGAGCAGAGACTGTCTGAGGGCAGCATGTTCCGTACCAAAAACCAAGTGACAGAGACAAAAACAAAAATAAACCCACGAAACTTACACACAACCCCAGCAGGTGTATGTTGCTGCAAAACCGACAGACCCCCGTGGGTCTGAACCACGTGTACTGTATCTCCTTAGTCAGGACTAGAGAACTGGCTCTGTGTGTATACCTATTGCATTGACCTGAAAGCTGCTTTATCCGATCTTCAGAGAGGTGACCTACTGCGTACATCTACCTTCAGAGGCATGCCTCCCCGGCCCCCCGCGCCCACTCTCAGCCCTGCTCCCGACCTTTCCCTGAAAGGAACTTTGTCTTGCTCAACCCTAAAGAGAGTGTCCTTAATAGCAATCCGCACTTGTCAGCTTATCTACTGGTGCATTTTTGTTTTCTGTTGGGTGAATGGGGTGTGTGGGCGTCTGTGGAATCTGAGAGAGAAAGCCGTGTGTCGTGTGCCATGAGATTTCTATCGCACATTCTCTGTGCTGGCTTCTTTCACCGCGATGAACATGATTTTCCCTCCTGGGTGGTTCATCCACTGCGGTCCCTCCCCGAGCCCCTTCTTCACCACCCGTTTCACGGCTGCAGAGTGGTGGGGCCTGGTGCGTGGTCGATGAAGGCATGGTAGACACCCACGGTGCTGCTGGAGATTTCCCACAGAGCTGGAGACCTTGTGCAGAGTCTCCTCTGGTTATGAAGACGCGAGGCAGCAAGAGTCCCGTCTGGAAGAAATGTCCCGCAGCACCGAGGCCAACATCACAAAACTTAAGTGTGTTGTGTGTGTGTGTCCATACATACACAACGAGTGTGGGACACATGCAGTGCATCATTTTTTAAGGGCAGATTATATATATATATATATATATGATGTATTAATTCAGTGGTTACCATTTGTTTGCAGGAAAAAAAATAGTATGAGTGAAAAATTTTATGGTTGATAAATCCAGCCAAGGAGATTAAAAGGGGTTTGGATCAATTCTGGGTATAAATGCTCAGACTAAAAAAAAAAAAGAAAAGAAATGGCAGTTTTGCACAGTGCTTTGGTCTTGCACTAGTTTTTGTTTCTCATCTGCAAAAAAAAAAAGAAAGAAAAATGAAAGTGAAAGAAAATGTACCTTTTATATGGAACGAGTAGACTGTATATTTGAAAATTTTGTCACAGGCTCGTTGACATATAACCACCCAAAAACAAGGTGCTGTTTAGTCCTGCAATTCCGTTGATGCCCCTGAGACGTGTCCATTGTGTTTGCAGGTCGTCTGGCTCTAGTGGTATTCTCCATGTTGGTAATAATTCTGTATTCCATTTTGTTAACGCCTGGTAGATGTAATCTGCTAGGAGGCTAACTTTATACTTATTTAAAGCTCTTAGTTCGTGGTCATTAAAATGGCAACTTATGTGCAGCACTTTATTGCAGCAAGAAGCAGATGTGATTGGTAGCATAGCCCTTTGCTAGTCTTTCAAAGTAATGGGTGATGTAGAAAGGAGAAGAGGACAAGAATCTTTGGCTGAATACGTTAAGTGCTTGTATTTTTAAGACAACAGCATTTCCTGTATGAAACAGGCTAAAGGAGCAGGAAGAGATGTGCTTTGTATGATGATGGGAAGCTTGGGATATAAAAGTTTATATATTATTTATCTATTGAAGAATTGTGTACAGGAGGAATGCTTCTTACTGCATTGCTGTTTTCCATCAGGTGTTATCCTAGAGTTGGGAATTTTTCTTTTTTTCATCCGTTTCACCAGGGGAAAATAAAAGCATCCCTGATTTTCTTCCTCTAGTCAGCTTGCTTCACTGAGAGCCCCCTTGAAATTGGTACAGTTGTGCGGGAATCCAGAAGATTATACCATCTGTCCACACCATGGTTCCCCCCCCCCCGCACCCCCCCACCCACACACACACACTCTCACACACACACACACACACACACACACACACACACACACCCTTCTTCCCCCAGACTAGCAGGTCTACTATACTTCCCTTTGCCAGTCACGGGCCCTGGCAAGCCTGTTTACACTACAGAGATGCCCGGGGACAGGGAGGCTGAGCCGGCTAGGGCGGGAAGCTCTGCACCTTCTATCCTCCTCCCGCAGACATCTGTTCTTGGCCATGTGTGAACCACCCATCAACCTCGCCACCTCACTGTCTCAGCTAAAGACACTATAGACAAGTATAATACACTCCAAGAATACCGGGCTAATGGGTGGGCTGGTTTTTGGTGGTTTTTTTGTGTTGTTTTTTTTTTTAAGTTATGTCTTTATCCCCATATAATGGAGAATGTGCCACTTGGCTAATAATGTGCTTTCAAAATTACAAGTTCAGTGATGACAGGAAAGAAGGCCACGGGCATCCCACAGAGGCTGGCAGGAAAGGTGACTCCCATAATGCACCAGCAGGTAAAAACCTGACGGGGTGGCCCTAACTATCAGGACGACAGCTTTCACAGCTTTCACAGCATGCCACTGTGCAATAGGAGGCCCTGGGCTGAAACCTGCAAGACCGAGAGGGGCGTTGGAAGGAAGGAGACGTTTACCATTCGAATGCCATGTGTTTCCCTGCTTGCCACTGAACTTGTATTTGAATTACTTCGTTATGCTTAATGTAATTGGGCAACTTTTTTAGCACTTTGGAAAGAGTCATCCATCTTTCTGGTAAATTATAAAAAGTTTTCTGAGTGAGAAAAGGTGTGTTTGGAGTTTGTTTGACTTTTTATATTATTATTATTATTAATAAAGAAAAAAATTTACAGCATTTTTCAGACTCCACTGAGGTAATATGTACCCCTGAATTTGGTTTGCAGTTTGATACTCAGGGAAGGATGTATTCCACAGATATCCTTTCCGTGTAAAACACTAACGTCTTTGAGACATTCACCTGCCAACTAACTTCAGTTGTTTTTCACGATGCATCCTTCGATGAAAGCTAGCTTACTTTCCCATAGAGCAATGCAGTTAGTGTTCCCAGCACTTTCCTTCTCCTGTCCTTTTTTTAACCCCTCATATTATGTTCAGATGATCATACTATCAAGGTTTGTGTACATTACTGAAAATTTGTATTGTATAAAGCTTTTTGCATTACAAGGCTGTACAGGGTCATTTTGACAGTAACTGGTATATTCCTTTGCATCTTATGTTGCATTGCCAATTTCTAGTGTATCCAGTTTGGAAGTATAATATACTCTAATTAAAAAAAAAAAGGTTGGCTATACTCTTGTTTCTTTTTCTTTCTTGGTTGCCATCCTTGACTACGTGTTAGTCTCAGGGTTTGGTTTGTCTTGCGTTGTTCTGATTTTTACTTTTCAGTGTATTTTAAATGAGTTTAGGGAATGCCCACTACTAGTTATAACAACAACAAAATGCAAGTTTTGAACAGCCATGCTAATAATGCACACTTACGATGTTAAGTCATTAGCAGCCATGAGGTTGAGAGTATAACCATCATTCAGTACAATTGCTGGCCAGCTCCTTCCTGAAATTACTTCGTGACATTTAGAAGTGTTCACCAGCCTTACCCTCTTCTGCTTAACATCATTTTATTGACCCTATAGCCCAAGGGGCGGGGTTGGGGGGCAGGGGGACAGATGAATAATTCCATTTATCTTAATGAAGTTTGACAACTATGAGATTTTAATGAGGGGAGGTGGGAATGGTATATTGGAAAGCTAAATAATAATCTATTCAAATGCAAGTACTAGTTCATTCAAAGAAAGGTACCAGAGAAAGAAGAGATAAAAAGCACACTGTTAAAACAATAATTTTTTAAAACCCATTTTAAAGCGCTATCGTTAGCCACCTCCCGCCATGAACCTGTGATGGTTGGTAAAAAAGGTAAAGCAGCAAGAGAGAATGTTTTGCCTGGTTCACAACTGGCACGTTTATAAATGTAACACCCTCAGCACAAGAAGTTACGAACTGCTTCACCTAACATTCAGAAAGATCAAATTTACTTTCTGTAAAATGAGGTCATGTAGGAGAAGCCACTTTGAAAGTGACTAGTCACTCATCAGACACTGTTTTCCCCTCCAATTTTTCATCCAATAGCTATTTCGTAGGTGAATGAATCAAGTTCTCTCACGTGATTCAAATTCCAGTGTTGTTCTGGGGTGGCTGGTGTTTATTGAAAACATTAAAATACTTCAGGCTTCTTCGCTTTTTGCTAACACTGTAGGCAGGAGTGGCTTCTCCTTTTGCATACAGAGTTTTTTCCTTCGATTCCACACACCTACGTCACCTATTTTCCTTGTGGTTGAGAAAAGCCAGAAATGTCAAGGAAATAAGCATCAGTTTGGTAGTTTCCCCTGTAGTGGGGACTGAGGAGTGGCTGGGTGGGAGCCATCCCCGGGCACGTTGGAGCAGACCACGCCCCCTCCCATCTCCAGGTACCTACAGAGACCGCATGGGGGGGGGGGGGGTCTCTCCAAGCCAGCACTGCGGCTCCTGTTTGAATTCAATCCAAGATCATACTTAAACTTTCCCTCCTGTTGTGTTCAATCTAAAGCTGAGACTCAAGGCCATGTTTTCTATAATGTGTGTGTCTGATGGGCTCCATTGGGGGGCGGGGGGGGGCCGGAAAACTGCCCATGGCCCTTTCACAGCCACAGTTCTGGTCACGGGAACAAGGAGAAGCATCAAGGCCTGGCGGACCCAGGCAGCTCCTTCCCCAGAGTCAGAAGCCTCACCGTGGGCCACTTCCTGCCAACAGGCATGGGGGGCTGGTGAAAATTGAAAGACACGTCTGGTTTGTTGCCGAAACACAGAAACCAAGTCACGTGCTTCCGATCGTGGGGAAGGAGAAGCAAGAGGATCTCAGTGCACCGAACGGGCCGGGAGGGAAGGAAGGGGCGAGAGAGCAGCCCAGCGATTTCATCCCTGCTTCCAGAAGACAGAATGGAAAACCAGAATCCTTCCCCACGTGGCCTTAGACCCTGTGAGCAAAACCACAGGAGAATCTGTGGTTGATGCCTCCTCAGAATGGAGTCCCGCCCAGTGTTCCTTTTTATCCTGTGATTTTGCTCACAGGGTCTACTCAAGAGACCTCAGCCAACATTCCTACTACCATCACTCTCTCAAAGCAGAACGGTCCCATTAAAATGAGGTTTATTTTGCAAATAACTACAACTAACTAGAAAAGCAAATGCCCATTGAGCAGACCCTGGGGTAGGTACAGTGCAGTGACTATGGGGACCGCTCTTTCGACCCACCCAGGGTCTGAATGGTCTCGGGTTAGCAATGGAGACCTCTTCTTTGTGAGGTAGCAGACCTTCCACTCATAACTGTCCTGTCAGCTGGGTCTGGAAAACGAAATGCAAATCCTCACATTGGTAGGAGCGTCACAGGGGAAAGGAAATCCATTGTTCTATCCCTGTGGAATTCCTTTTTTCTTAAAATATATTTTTATTGATTTCAGAGAGGAAGGGAGAGGGAGAGAAAGGTAGAAACATCAATGATGAGAGAGAATTATTGACTGGCTGCCTCCTACACACCCCCTACTGGGGATCAAGCCCCTGAAACTTGGGCATGTGCTGTGACAGGGAATCAAACCCTGACCTCTTGGTTCATAAGTTGATGCTCGACCACTGAGCCACACAGGCCATGCTGGAATTCCTTTTTTTTTTTTTAAAGATTTCATTGCACTCATTCTTTTTTTTTTTTAATATATTTTATTGATTTTTTACAGAGAGGAAGGGAGAGAGATAGAGAGAGTTAGAAACATCGATGAGAGAGAAACATTGATCAGCTGCCTCCTGCACATCTCCTATTGGGGATGTGCCCGCAACCCAGGTACATGCCCTTGACCGGAATTGAACCGGGGACCTTTCAGTCCGCAGGCCGACGCTCTATCCACTGAGCCAAACCGGTTTCGGCTGGAATTCCTTTTTGACAGAGTGTTAATCACGTCTTAGTTTTTGATAGAATTATAGACCTAGAGTGGAAAATCTACCTCAATTCATACTTCAGAATGATTCCCCCTACCCCAGTCCTGTGGGTGGCTTTCCACCGATTGAGTGAGAATGTCTGGATTACATGGTCATAATCGTGGAGTCAGATCACCTGAGTTCAAAGCTTGGCTTGTAAGCATCTTTTTTAAAAATAAATATTTTTATTGATTTCAGAGGGAGGAAGGGAGAGGGAGAAAGATAGAAACATCAATGATGAGAATCATCAATCGGCTGCCTCCTGCATACCCCACACTGAGGATCAAGTCTGCAACCTGGGCATGTGCCTGTCTGGGAATAGGTTAACACTCCTGGTTCATAGGCTGACACTCAACCACTGAGCCACGCCAGCCTGGCTGGAAGCATCTTTCAAAAAAGGTTGGACTAGATGATCTCCAAGACCTATACCCACCTAACAGATAACCTACAATATACAGTCAGTCCTCTCTTAATATCATCAGAGGTTCTTCGACTTTAAGCAGAGTAACCTGTAGAAACAGTTTTACCCCAGGGCAACTGAAACAAGAGTTCAGTTCCTACAGCATCTCATCAACGTTACAACAAACCTTCAGTAGACGAAACTACGTTGTTTGAGGACTTGCTGTGCTAGGATTCTATGACTCTTCCTAAACAAGCAAACGTGGTCACAGAGCGGAATCTTTGCAAGGCAGTTATAGCGAAAATGGCACCTTGACATTTTCAAGCCACACCAGGCTGAAGGGAGAGAAAAAAAATGGCTAAAAATATTTTTCTGCCTACTTCAGAGTTTGGGAGGTCTAAAATGTTTCTCTTCTGATTAAACACTAGCTCATCAGGCTTGGATTGCCTGCAGTCATCTTGAGGGTGGTTCAACCCATTTTATCAAATGGCGGTACTCAATCTGCTGAGATGAGTTATGGGTAGCCAGGGGAGATGGAAAGGTTTTGCCCTGCCCAGCTCCATATCTCTTACTCTCGGCCCTCCTTTTCCCACCACACGACTGTTTCCAACCTCCTCCAGGTGACACGTGCAATTGTGACCACTGAGAAATCTGCCATCCACGTTTCCAATGTTTTCAGTAGAAGAACAAGTGGTTTCTTTTAACAGGTAATGAAAGACATGTTAGTCTTAATGTAATGAAAGAAAATACTAAACATTCTTATTCTGCCACCTGTTTAAAAAGACTCTCAGCCCAAGAACTCGCAGGCACTCGCACTGGGTGGAAAGACTCCACGTGTTTACAGAGACTCGGGGAAGTAACTGATCTGTCCCCATCATCAGACGAGTGAGGCCCAGAGAGCAAGCACTGGGCGAGGACCCGGGAAGTTCATCCAGCCACCCTCTGGCCCATATGTGGGTTCCACCCAAACCATCCCAGGATGCTCTGTCTTTCCAGTCTGAAAGATTCCGAGGTAGGAGAAGCCATCTCTTGGCTTCAGTGTTCTCTTAGCTTTTTTTTAAACTGCAATTCCTGATTGGTAGTCCACACTTTTCAGTGTGCTTTGTACCACGCCCCTCTCTCCTTAGGTCCCAGTTCAAGCAGAGGATGTTAGAACATTCTCTGTGCATTGGGTTTGATTAGCATTTGCAGTCTCAGTCTATCATCTATCTATCTATCTATCTATCTATCTATCTATCTATTTTCTGGGTTCCCCTAAAATGCAGAACCCTGAATTATCATTTATTTTAATAGTTATTAAGAAATAAATAATAATTTTGAAAGCTAAATAATAATCTATTCAAATGCAAGTAGTAGTTCATTCAAAGGAAGGTACCAGAGGAAGAAACTGAAGCAATAAATAAATAAATAAATAAATAGCACACTGTGAAAACATTTTTTAAAACCCATTTTAAAGCGCTATCATTAGAGAGACCTTCCCCATGAACCTGTGATGGTCGATTAAAAAAAAAAAAAAGGTAAAGCAGCAAAAGAGAATGTTTTGCCTGGTTCACAACAGCTTGTTTTGGAAAGCAATTCCAGAAACAAAAGTGGGGGACTAGAAAAAGTGAGGCAAGTACTAATAAGAGCACTGGCCAGCTCGCCATTGCTGTGAGCACCTGGGTGGCAGCCCCTCAGGGCACCCTTGGGAGGAGCTGTGTAAATGTACCTCAGAATCGACAGCCCAGGGACAGGAGGAAGAAGGGGCTCAAGGAGCCCCAGAGAGTGCCAACTCCTTTGCGCCTCCAGGTTCGCCCGTCACTGAGAGTGGTTGAGTACCTTCCACAGGCAGGCACAGAGGTGGCAAAGGAGCCAGCGGTGCTGAGGGCAAGAGATGCTTGGGGAAGCTGAGGTGAAGCGCTGTCGATCACACCTGATTGTGGCTGGTTGTTACAGCAAAGCCTGGGTTGAGAAGGTGAGTTTGTAAGATGAGGAACAACAGGTTTCCAATAAAATGATCATATTTGGCAAGAATGTTGCCATCATTTTAGCCTCTAAACCAGCAGTTCTCAACCTGTGGGTCGCGACCCCTTTGGGGGTCGAACGACCCTTTCACAGGGGTCGCCTAAGACCATCGGAAAACACATATATAATTACATATTGTTTTTGTGATTAATGACTATGCTTTAATTATGTTCAATTTGTAACAATGAAAATACATCCTGCATATCAGATATTTACATTACAATTCATAACAGTAGCAAAATTACAGTTATGAAGTAGCAACGAAAATAATTTTATGGTTGGGGGTCACCACAACATGAGGAACTGTATTAAAGGGTCGTGACATTAGGAAGGTTGAGAACCACTGCTCTAAACCAATGTTGGTTGCACATCCAACCTATCCAGTTAGCTCAAAACTCTTCTTTCCCCCAAGGACAATGCTGGGTCATGGTGCTAAGGAATGGAAGAGGTGGCATATGAGAAGCAGGTAAAGGCTCTCTTATCTCTGTGAAAGTCTCATTAGAGTCCTCCCTTCTTGATCTCTCTGTTGGGATTGAGCTCTTCTAGGAAACCATTAAAGGGAAGTCACTTGACAAGGACATGGGCTGCCTCCCACCTCAGAGAGCCCCCTTGACTTTGGGAAGCCCTGGGAGAGCCCAAATGAGGCTGGACGAAAGGGGCCATCCCCCAGGCACTGAGGCCAGCTCAAGACCAAGCAAAAGGCATCCTGGGGCTCTCCAAGGTCCCAACCTACAATGAATGGGGGTACAACACTGGGGTTGGCAGCCAGACCTCAGCTAGGAATAAAAAAGCTACATTTGCCTGGCATTTTCTTTGTACATATATATATCCCTCAGGAACCTGGGCTGAACAAGGCAGTATCTGTCCTCGTGGAAAACAGCTGATTGAAAATTGAAATATTCAGGATGTAGGTGATCTCTGTTTCTTTCCATCTCTAAACACAACCAGCAGCCTTTTTACTAATGGAAGATTGGGCTAAGCATGGACTGATGGAGGGTTACATAGATTCATGAAATATATATACATATATATTGGTGAAGGCATCCAGAAGGAAAACCATGAATTTTATTATCCTGGGAATCACAACATTAAAAGATAATATTTTTCATTTTTCCTTTGCGCTGCTGAAAATAAATACAGGTTGATAAAGGAGTAACATATGAAAAGAATAATTAAGGGTCAAAGAAATCTCATTAATCAGTACCCCCTTGCCCATCTTTCCTACAATTAAATAAATGGGCACAGCCATGGGTCATCGCCATACTATCAGTCAGGCTCCCATCTCTTTATGGCATCAGACAATAAACACACCAGCAGTGATAGCTGAATATGCAGAAGTCTTGATTACACTAAGAGGCCATGTATCTTCTCAGATGGGCAGATAATTAAATTTCCTGCTGATGAAGGGCTTGACAATTTGGCTTATCTGCCTGTGAATAAGGCTACATGCATGATTTTGTGTCACAGGATCCTCTCTTTAAATATGAGTCCCTCACATTACCCACAATCCAATGCCTCGCTCATTATTATTCTCTACACTTATTTTTCACAACCCAAAGATGTCACCCCCTTGGCCATATCCTAAAGCAAGTCCAAGCCAATGAGAAGCAGGTAAAAGCTCTTTACCAATCACTTCTCTCCCGGCCCCCACCCTACCCCCTGCTGGTGCTCCTCTTCCACTCTAACCTTGACCGATTTCTCTCTGCTCTTCATTCGTTTTTTAATGAGCAACAAGTATGTGGAAAGTCATATGCTAGTAACTGATAAGCAACGGAAATAAACAAGACACATTTCCTAGGTTTAAGAAGTTTACCAACCAATAGAAGAAACATGCCGAATAAATTCATTATAATACCAGGGGGGAAAACACACACAAATTGCTGTGGGAAATATTGAATAAAGAGCTCCTAATTCCAAGAAGGTGAAGGAGACTGGGGGGGGGGGGGGTAGCATGCAAATAGCAATCTAAAGGGTGAGTGAGATTTTCATGGGCAGGAAAAGTGGGAAGGCTTTCCAGATTGAGAGACAGCTTGGGAGAAGACAAGACTGTGAGAAATTGCATGGTGGGGTTCTGTTGCGCTAGAAGATCATAATGAAACCAAACAAAGCCATCTTGTGTAGGGCTTCGGAATCCTTGTTAAAGGAACCGAACAGCTAAACTACTCTCTAGTTAATAAGAACTAAGAAAAAAGTTTGTGGAAGAGAATGGTATGATGTGACCTGTGCTTTAAGAAGATAATTTTAGCAGCACTACAAAAGCAAGACTCCAAAGACAAAAAAAAAAAAAAAAAAAAAAAGGCAGAGATGAGGTATGTTCAAAAATGTCCTAAACTGAAACCATCATCTTCTTCTTCTGATCTGCTTCTTAACCATGTATTCCTTAGCCCAGTAAAGGCACACCCTTCCTCAAAGTTACCCACGCTACAAAACTGAGCCTCAACTTTGCCCCTTTCTATTTCTCCTCCTTCTTTCACTTCACACCCCCACCCCCCGCCTTCCTTGGACGGCTAATCCATTGGAGTCCTGTTTATTTTACCTGCAATGTACTTTATGAATCAGGATAGATTCAGAACATCCTGGTGCAGGTCCTCAGCATCCTTGCCAGTGTCTAGCAATAGTTTCCTGTATGAATAGGACATTCCTGTGTAGAAAAGACTGTGAAAAATTCATTCCAGGGCTCAGAGGGGTGTTCATGATCAGACCTGTAGACAGAGAGATGCTATTCAGAGCCAGCAGAGAGGGTGATAGCACCACGGTAGCAATAGCAACAATGACAACAACAACAAAAGCCCCAAAGACAGCACCATAAGAAATGCCAACTTTAACAGAGAAGAGGGGGAGGAACACAAGAGATGGAGGAGAAATAATCAGAGAAGCTGTAGCCACGCACAACATTGTTAGGAGAAGCTAAGGCTAGAGAGGTTTTGATATGAAATCGTACAGAAGATGAGTGGGTGAGGTTGAATCTAGAGACTTTCTACCAATTTGATGGTCCTTGGTGATCTTTAAGGATCCAGTTCCAGTGACAGGTTGGGGTAAAACCCTAATTGCAATAGATTAACGAATGGATTGATGGTGAGGAGCTGGGAACAAGAAGAAAAGTCAGCTCTTGTATTAAGTTTGGTAATGCGAGAAAAAACAGTCATGCTGATCTAGTGCTTGCCAAGAGATGCCAAATATACCCTCCCTCTCAGGGAAAGCTAACCATATAACTCATCCTTTGAAGTAGCTCAGTCTATCTTCACACCATCCCTGCTATTGCTGTCTGCCTGGTCCAGTTTCTTCAGCCAAAGAAATCTGCAAGAAATGGGCTGCAAAGATAAGATTCAACAGCACTTCTCCCAAATATGAGAGTCTAGGAGGTGCAAAAAAAAAAAAAAATGCCCAGAGATAGAGTCATCCCACCATCCTTGCACTGTGGCCAGAATTATGAAATAAAGGTTGCAGTGTGGCCTGGCCAGCATGGTTCAGTGGTTGAGCCTTGACCTGTGAACCAGGAGGTCATGGTTCAATTCCTGGTCAGGGCACACGACTGGGTTGTGGGCTTTATCCCCAGTGTGGGGCATGTAGGAGACAGCTGATCAGTGTTTCTATCTCATCATTGATGCTTCTATCTCGTTCTCCCTCTTCATTCCTCTCTGAAATCAATAAAAATATACTTTAAAAAAAAGATTGCAGTGTGGAAAGATAAAGGATTAGAAGGGAATTCAACATCTGTTTTAAAAACTTGATGGACATGGCCAGAGAACACTGACTCAGCCACCAAAATTCCTGAAGATTAGACCTGGGGTAAACTGGGAAGCTTAAAAGAGCTGGTTTATGTTGGAGGACTGGTCCCATGCTACCCTGGCTGTCCCTTCCTGACACATTGTAAACCCGGCCTTTGTGCAGAGTCAGGCTTTCCAACCCTTCTAAAGGGCACACCACTTCTGCTGGGAACAAGCCACGCTCACTGCCACCTCACCGACAGGGAAAAATGACCCTCATCAGACAGAACAGAAAGAAAGCTACTGGGTTTTATGAGCTAGAGATGAAATAATCTGTTTTTTATTAAATAGCATGAGAAAGTTATTAATTCATGCCAGAAGCACAAATGTAAATATTATCATATTGCAAGCACTCGTTCTGAAGGAGGCCATCTGGCAGAGCCGCGCAGACCACACTTTGAGAAGCAGAGGGAATGTGTCACCACGCCGGCCCGTCCGCGGAAGCAGCAGATCCAGACGCAGTGAAAATGGAAGGGTTTTGAGGGGAGCACTTGGCAGTAATGACATCTGCGAGATACTTGTTACGTGTAAATGCTGTTACATGAAAACCGAAAACTTCAAAACAAGGGGTGGTTATTATTTCAGAACCTCTCGCTTGGGCACCGAATTCCATAGGGTGTCTATGGACAAACTTCTGGAGCATTCCTTGTTTAATGTAAGGATTGGAGGGAAGAGGAAGGAGAATGTAGGACATCTAAAGAATTGGGAGCCACCATCCATTCTAGACTAACCCAAAATTGAAAAAACAGCAACTTTAAATGAAAGTATATGCATGGGCCCTGGCTGGTTTTGCTCAGTGGATAGGGCATCAGCCTGAGGACTGAAGGGTCCCGGGTTCAATTCCAGTCAAGGGCACCTGCCTGGGTTGCGGGCTCGATCCCCAGTGGGGGGCGTGCAGGAGGCACCTCTCATCATTGATGTTTCTATTTCTCTCTCTTTCTCCCTTCCTCTCTGAAATCAATAAAAATATTTTTAAAACAATAAAGTATATGCATGGTTGGTTTGTTGTTGTTTTTTAAATATAAAAATGCAGTTTTCAAAACCTCACACGGTCACATCTTTTGCAGAAGGTGGGGATGTAACTATATCATTTGGAAAGCACATTGCCCTCCCTGGAGATGGATCGAGCACCAGTTACACACGAAGTGGAGGAAACCTTGCATCCAGAAGAGAAGAAATGCTGGCACAGCTGGAAGAAATGCCCCGTTTACTTGAAAAGGCAGGCGAACTGTGCTCACCTGGCCACCCTACATCTTCAGAGGACTCCTGGACTTAATATTGTTTGTATCTCTCCCTTCATTTGCTCAGAGATGCAATTGTGGGTTGAATATGGGTTCTGCAATTGTTTCTATAACTCCTGTTAACCCCAGGCTGTCTTGTATTTGTCTCAGCATCAAGTCACAGAAAAAACAGTCTCTCCTCTATGTCACATGTCAACTCCAATGAGTGGATGTAGAGAATCGATGGAACAAATTCCACAGTCTAGACAAGGGGAGATCAGCAGAGCTTGACCTTGACAGCTTTCAAGTACATGAGAGTTCATTCCCTTCAAGACCGTCAGGCATCCACCTGCCCAGGTTCAGTCACTATGCATGAGTCATCTATAACGGGCCACGTTACACATCAAAATGGCATTAGTGTGACTACTTGTTTGGGATGTCTCAAATTCTAGTGAGAACAGCAGCAACTACCAACTAGGAGCTCAGTGCCTGTCAGGGGTGGTGGGGCTGTAGCTGCTCAAGGCGTAATTACCATCTAGTTAGGAGAGTAATTCAAATTATACAGACTGCACATGTTTACCATCTCTCATATCAAATACTTTAATGTATATATTACAAGTGGAAGAAATAGCCAGTTTTTGTGTGATCCAAATCTCCTAGGAGAATTGGGACCCTCCGTGGCTACTCATATATTCCTCATACTTTTGAAAGTTTAATAACTATTTTTGTTCTTTTTAAAAGGCAGCACATGCACATGATAAAATAAAAAACGAATTCAATGATTATGTTTCAAGATGAATACCTTCATTTTGTTTGCATCTTCTGCCTTTATTTGCTCAGAGACGCTACTGTGGGTTGAGCTTTCCCAGATATCTCCGCACTGGGCCACACGTCAACTCCAGTGGGTGGACTGAGAGAATCTCTGGAAGGGTTCCTCAGGGTAGAGGAGCGAGCTTCCAGGGAGGCCGGCAGAGCTTCATACACCACCCCTGAGGCCAAGGGTCCTGACCTGCTCTAAGCTTGGTCACTAGTGCTGTCTCCTCTGTCCAAATCTGTAATCTATTCATGACAGCTCAGCCAGTGACAACTTACAGAAATGAGTGAGCAAACTATTTGTCTATTCTTCTTGTAAGCTATTAGCCATAAAAAAGAATATTTAGATAGGCAGTGAAAGATGAGTAAGAGTGAGAGAATGAGAGGTAAAGAGAAATGGCAGGACTTCAGAGCATCTAATTATATTTACTCATAAAAGAAGAAACCAGCCCTGGCTGGCTTGGCTCAGTGGATAGAGTGTCAGCACATGGACTGTAGGGTCCTGGATTTGATTCTGGTCAAGGACACATACCTCGGTTGCAGGCTTGATCCCCAGCCTGGTCAGGACGTGTGTGGGAGGCAACCAATCGATGTATCTCTCTCACATCAATCTTTCTCTCTCTTTCTCTCTGTCTCTCCCCCTCCTTTCCACTCTCTCTAAAAATCAATGGGAAAATATCCTCGGGTGAAGATTAACAAAAAAAAAAAAAAAGAAAGAAAGAAAGAAAAAAGAGGAAACCAAAGCCTGGACAGGGTCGGGGAAGGTCAGAGAGGAGAGAGAGACAGAAAGATATTTGTTTAATAAAATAATTGTTTCTATAACTCTTATTAACCCCAAGATGTCTTGGGTTTGTTTCAGCATCAAATGACAGAAAAAAACAGTCCCAATGACAAAATGTAATTATAGCCACTCAAGCCAGAGCCTCTCCGTAAAACACCAAAGAGGGAGTACATTATTGATGTCCATCCAAAGATGTTAGAAATCTTCTGAGGGCATTTTCCTTACTTTACTGGCAATGAAGTCCTCCCAACCTCACTCTTCTCTGTCTCTCTAGAACCCCTTAACGTTCTTCCCAACACTCAGCCACACAGCCCTCTCCCTCCTCTTTAGCACTTTATTATATAGATCGATTTAATCTTTCTGGGTTTTAACTCGCCACCCCACTTCCTAGAACTACAGGGACCTGGGCTCACAGAGTGAACAAGCCTATCAGTGCCAAGCAAGAAAAACTTTAAAAATGAACTCACACATAGAGATAGCATAATAAAACTCCAGAACAACAAGGTAAAAGAGACAGTCCTGAAAGGGCCAACAGGACCCAGAGAGATGACCTACAAAGCAGTGAGAGTCGCATCAACCATAGCAACTGCAAGAAAATAATGGAACAGGAGCTTAGAAATGCTCAGGAAAAATTAATTCAAACTTAGGGTTCGGTAGCAAGCCAAAAAACACTCAAGAGAGAGTTCTAAATGCAAATCAAAACAACAATGAGGTACCATCTCACACCTGTCAGAATGGCTACCATCAACACATCAACAAACAACAAGTGTTGGAGAGGATGCGGAGAAAAAGGAACCCTCCTTCACTGCTGGTGGGAATGCAGACTGGTGCAGCCACTGTGGAGAACAGCATGGAGTTTCCTCAAAAAAATAAAAATGGAACTCCCATTTGACCCAGTGATCCCACTTCTAGGAATATATCCCAAGAAACCAGAAACACCCATCAGAAAGGATATATGCACCCCTATGTTCATAGCAGCACAATTTACAATAGCTAAGATTTGGAAACAGCCTAAGTGCCCATCAGCAGATGAGTGGATTAAAAAACTTTGGCACATCTACACAATGGAATATTACGCTGCTGTAAAAAAGAAGGAACTCTTTCCATTTGCAACAGCATGGATTGAACTGGAGAGCATTATGCTAAGTGAAATAAGTCAGTCAGAGAAAGATAAATATCATCATTTGGGGAATATAATGAACAACATAAACTGATGAACAAAAATAGAGCCAGAGAAAAAAATAGTTTAGAATATAATAGAAATAAACCTGTTATTTGTAGATTTTTAATATTTCCTACAACTTTTGTGATATTATACTATGCTAGTACAGTTTGGGTAATATTATTATATTTAAAATCTTTTTTTCTTAAAATATGAATGTTTATTGCATGTAACATTATTATATTTAAAATAGTTTTTCTTGAAATATTAATGTTTATTGCATATAAATGGCTAATTATTTTGTATCTACAATCTGGTAATGGATTTATTTTGTACATTGTAAAAAAAATTTTTTAAATACACACTTTGAAAAAATAAAAAAAAAATAAAGCCTACTTTATCTAAAGAGAGTGAGAGAGAAATCTAAGTAAATTCTCAGACGCAGGAGCTCTCAGAAAAATGTATGATCCGCAGACACTCTCTGGAGGAGACAGGAGGGAGAACAAAAGAAAACCTACAGACGATGTACTCCAGCAAGAAGAAAAAAAGAATGAATCCAAAATGTAATCCAAAGGGCAAAGGAGAATGCATTTGTGTTTTATTTTGATAATTAAAAAGTAATTTTTGAGAGGGTTGGGGAGAAAGGAAAGTAGGAAATAATTTAATTCTTTACTTTTATTTCCATAGCATCATGTCATTACAGTTTATAAAATGCTTTTCGATAAATTGTCAGTAGCCAAAATCACAGGACCTGCAAAAATATGTTTTAAGAGGGACCGCTGGGAACCAATAATCATTCCAATAACACTTGGACATGCGTTCCCAAGGTAATAACGCGCCCTGCCAGGGAAGCTGGCTACCTTGCACCAGTAATCACGATGCCAGTGCCAGTGTTTGGGGTGATGAACTCCTGGTTTAGCAGACTGGT
Source organism: Myotis myotis (assembly GCF_014108235.1). Taxonomy (NCBI): domain Eukaryota; kingdom Metazoa; phylum Chordata; class Mammalia; order Chiroptera; family Vespertilionidae; genus Myotis; species Myotis myotis. The sequence continues at coordinate 52,675,296 of NW_023416368.1, read as the reverse complement.
TGTTTCTCTTACTCTGCTTACCCAGTGGGACTAGGTTACCAACTGGTGGAGAAGGAGATGAATGGAGGTAAGAACCACAGAACTTCAGACCAGCTGACTCACTGGAAAAGGACTCAGCTGTCCCGGCTGTGAGGTCTGTGGACTAAGAGGCCTTGCTGCCAGGTGTGCAGCGGGAGGGACCCGCTCTGCGAGGGCCTGCTCATGAAAGCTCTTAGGCGCCACAAAGGCTTCTGGTGAGAGGCTCATGGCATTATGGCCCATGACATTCGCCATGGATGTAGGGCTTGGAATCTTTCACTTGAACTTTTTGACGCTATCCCAGTATGTGTCAAAAAAGGAGCAGCTGCCAAAAAGCAAGCACTTTCCTGTCTCTAAAAATAAAGTGCTGGCAACCCTTCAGGCCCCTGTGCCAAGACCTGGGCCCTTCCCAGGATAAACAATAGGTGGCCAAGCTGATCAGAGGCGAGCACTGAGCCCTGATGCAGGCCTAGTCCAGCCTGGAGTGCCCGGGCCAGGGCATGTGCAGCTGTAATGCAAAAAGCCAGAGGTGGCCCTCCCGCCTCACGGCTGGTGGAGGGCAGCTGCTGTCCCCCAGCCAGGGGCCAGGTGTGGCTGAGAGGGGACAGCCTTTGGTTACACCAGGAACATCGACCCAGGGGAGGTAACAGAGCTCCCACCATCCTCTGCCCCAGAGCTCTGGGGTGCACAGTGACAGACCTGAGATCCTGTCCAGAGAAAGCTCCCCAAAAGGAAAGTTTCATAAATACCTATCTGCGCTCATCACTCGGGGCTGTGCCCATCACCTGTCAAAACCCCTCATGCCCAGCTGAGTGCCCTCACCTGCGACACACAGGCCCAACAAAACCACCGTAGTGTATAAATGCTCTAATAACAGCCATCATTCCCAGTCTAATTGCCTCCAAACTCGTCCTCCGCTCGTGCAGTGCTTGTTCAAGCTCCTGCGCCTTGTCATTAGGGTTCAAATCCTCCCCAGACCGTAAGCTTGGCTTTTTGCTGGTTTGGGGAGTTAAGAGGGCTAAGAGGGGGTTAGGGAAGGAGAAGACTAAATATAGCAACTATTTGCGGGCATAATCACTCCATAAACATGCTTCAGTGGAACAGAGTGTAGGGCCAACCCAGATGACGGGTGTCACTCACCCGAGTGTCCCAGCATAAATAAAACTGAATGAGCCCATTCTCCTGCAGAACCGGAGTGACGCCTGTTTGCACTATAAATATTTATGAAGTCATGGTCCTTAAAAGACTTTATTTTTCCAGGTAAGTAGACTTTAATGAAAAAGTGAGCAGAGCTCTTCCTGCAATTACGGAATAGTCACTGTAGCTTTTCAATGAGTAGTCCCTGGGAAGGAAAAGAGGAAAAGAAAAAAAGAAATAAGGCCTTGTGTCCGTGAGGCTGCTGTTGGAGATCTCATTTACACCAGTCAAGGTTCATTCTCATTCAGAAAGTGACAGCCTTCTCTGGGGTGGCAGAAGCCAGAGGCCTGGTCAGCCCAGGCCTGTGTAATGAAGAGGCACAAACAGATCCCTGTCCCCCAAGTGCAGCCCCCTCCCGCCACCTCTGCTGGCGGAGCCGGGCCTCCTTAGTGCTCCCAGCTCTCTCAGCCCATCTCTTAGTAACAGAAAAAAATGTGCACCTCACCCCACTACTCTGCTCATTTGAAAAGAATTCTCAGAATGTGAGGAAGTGTGCCTGGATGTTTATGTAAAGTCCACCACTCCTGTTCTTCGTTACCCCTCCTGATGGCATCGGCGATGGCACCGCAGAAACCCCGCCAGAGTCCGACCCGCTTTTCCTGCACTCTTCACCACGCACCTCTGCAAACGCCCTGGTGACCTCAGCAGCCCTGCCACCCTCCCCTCCTCCAAGGCACTGTGACAATCCTGCCACCTGGAGCTCGCAAGCCATTGTCTCCACAGCAATACAGGCTGACTTTCATGTCCCTTTGCAGCTTCCATGTGATTCATCATCTCTTAAATGCACCAAAAACCCTTGCCCAAGTCCATCAGGCCTGTTTCCTTCCCAGGGATGGCCTTCTGCCCAGGCTCCCTTCCCCTCCAAACCTCAGGGTGGCCCCTGCTATGTCAGGCTCAACTGGCCCCGTCGGGAAACGTTGATGATCCTTTGGCTCTAGCCTCCGGGAAGTCTTGTTCCACAAGGAACAGAGTCTCTGGTTTTGCGAAATGAGTCACAGGCTGCCCTGACCAACCTATCTGGGGAGGCCAGGCTACCATGTATGGTCTGTGCTCCGTGCCACCCACCTCTCCATGTAAGTCAGAGTTCTTTGCCAGGACAGCCTGAGTCATAAAACTCAGCACATTCCTTAGGCGTTGGATAGTCTTTCCTTGTTATTACTCTGCTTTTGTTTTATGCAGCACCTGGTTTCATTTTAAAATCCCAAATAAAATATCATGGTCAGGGCTCCAGTGGGGTGGGGGATAGGAAGTAAAGAAAAAGGGAGAGAAGGGAGGGAAGCCCCAGTGAGGAGGGGAAGGAAGGAAAGGCTGTAACGCCTCAAAAAGGCAAGACCCAGAGCAGGACAGGGAGGGAACTACAGGGTAAAGGGCCAGAGAGAGAGGATGAGCTGCAGTTGAACTGAGTGTGATCAAGGTCCTTTTGTCTGCATATGATTGAAACACTGGTGTCTAGGTCGCCTTCCCAAATTAGGCTGCAGTTCTGAGTGAGTACTTTACTCATCAGCTATGTGAGCTTCCCTAAGCCCCACAATTTCAGAGTCTCCTCAATAAATAAATGAACAAACTCATTTTGGTAAATTTTAAGGAACTTTCCAGTTACAACACACTATCATTCTATGAACCTGCCTGTTCCCTTTTTTCTTGGACCACTAGCCCCAAACCCAAGTGTAAAGGAATATTTTTCCACAAGCTAACCTTTGTGTTTTGTTGGGGTTTTTTGTCTTTGGGGGGTGGGGGTATAAGTAAATGGGGACAGCAGGGTTGACCCAGCCATACAAATGTTGCTGCTCAAAATGAATTTCTGTGGCCCAGGTTATTTTGTAAAATCATCTGCAAAGATGTTAACATAGACTTTTAGAATTTAAACAGAATTCTAATAAGCACTGCCTTGCATACAATTAAAAAATACTAAATGAATGAATAATAACCATTAACATGGAGAACTAGTTTTCCCGGAGCAGGAAAGCACATTAATTACAGGTAAGACCAGGATCACTAGGGACAGGACTGAAGCAGAGGTCTGAGAGCCTCTGACCCAGCTGCCAGGGCACAGATCCTGGAGGTTTTGAGCGGCTCCAAGGGCTGCATTTCCAATGCAGGGTTTGGCGAGCTTAATGGAAACCATACGAAGGGACCCGGGAGTGAGGCCAGATGGCTGGCCAGGAGTGTATTTTGCCTAACCTGGGCTAAAGAACAAAAGTAACCACTAGCAGGTTTTGTTGTTGTTTTGTTTTGTTGGGGGGGGGGGGGGGGGGTGGTGGGGGTAATGGTGTGACTTAATTATCTTATCGTTTCAATTCAACATCAGTCATAACAAGGACAGGATGGTCTTGGTAACGGCAGTAAGTGAAGCAGGGGCCCGAGAGCAGCTGGGGGGGGGGGGGGAGCGGGCAGGGAGGGGGCTACTTTCCAGATCACACGTGGTTCCGCCCCCCTCTCAGGGCTGCAGTTGCTGGGGCCGTGCTGCCCAGACAGCAGCGGGGTCTCTCCGCACGCGCAGGGTCCCCGAGCCAGGGTTCCCCCCCCCCCCACACACCCACACACACACACACTCCCTCTAGCGCGCTGCGCACTGGGTGGGGGCGGATGGGATCTTGGAGCGCTTGCAGGGGGAGAAGGGTCGTAGCGTGGAGGGAGGAGGAGGAGGCGGAGGAGGAGGAGGAGGACCTCCTGGAAAGCGGAGAGGCCAACCGAGGGGAGGAGGGTGGAGAAGAAGACCCAGGCGAGGGGCGGAGCCGTGGATGGGGCGGGCTGTGGGCTGGGCTTTGGGGAAGCAGGGTTCCTGCAGAGAGAGCCGGGGTGGCGGGGGGGGGGGGGGGGGGGGCGGGGGGGGGGGGGGGCGTGGCCCCCCACACTCCCGGACCCCAAGCTCCCGCTCCCACCTGGACTCGGGTCGCCCCCGCCTGCCCGACGGCCAGAGCCAATTTGCTTCTGGCGGCACCTGGCTCGGAGGACAATGTGGCCGCCTTAGGCTGCGGGGCGTGGGGCCACCACTCTGAATACAAACGCGCCTTTCTCACGCCCCTTTGCCCCCGGCGCCCAGACGGAAGGATGGGCTCTCTGACGCCGGAGCCCAGAGTGTAGGGGCCCAACACCAGTTCTGTAATTCTTGCAGAGACGTGGGTGCCAACATTTATATTAAAGGAAACTTTAATAATAATGGTAACGATAACATTTGTCCCCTCTTCCAATAAAGAGAAGGGAAAAAATGAGGGACGAAGGCGTTCGAAGGCCAGGGAAGGGTCCAAGAAAGGCAGCCTGCCAAGGCGCAGGTAGTCCAAGGCCCTCTCCTACCTCCAAGTCTGTAATGAGGCAAACTCCGGGCGGGCGCGCGGCTTTGTGGCTTTGTCTTCGGACTCGGACATTACCATAACGGTCCTCCCAGGCTGTAAACGTAGTATTGATCAGCATCCGAGTCCTCGGACGATTCAGGCTTGTTCGCGGAATTACAAGGTTGCCGTGGCTGTTGAAAAATGGCCCGGTTGTCAGCACGCGCCCAACCGCAAAGGTTACTATTTGCACAAAATTGGGAATGAAATTGCCAGGCATCATTCAGGAGCGGGAGCTGGGGTTGTTCCTGCTCTTTCTTTCAGCTCCTCTAACCTTCCTAATTCATCCGCCCCGTCTCTGTGAGGACAGCCAGTTCAATAAGAGGAAAAGAGGAAAGAAAACGAGGCAAGAAGTCCTGGAACCACTAACCCACCCGTCCACTGCTCCTCTATCGCCCCTTAACCATCCTTCAGCGGCAAGATTCTTCCCCATGTTCCCTACCATTCCTTTGGTCTGGACATTGCCGGGTGGGATGAGTTTCTCTGCTTTCACTGTTACATCATGAATTTTTTGAAGATTGGGCCCAGAAATGTAAATATTTAGAAGTTGCCTATCAAAGGCATTAGACACCAAGCAAATACTTTTTAAAATGAGAATGTTGTTAATGATGGTTGAAAAGTTCATTCAATCCCTATTTGTGGCTGATGCAAGAATATGTACGTTTTATATCTCAAAGTTGTTTTCCTCCCCCCAAACACAGCATCTATTTAAAAATCAAGATTTTTCCCTTATCTTGTAAGTAAGAAGTCCTGATTTATTTTTTGGTCAGAACTGTGGGCCGTCACTGGCCAGTGGGGCTCAGTTGGTTAGATGCCATCCCATGCACCGAGGGGTTGCTGGTTGGATTCCCCGTTGGGGCACATGTCCTGGGTTTTGGGCTCAATCCCTGATCCCTAGGGCAGGGTGTGCAGGAGGCGGCTGATCAGTGTTACTCTCTCTCCCTCTCCCTTCCTCTCTCTCTCAAAAAAACAAAAAACAAGAAAACCTATAGGCCCAATGTTTCCTGAAGAAGCCCCTCATATGAATTGTGGTGTGTGTGTGTGTGTGTGTGTGTGTGTGTACTTTTAGTTTGCTGTTGCACCGTAAAAACAAGAGCAGGATGTAATGTCGCTAATTTGTCAGGAATTGTTGATTTAAAAGAAGCTACTGTGATATAGAAAATTCTCTTTAGGGGAGGGGGTCAGGGAAGCAAAGAGAAAGGCAACTGTTGCCCAGAACAGCTGCGGGCACTGGCAGTGGAATTGTTTGGCCCCGGTACAACTCCATGCAGCAAGAGGGATTTATTTATTTAACAATAGTTAATGATTCTCCCAAGCAGCTCCCAGGAGGCCAGCGAGCAGTAACTATACTTTCAGGAAATCCTCTACCCTTCCTTGAGGCATGTACCAACCCTACAGCAAAGGAGGTCCCTGGCTGCCATACCCTATAATGGTCAGTGGACTTCCCAGTGTTAAATGCCCCCAAATACCTCCCTCCACAGCCGGCCTCCTTGCTGCCTTCCCCTGCTTGAAAGTTACCAGGCACAACAGCAGAAAAATCAAGAAAAATGCATTCTATCTGGAAGACCACCGTTAAATAGGCCTGGGAACCGAGGTGGGCCCTCCAACACCTGTCCCATTAGCTATATTCATCATATTAGCAAGTTGGTGCCCATAGCTAGCACTTTCCAGAGTGATATCTCTGTAGAACTGGTGGTTCTTGAATAACAGTTTATATTTCAATGGTCAGGTTTTCTTGTTTCTAATTCACATGACTAACATACCAAACGCAGAGCATTGTGACTACGTGATGGAACAAAAGTAGGTTTACAGGTATGAGTATGCAAAACACAGTTTATTCTCATAGTATTATTTATTAATTATTGCATTATTCTCCCTACGAACAACTATCGATCTACTTTTGCCCCATCCTGTATAATTACTTAGAATAAGGCTGAGTTGTTGTTGTTTTAAGTTAATTTAGAGAAATCTTAATAGCCAAAAGCAATAGGATAGCAAAAGCAGTTGTAACATTTATATTAAATGAGGTGAAGTCAGTAGGGTACTTGCAGAAAACAGTTTTTATTCTTTCAACTCATTCTCTAAGAGGTTCTGCCAGAACTCTAAGACATAAGAAGAGTCCCATTTTTAACATACTGTTAAAAACTACTGGATAAAAATCCTAGAAGAAGCCATAGGCAGCAAAATAGCAGACATTTGTAGTAGCAATATCTTTACTGATACAGCTCCTAGGGCAATGGAAACTAAGGAGAAAATAAACAGATGGGACTACATCAAAATAAAAAGCTTTTGCACAGCAAAAGAAACCATCAACAAAACAATAAGAAAACTCACTGCATTGGAGAATGTTACCAATGTTATCTCCGATAAGGGTTTAATCTCCAAAATTTATAGGGAATTCATACAACTTAACAAAAGGAAGATAAACCACCCAATCAAAAATGGCCAAAGGACCTAAATAGACCCTTTTCAAAAGAAGACATACAGAAGGCCGAGAAACATGTGAAAACATGCTCAAAGTCACTAATCACCCAAGAGATGCGAATCAAAACGACAATGAGGTCCCATCTCACACCTCTCAGAATGGCTATCATCCACAAATCAACAAACAAGTGCTGGTGAGGATGCAGAGAAAAAGGAACCCTCTTGCACTGCTGGTGGGAATGCAGACTGGTGTAGCCACTGTGGAGAACAGCATGGAGTTTCCTCAAAAAATTAAAAATGGAACTTCCATTTGACCCAGTAATCACTTCTAGGAATATATCCCAAGAAACCAGAAACACCCATCAGAAAGGCTATATGCACCCCTATGTTCATAGCAGCACAATTTACAATAGCTAAGATTTGGGAACAGCCTAAGTGCCTATCAGCAGACGAGTGTATTAAAAAACTGTGGTATATCTACACAATGGAATACTACACTGCTGTAAAAAAAGAAGGAATTCTTACCATTTGCCATAGCATGGATGGAAATGGAGAGCATTATGTTAAGTGAAATAAGCCAGTCAGAAAAATATAAATAGCACACGATCTCACTCATTTGTGAAATATAATGAACAACATAAACCAATGAACAAAAATAGAACCAGAGTTATAGAAGCATCAAGCAGACTGTCCAACCTCTGAGGGAAGGTGGGGGGTGAGAGGATGAGAGATCAACCAAAGGACCTGTATGCATGCATATGAGCATAACCAATGAACACAGATCGGGGGTGAGGGCATATGCTGGGGGGTGGGGGCGGCCGGGGAGAGGTCAATGGGGGAAAAAGGAGACTTAAGTAATACTTTACATGGTAAAGAATTTAAATTTAAAAAAAATTAATGGGCTTTAAGAAAGTCTGATCAGGCAAGACAGAGCAGCCCCTGCTCTAGAGGGCCATGTCAGGGGGCATGGGGACAGTAGATGCCAGGTGCCAGAACAGCCACATGAAGAGTGTGCGCCCAGCCGTAACCAGTTTGGCTCAGTGGATGGAGCGTCAGCCTGCAGACTCAAGGGTCCCAGGTTCGATTCCAGTCAAGGGCATGTACCTTGGTTGCAGGCACATCCCCAGTGAGGGGTGTGCAGGAGGCAGCTGATTGATGTTTCTCTCTCATCGATGTTTCTAACGCTCTATCCCTCTTCCTTCCTCTCTTTAAAAAATCAATAAAATATATTTTTAAAAAAAGAGTGTGCGTCCAGGACACGAGGCACCCGTGTGGGTCCCCCAGGGGAGGACAGTCTGAGAACTTAATGCCTTGTTTGCAAGAGGCAGGACCCAGCCAATCACAGGTGGAAATTTGAACACTACAAGAGAAACTCCAATCCCCTTTGCAGCTTGCTTCCCACTGGAAAGCTGGAGACAAGAAATGTTCACAGTGCTTTAAGGCAGACCGCTTCTCAGAACAGTCTACATGCCTTTGTCACTTGAATGTAAATTAGGGAATACCTTCGCTCCAATGCTAAGTACACACACACACGCTAACACCCGCACTGCCACACCAACAGGCACACCCACTGGCACTACCCTGGGGACCCACTGTTGGGTGAGAGGTAAAAAGATTCTTACACATCTCAGGAAGACTGTCCGTTGATTGGCCTTCACCAGGTTCTTGGATGCTGGCTTTTTCATTCTCACATCTAGCGTGAAGACAAAGACAGCCAGGGGGTAAGTGCTTACAGTAAACAGAAGCTCCAAGAGTCTGAACAAATCAAGTTTACTGATTTTCCCAAACCTTTTTTAATTAATAGTTTCAAGTCTTTCCCTATAGTCTACCACACCCCCACCTCTGCCACCACCACCACCTTCTCATGCTTGCTCTTTTCAGAGCTGCGCTGGCACATCTCTGGGGTTTCTCCCTCCTTCATTTCTGCATCCTACCGTCCTTATTGTCAGGAGAGGGACAATGAAGTCACATGTGGTGACAGGGAAGGAGGCAGAAATGCAAAAGACCTTAACCGGCCTCAGACTCAGAATGGGATGAAAAATATCAGATGAAGATCATAATTAAAATAAAGGCAGCCTGGCCAGCGTGGCTCAGTGGTTGAGCATCGACCTATGAACCAGGAGGTCATGGTTTGATTCCTGGTCAGGACACATGCCCAGGTTGCAGGCTTGATCCCCAATGTGAGTTGTGCAGAAGGCATCCGATCAATGATTCTCTCTCATCATTGATGTTTCTATCTCTCTTTCCCTCTTCTTTTCTCTCTGAAATCAATAAAAAATATTTTTTAAAAAAAAATAAAGAATAAAAAAAAGAATTGGTGAATCTTGGTAAAATGTATATGAAAGTACATTTAAAAATAATAAAATAAAGGCAGGACATGAATACAAAGTGATGGTTTAGGGTAGGACTTACATGGTTTTTCATAATTTGGGGTCACTGAAGAAAGATCACGAAACAGAATCTGGTGTGCCTGTGAAGAGAGATAAAAATAAACTAGCAATCACTTTCCCAACCATAGAAATGTAACCAAAGTCCTTTTCCAGCATTGTCCTCCCCATTCAAAAGGCCCTTTGGTACTGTTGCCAAAAGCCATTATAATAACAGACACTAACAGTAAAAGGGAAAGACAAAATTGGGGAAATTATTTATAAAATAGGATCGGCAGAAGAGTTCTATCCCAATATGCAAATAGCTTATACAAATCAATAAGAAAAGCTAAACATCCTAATAGGAAAATGGGCAGAGGAAATGAATACCATCAATGCTTACTATTCATGGATTTCATATTTGTGAGTTTGCCTACTCATTAAAATTTATTTGTAACCCCAAGTTAATACTCCCAGCACTTTTGAGGTCTTTCAAGGACATGCACAGAGAGGCAAACAATTTGAGTCACTTGACATGCACCTTCTCAGTCAAGGTCAGACAACAGGACACCTTTTCCCCTCTTGTTGCAGCTCTCATGCTGCAAACAAGTGTTCTTGTTGGGATCTATTTAGTGCCCTATTTTCTAAACTTTTATGCTTTTTGTTCTTGATTTATTTGTTTATACTGCCCCCCACTCAGTGCTGTCTAGTGTTCTCAGCACAAGAAGGCTGTGATGTGCCTTACAGAGAAAATACGTGTTATATAATTTTCACTTAGGCATGAATTATAGTGCTGTTGGCTGTAAGTTCAATGAATCAACAATATATATTCAATAAGGTGTCTTTGAACAGAAACACACATAAAACAAATTTACGTATTGTTCAGTTAATGAAAATGTTGTGAGCAGAGGCTCATGGGAAACTGACCCTGCATTTCCCCTAGGAGCAATGGTGTGCCATCGTTTAAGCTCTCTACAAGTAAATGATCATTGAGGAATGTTGGACTTACCACTCTGTGCTTGACATCATGTGGCTTTTTAAAGGAACTGGTGATATGAGGGAATAGTCCTGCATGCAAACAAAGAGGAGAAACCAGGCTTAAACCCAGTGTTAGAACATAAAATTTCCTACACTCCCAACAAATAGTACTCACATCACTTATTTCCTTTTAGAATCTGACTAACAGAAAAGTAAGAGTCAGGGAAGACAAAACTGTGACTAAGAGTTAATTAATAGTAAACATTCTGGGGTTTTGGGGGGGAGGGGTGTAACACGTTTTTTGAATAAAAGAACACATTTATTTTTTTAATTTTTAAATTTATTTATTGTATTTGTGTGCAAGAGAGGGAGAGAGATTTGTTGTTCCAGTCATTCATGCATTCACTGGTTGATTCTTGTATAGATGCCCTGACCTGGCTCGAACCCACAACCTTGGTGCTATCGGGATGATGCTCCAACCGAGTTACTCAGCCAGGGCAGTATGGTACACATTTTAATTTTATTTTAAAATGAAAGTGGTGCTGATAACAGCTAAGGAGACACTGAAATTATGAGATTATAATTAAAAATGTCATCAGAATAATTCCGTTCCAAATGCCCTTTGGCTTTCTCTATGAGGTTTTCCTGACGGGACCCTATGATTAGGTCTCAGTCTCAAGTGGCCTGTGCCTCTGGACTGAGAACCAGTGCTTGTTTTCCCTCCCCTCTTAGGTGGAGCCGGATAGTTAGAGTGGGCTGGAGGTGGGTGTTCCCCTTCCCCAGCCAGTTACGCTGTGATGGCACCCTGGCAGATCAAGTTCTGGTTGCCTAGTTTCTCCTGAGGGCAGACCTCATTAAGAACAGTGTCTGAAATGTTTCAAAATGGCTCCTTTCCCCTCCCTCTGCTGGAAACACAAAGGTGATTTTTCTCTGATGTTTATTCTAGGATCCTGGTCGAGTTCCTGGAAGTTAATCTTACAATACTGTAGGGACTCCCCCCTGCCTGGGTCCCCCTGGAGTTTTTAACTCCCAGGCTTGTCCATGTTGAGCCTCCAGCAGTTTGTCAATTACAGTTCCGATATTCCCGCCCTGGCTGGTAGCGGGTGAGTCTCCTGTGGCTCCTGTCTCTCCAGTTTTGGGCAGAGTGGTTGCCCTGGGTCCACCGCTCTCTTAATGATCTGAGAAGAGTTGCTGATTTTTCAGTCTGTTCAGCTTTGTCCCTGTTACCAGGATGGAGTGATGATTTCCAAGCTCCTTACATGCAGGACCACAGGTTGGGGTAAAGATTTCTCTGCCTGGAACATTCTCTATGATACGCAGCTTAAACTCTTAGCATCGGAGCGAACCAAGACCATGCTGAAATTCTGGGGCTATAAAATTTTCTCAAGGTCTAAAGCAGCTCTGGTGTATATTTTATCCCTGGCAGATTAAGTTCCTAGTTGATATATATAACTTATATACCATAAAACCCACCCATTTTAAGTGTATGTGTCAATGATTTTGAGTAAATATGTCAAGTTATGCAACTGTCACCATAATACCATAAATTAGTAGTAGAACATATTCATTATCCCAATAAGATCCCTCATGCCCCCTTATGGCTAATCTCCTTTACTCTCTCCAGTCCCAGGGAAACCACTCACCCACTTTCTTTCTGTATAGGTTTGCCTTTATTGGACACTTTATATCAACGGAATCATACATCATGTGGTCTTTCATGTCTGGCTTCTTTTACTCATCATGTATTTGAGGCCCATCCACATTGCAGCTTTTTAGTATTTTATTCCTTTTTATTGATGAGTGGTATTCCATTGTCTGAATAGACCGTATTTTGTTATCCACTTACCAGTTGATGGACATAAGAGTTATTTCCAATATGGACTCGTATGGATCATGATGTAGTGAACATTCATGTGGGAAGTCTTTGTGTAGACATATGTTTTCATTTTTATTGGATAAAAGAAAGTAAATACCTACGTGTGGAAATGTTGGATCCTATGGTAAATTTGTTCCACTTTTAAAGAAAATGTCAACGTGTTTCCCAAAATGGCTGTACTATTTTACATCCCCACAGCCAATGAATGAAGGTTCCAGTTTCTCCACAGCCCCACCAACACTTGTTACTGTCTTTGTGATCAGAATCATTCTTATGGATGTGAAGAGGTAGCGCATTGCGATTTTAATTTGCATTTCCCTAATGACGAATCATGTTGAGTTCTCTCAAAATCTTAATTTGATTAAAACAAATAAAAACTGATCAAAAAGGGGGGGGGGGTTTGTTGGCATAACATGATGGGGCCTGGTCATTAGGGTTGAGTCAAGGAAACGGAATAGCACTTGTCAAATACTCATTGTGATTGTGCTATTTTACAGTGATGCTTTTTAAAACAAAATATCTTAAACTAAAGTCAAATAAAGAGCCCAACAATTATTTAGCTAAATTCAAGAAAGACCCACCTATAGTGAAAGCTGGTGGACAAGAAGTTTATATTGCACGATTAACTCTGATTATTCCATTGGTCATGAATCCTTAGCCTTTCAAAGCTCTGTTAACCTTTATAAATCCTATCATCCTGCCAGAGGCTTTAACTAGTTCTTTGTCACCTTCTGTTAAAAAGTTATATGAGATAATCATTAGTTAGTAAATGAAATGACACTATATTAGAGTTTTACAGAGAGTAATATTGAGGCATCTGGTAGATTATGGAGAAGAGAGGCATTAGATTTTTTTTGCTAAACCTTTGCATGTGGGATTTACACATTTATGTCCATCGGTCATTTTTCTAACTGAGCTAGAAATGCCTCTCACGTTCGTAGCCTGCTTATGAAGAGGAAGGAACACCAGCAAGCTCACATATGTTGAAGTATGGTTAGCTAATGATTTTTTTTTTCCTTGTGAGTGCTCAGTTGACAAAATAGAGCCCACAGTGCAACTTGACCTTGGCAGTTCCAGCTAACCTTTTCCAAAAGGACATCTAATGTTATCCTAGTTTGCTGGTGTGCATCCACCTCCGTGCTTCCACTTTCTTGTCTTAAAACTGTAATCAAACTGGGTGATTTTGTGGATAAAAACAACAGTGTTAGTAACTGCCAACATAGTCCACCTTTATGTAGTAGGCCCTTCAATGTGCCCACCCTGATGGGATGCTACAGGTATTTGGTTTCTTAAAGTAAGTTATCAGGAAAGCAAGTGTGGTTTGGTGACCATGGGCTCTTCCAGAATTGGAGAAGCTCAAGTCTGGAAGTATTCTTCTAGATTTTCTAACTGGTTAGTCCACCTCTGGGGTGTCTGTCACAGCACAGCTCGCAGCTGTATTTGAGATTCCGTGTCCGTTTCACAGAATCGGGATAATATGATCTCCCGCCTACCCATATCTGAGTTCCTTGAAATTTTGAGTTTCGTGAAATGGAGCCTCATGAACACAGAACATAATGCTGGAAAGCGAAGACAAACTATTCTTATCTTTCTGAGTATGTGATCTTACACTGTACGTACACAAAAGAGGAGACTTTAGATCAAAGATTAACAACACTTAACCTAGAGTCCATGGTCACCCAGAGGGACCCGGGTGTCCTTATAGATATTTTTCCGAAGGTAAGGGCACAGAGCTTTCATCCGATTTTTTAAACTGCCTTAAAACCAGGAGGTTGCCAAACCAGGAGGTTGCCAAACCGGTTTGGCTCAGTGGATGGAGCGTCGGCCTGCGGAATCAGGGGTCCCAGGTTTAATTCCGGTCAGGGGCATGTACCTTGGTTGTGGGCACGTCCTCACTGGGGGGCATGCAGGAGGCAGCTGATCGATGTTTCTCTCTCATCGATGTTTCTAACTCTCTATCCCTCTCCCTTCTTCTCTGTGAAAAATCAATAAAATATATTTTTTAAAAAAAAACAAAAAAACCAGGAGGTGCTAACCACTGGGTAGATGATACAGAAAATCTTCTCCAATAGATTTTAAAGACAAAGGCATTTAATGATCTGTATATTAGGTTTTTAAAAAGTTTTCTGTCAATATGGAGTGGTGTTTCTTAAGTGTAATAATAGTATCATTGTTCTGTAAGAGAACTTTTTACTCTTAGGAGGCACATGCTGAAGTATTGAAGGGCATACTGTTTTGATGTCTGTAATTTACCCCCAATAGTTCAGCAAAGAAGTCTATATAAGCATCAATAGAGAGAGACTGACATAAAACTACATATAAACAAATGTGGCAAAATGCTCACAACTGGTAAATCTAGGTGAGAGTAGGTGAATACTGTTTGTACTACTCCTTCAACTTCTCTATGGGTTAAAAAAAATTTTAAGTTGTGAGTAAAAGAGTAAGACAGTCATTCATCAGCCTTAATTTCACAATTGCAGGTAAAGAAGGAGTGCTATTGTATTTTATAGATGGCTAAAGCAAGGCAGGAAAAGATTAGGAAAACCGGCCAGCAACATCCCAACTACATGTGAGCCACAACCAAGGACATACCTAAAACAATGCTTTGCCTTCTTCTCCTCTTCTCCTCGCCTAACCCCAGCCCGCCCGGTAGGCAGACACGGGGCTTGCTCACAGGAGCCCACCAAAGTCACTGCACTGCCCACTGCCGCACTCCCTTTAAGTTCCCAGGCAAGGGGGCATATGTAACACTTTCTACAATAAGGATTCTTTTTTAAAAAAGATGCTCGCCTTTGATTATGAAAGACATGGCCAAACTACTTTTTTTTTTAAAAAAAAAGAAGAAAAAAAAAGTTCACATGCAAAGCACACGCAGCCACCTCCTGGTGGGAGTGATGCTTGAACAGTGAAGTGCACACGGTGACAGATGGCATCTGGTGACCTTCTTCACAACAGGCTCGGCTGCCAGTGTCCCCTTGTGTCCAATCTCTGCAGGGAATTTGGAAACTGTTGCCTTAGACTTGAATATTTTCTGGCAAACACATTTAACCATTTATTAGATGGTTTCCTAATTCAAAATAGAGATTGCAAAGCAAAGTTCCCGACCCCTGAGAGGGAGGTTGGTATTCCTGGGTCAGGGTGTGTGTGGGGGGTGGGGGGGGTGGGGGGGTGTGCATCGCTTCAGGGATTCTCCAGAGCCTGCTGGCAGTCACCCAGCATATCTGTCATTTTAATGGGGTGAGGACCTCAGTCCCAGGCAAACTGCTTACCAGGCTTTCTAGATTTCCTGGTGGCCAATGGGAGCTTTATTTTTTTTCTGTAGTTTAAAAGAAATGTATGCACTTCCCACAGCAAGGCATGCAAATTAGCCCGAAAACAAACTAAAGCCAGCATCCAAAGGTCTCTCTGCTGTGACAGCCCCCACACCAGCAGTGAATGTGGGAACCCCAGGGCGAGTGGGGCTTGTTCTAAGTCACCTCGTTCCCTCACTGCATGCCCTGGCCGGCCACCACGCTTGTCAAGCTCCACGGTGAGGGTAAGAGGGAGGAGTGGGAGGGGGAGGGAAGAGGGCACGTTCCAGTGAGGGCACCCTGCCCATCGGGCCCTCCTCGTCCACAGCCATCCCACAGGGGCAGCTTCTCTCTGTGATCAGTGGAAGGCAAACCAGTGTGGCCCTGGGAACAGACAGCGAAGACACACATGCCAAAGCCCGAAAAGCCCTCTTCTGCCCTCACCAGAGTGGACTGGGAGGGCCTGGACAGAGGGAGGTGATAGTCAGTCCCCACCAGGCAACGGGCGTGGGAGGTGGCGGAGAAAGGGCAAGAACGTCCCTGTCCCCGGGCATATGGTGGGAGTGGGAAGTGTGGAGCCTCAGGGAGAAACAACTCAGTTGACAGAGGCAGGACCTTGTGGAGTCACACACACACACACACACACACACACACACACACACAGATGAGAGCTAGGTTTCTGTGTGAGGGGGAGCGTCCATTCCGGGGTCTGCCCTGGTCTCTGCGGGGGAGGTGAGTCTTCCCTGGTGGCCCCACGTTTAAGCTTCAGTTTCAAGTTATTAAAAGAAGCCACGGTAACTGGAAGAGAGTGAGCGGAAGGGAGGAAAGACGCAGCATGACCCTGGAAAGATAGGCAGGGGCACAGACATGACAGACCTGAAAGGCCTTGGTGAGGGAAAAGGCTGATGGCAAGTGCAATGGGAAACAGAAGTCACATCGGCTTGTTTAGGCTTTAAGCTTCCCCCGTGTGAAGGCATAATTGGTGGGTAGCCTGGCGAGCTCTTTTGCTTTTAGAAGCCTTTCGAGGTTCGGAGAAGGCTTCACAGAGAAATAAAAAGTGGGGATAGAGGGAGGGAAGGAAAGGGGTGTTAAAAATGGACACAAACGCTCTTGAAGTAACATGACAAACCATATCGATGTCGCCTCCTGGAATATGATTTGGTTCTCGCCCATATTCTCCTGTGCACTGTCATCCTTGTAAAAGCGTATATGCCAAAAACAAACAAACAAACAAACAAAAACGGTTCCAGGGCGCCGCTTCAGACCCTTGGAATGTGTTCCCTGTAGTCAGGGACTCTCCCAAGGAGATCTTACACATATGGTCACGCCTGGGCTTTGATGCGGTCGCACGATTTCAAACCTCTTCCCTGGCACATATTACACCTCCTGGGCCGGCAAGAATAAAAGAGGCCCATGTAGCCTTTTGCAAGGGTAACTTGGGTTCGTCTTGGAGGGGTGCAGGCGTGGGACACAGGGACAGCGCTAAGAACAAGAGAAGAGACGGGGCGGCCAGTGAGTGCTGCCCCCGCTCCGCCAGCCTGCGTTGAGCCATGCTCCTCATAAATGGCTTCTGCTGGAGAGAAGCTTTGGGAGTGAACACAACTTGCTAGAATCTGTCTTTGCAGAGTGTAAATGCACAGTTGAATGGTGTATCAATTTCTGTTTGTTGTACTGCAGTTTTACGACACTTGGCTTTTATAGTTATTAGCTATTGCTTCGTTCTTTAAATATAAAAGATGAGCATATGCTGGGGCCATAGGAGGGGAAAACCACAGCCAAATAAAAAAATTGGAAAGAAATTGATGGAATGCAAAAGGAAAGCCACCTTCAGGTGGGCAGAACAAATACTACTGATTGTCTGGAAGGCAGTTGTGAGAAGGAATTTGAGAACTTTTTTGCTGTGATAACCTCGAGAATCAAACATAAGCCCTGCCCATCTGATTTGCATATTCATATGAATAGATACATTTCTACAAAGAGACCATCAACAGACCACTTTCCACCAGTGGTTAGCATATTTATAAAGTTGGCCTGTGTTGATAATTTGACCCGTGGCTTCATGCTTTAACTCCTTTCATTAGATTAAAGTTGATCATCCAAACATTAAACAATGAAAATTGAAAAGAAGGACAAGGAGCCCAGACAGTGTGGTTCGGTGGTTGAGCATTGACTTATCAACCAGAAAGACATGGTTCAATTCCTGGTCAGGGCACATGCCCCGGTTGTGGGCTCGGCCCTCAGTAGTGGGCATGCAGGAGGCAGCCAACAATGATTCTCTCTCATCATTGATGTTTCTATCTCTCTCTCCCTTTCCCTTCCTCTCTGAAATCAATAAAAATGTTTTTTAGAAAAGAAAGAAAAAATACAAAAGAAGCACAAGGAGAAGTTATCTTGTGGCCAGATGACATAACTCTGCCTGGATACACTGTCACCTCTTAATGAAACGAGTACAGGAAGTCCTCATTAACTCTGTGGATAGCGGTTCTGAACCTTTAAGTGAAACGATGTATAACAAAACCAGTTTTGCTGGAGGCGGATTCATATAAGCAAGAGGAAGTTCCTACAGCATCTCATCAACGTTATCAGGAAACGACATTGACCGACACATTATCCGGGGACCTGCTGTAGCTACCATTTAAATCAAAATGACCACCTGAAGAGAGTGAAAAAAGCCATCTGGGAGAAATCTATTAAGAAGTCATCATTATGAATATATACACTTACGTCATTTCCTCCTGCCAACACTTCACCATAAAAACGGGAGAGGATAGGAAAACAAAGTCATACCTGTCATACAGAGGTAAATTATTGCCTTGGCTGCTCCTGTTACTACCCTTGAAATACTCCCCTCCCTTCCCCCATCTGACTGTGGGACTGCTGGCTCTCAGTTCCCCCAGGGCACAGGTGATCAGCGGGTTAATCAGAATTCTGAAGGGCACAAATAGAATATAAATGTAATAGGATTGTACTTGGTGCTACTCAGATCAGATGCGCTGTCACCTTAGCTTACAATGAATGATGTGACCAGGCTGTTTAATTTCCTGGACCCCAGCTCAGTCTTGTCTCTCAACGATGTAGTGTGTTTCAATTTTATGTTCATTACTGCAGAGGGGAGAAAGTAAGTCTTTCCTGATTTTAACAACTGCACAAATGGTTAGCTGTCCTGTCCTTTTGCCTCAACAAACCACAGAGGAATGCATAATACCCATCTCAAACATGCTAGTACCATAAAAGTCCAATTTCATTAGGAAAGCCAGCAGAACAATGATCGTCCCAGGCAGCCGTTATAAACCTTTATCTCCATTACTGGAGAAAACCCCATAGGGCTGCAGGGTAGCTCTTTTCACCTCTCACACCCCTCCCAACACACGTACCTCTTCAAGCTTTAAATACGACAGCAAAAAGGTATTTCCAGAAAGTTTCCTAAAGTGCTACACAATTCTCATTTGAAATGACATTAGTCTTATTAAACCTTCAAAGATTTAACCCTGAGATGGAAGTTATATGAGAAAAGCCTATTGTTTCTTCCTCAGAATCAGAGTGTGCAGCAGGATGGCCAGCTATTTCTTTGCAGTGTGTGTGGCTGGTACCAGGAGGTGCTGCCCCAGGAGGAATCCATTTCTGAACTCCTCGGCATCTAGATAGAGACCGGTGACTACTTCTCCCATTGGAATGTGAGTGTGAGAGATGCATGCCATTTCCACCTGCCAGCTAGAGTCAAAGGACTCCAGGGTCCCAGGGGATGGTGGAATCCCAAGATGAATGAAGTCTGTACCCTTAAATCACCATGTGGAAGATCTGCCTGCAAAACCCCCATATTTGCCTTTAAGTAAAGAAAAGAATACATTTTCTTGTGTTAGTCCCTGGAATTTGGAGGTTTATCGATTATAGCAGCCAGCGTTACCCTAATTTAACTAAAACAGGGTGGCGGTGGTTATAGGTGAGCAAATACCATTTACTAGCTGGTGGTTTACAGTTTTGGTTTCTCTTCTTAGTTCTTTGATGCACCCAGGAAAGCTCAGATTACATTACCTAGAGCTCCATGCTCTGGCCCAGTTACATTTGGGGACTAATTGGAGGAGGAAAAGGTTTCCCTAAAGTAACTGTCATTTTTTGGAGTGACAGACCCAGAGTAGAATACGTTCATTTTCCTCCTGAAGACACCTTGTCTGTCGTCAGCCAATGGAAACCATATGGACTCAAATCAAGAACCTAGAAATTACAATGAGGGCAGCCCTGCCAAAGGGTCTGGTCAGGCTGATGGCTGCACCTACCTTTATCACCTGCAGTGTCTTGGGGATCAGCCCTGCAGAGGGTGGGGCTGTGGGCAGAGGCCCTTGGCGATGACATCCTGAAGAAAGCAAACAGAAGAAACAGGTTATAAGTTTATGGACTTAGAAGTCACAGCCTATGGACTTCAGAGGGATCTCTGCTCATCTTTTCATTTAATTTCTGAAACTTTTGCTTCCTCTTTTCCCCTTTCCACACTCCCAACCATAATCCTGCACGCCCCTTAAGTCAACTTTCGTTACACAGGTTCACTGGTGCCTCATAATCAGACTTTCTAAGGGGAGTGGCTTAAAAATCATCATTTTCAACAAAATGGATCATTCTCATGATCAAACATGTGTAGGAACCATTATTCTCAAGAACGATCAAGGGGATGAGAGTGGCCAAGTTTCTATGCCAAAAACCCTGCTGTTCTTACCAAAGCTTTGCAGATTTCCTGGAAAACACTCCTCAGATTGCTGCACACCTTTGATTAATTTTGAAAGAGGTGATTTTGACAATATTTTTTTCCAGAATTTTTTTGCTTTTATGGAGGATTGCATTCTGGAAGTCCTGTCCTTCCCAAGGTATTATAAAATGGACATAACATAAAATTTACCATTTTAGCCACCTTTAAATGTGCAATGTAGTGGCATTAAGCACATTCACAGTGTTGTGCAACCGTTACTAGTACCATCTCCAGAACTTTTCATCATCCTCAACAGAAACTCTGTGCCTCTTGAATAATAATTTCCCGTTCCTTCCTCCCCACCAGCCCCTGGGGACCTGTATTCTACTTTCTGTCTATGGGCATTTGCCTCCTCCAGGTCCCTCCTACAAATAGAATCATGTGGTATTTGTCTTCTGTGTCTGGTCCTTTCAGTTAGCATCATGTGTCCAAGGTTCTATAAACATGCATGTGTAGGGTTTTGTGCAGACAGAAATTTACAAATCAGTGAGGTAAATACCTAGGAGCGTGACTGCCAGGTCTTATAGTGCGACTGTGCTTAGTTTTGTGAGAAATTGCCACCCATCTTCTTTTTTTTTAACCAACTTCCCCATTCCTTTCCTTCAAAGCACAGACGGCTTGTTTCCAGGTGGCTGCTCCCTCACCAGACTGTAGGCTCCATGAAGACAAGGCCCACGGATGTTTCATCACAGCCCCAGCCCCAGCCCCAGCATCTAGACTAAAAAGCCCTACACACAAAGTAGGATCTTAAAGAATATTTGATTAATGAATGAATAAATGAATAATTTAATAAATAAACAGAGCATCAAGGCCTAAAAATTGATCCTTGTGCCATACTTTTGTCTTAGGAATTTCAAAATGCAACTTTTCCCTTATTTTAACCTCGGCAGACAACTGGAATTGATACCAATATTCCATAGTAGTGTAAGTTTTGTACCACACTCACTTCCACGCTCCCAAAAGGCAGGAGCTTTTTTTTCCTGCGTGGTTATGAATTTTACATACTTGCTGTTAAAACTGGTTCAGAACCAAATGACCACCTTTGCTCCATCTTGCACAATATGGGTATCCAATGTATGTGATGAAAAAAAATATTATGTTTTATATACTTTAACATGACCTAACATTTTAAATGATCAGTCACTTCATATTTTATTCAGTAATCCCCCTTGGACCATCTGATTTTATAGCAGAGTAAAAATGTCTCTTCATGGCTTTCCCAAATTTTAATCAAACAGCTTTTGCTCCTAACTCAAGACATTAGTCTTTGGGGCTAAAATTAACCAAGAGAAAGATTTTTTTAAAAGCAAATTTAAACTATAACCAGCACTTTCCAAATGAGCTGAATCTGCCCTCCATCTTCATTCATAACCCTTGCTGTGGCTTAGCCTGTAACAGAATAAGCAGCCATTCTGCAAAGGATGTATTTACATTTCTGAGGTTCCAAAAAAACAGGTGAACCTCGCAAGCTTGTGTTCTTTGTGGTTTGCAATGTCACAGGGCACCTTGGTTGGAATGATTCACATAATGATCTCAATAAGAAAGAAGTTCCAAGTTCTGTACATTTTCACTAGCTACTTCTGCATTTTTTCTATTTATTAACTCTTGCCTACTCTGATAGCAGCTTTCAAACTATTTATCTACTTGGATACTGCCAGAAGCCGGTCCATCCTTGCTGCTTGACACAGTCGCTGCAGGAAAGAAACATCTGCACAGCATATGTTTCAAGGGACCTGGCGTATATAGCATACTGTTCTTAATATGTTTGCTCCCCTTAGCGCTGTGTGTTTTAACCAAGGTCACCTCTCCGAGAAAGGTTGTTTCCCCAGGTAGGGATTTTTCCCTGAAGTCAGGGAGGGGATAAAACTCCTTAACTAAGTGCCAGGCGGGTAGTTAATCACTTTAACTACAATCACGCTTAAGCTACATAATCTTTACTCCCTGGAATGGAGATAAGAAACGCCCTAACCTTTGCAATAGAAATTGCCAGGATTAAAATCAACTGGTATAAATACGGATGTAACAAGACAATAAACACCAGAACTTCGCTGGAGATCCAGACCAGAACTTGGCTGGAGATCCTGGCTAGAGATCCTGGCTAGGCTGCTGATCAACTGAACACTGTCTCCGTGTCATTCCTTCTTCGCCGACTCCGTCCACACCTTTGGGGACCCCTGGACCTGCTGGGGTTGGACCCCGGCAGGATACCAGCTTTCAAACTATTTGTTTTCAGAGTGGACCCCAGCAGTACTGGAAAGATTCCCCGATCTGGCCAAGAGATGCCTTGAAATTCACAGAATTAGCCAAGGTGCTTCCCAAATTAATTGAAGTATCAACATACTTGAGAGCTATTAGAGATGCAGAGACTGTGGAATAAACCAAAAAAGGCCCCCAGTCGGTAGCCTTTCTGAGACATCTGAGCTTTAAGCATTGTTTTGATCATTTGAAGAGCCCTGGAAGGCAATATAACTAATATTTATTAGGGTCTTAGTTGAGTGAGTCCTCACATCTCAAGTCAGAGCCAATAAGCCAATTGATTTTTCAAATAGATTTCCAGAATTTGGACAAGATAGTTGACAAGTAACACACAGAGGGACATCTTTCATCATGAGTCCTCGTGTTTTCCCACATCTCCATGTAAGTTTCCTGCAGCTCTCTGATTATATTGGGGACTAAACACTCCTTTCCCTCTGTGCACCCTCCCTCCGGCAGGGTGGTTTCCCCACTTTCCAGACCAGCTCGCCAAAACCTGCTTCACTGAGATCTTTCTCACAACTGCCCCTCACTGATAGCATCTCCCTCCCTGTGCTGATTACTTAGCTCTGTGGTTTCAGTTACCATATTAAACTGAAAATACTTTTTTTTTTTTTTTTTTGGTGGGACTCAACATAGGGCTTGACTGAGAGCAAACATTTGGAAACTGTGTTTCGGGCCCTCAACACTGCAATTATTGATAGACATTAGGAAATGGAGAGCAAAGGAGGATTAGTCAACTTTCTTCCTGTTCTGGGGGAATTTTTCAGCTAAAAGTGGTAAAACTAAGCACCACTTTGCTGAGCAGAGAACACCAAATATCTACAGTTTAATAAAATGCTTATATTTTCATGTTTTCAAGAGTACCTAGTTCTAATTTTACAAGCACTAAGCTAAAGACAATCATAATTTCAGCTGATAACTGACATTTAGGCTCTTCTTCCCACTGACATTTACAGCAGGAAAATATGCAGTACTTTCTCTGGGTTTACAATACCCTCTTTCTCTAATAGCATTCTTGCCTATTATAGTGACATATTCAGGTGCAAATTACAAAGAAATCTTACTGGCGACTCTCAGGCCTCTGCTTTCCCGCTTCCAAACAAAATTGGCTGCTTGTGGATTTATCCAGTTCTTTCCTCCGGTAACTGCCCTTGTAGGTTGTCAGAGAAGAATCTGACCATCTCGTTTCATTCTGCCAAGATGCCCCAGCCTTGCGTCTGATCAGATCAAACTCCTGAGAAGTAAGAGGGCTAAAAGGCAGAAGAATTTGTGGAGTCAAGTAGAGAAAGTGCGACATGGCTATGGACGGCCTGCTCTGGGTGACTTCTCAAGCCCTCTGCATAATGAGGGGTTAATTTCCTTTTAGTGGCAAGAAGTAATTGACTGGGCTAGGCAAAAGTTGCCAAGCAACAGATTCCACAGACAGGCCTGCCCTCATGCCCCCCAATTTTAACTAGCAAATTTGTAAGTTATTCAACTTTCTGGCCTTTGTTCTTCTAAGCAATATATTGCTACAAAGTATGGCAAGAAAGCAGGTGGCAACCGCTTTTATAAATAGAACAGTAAATCTTAAAGACGGTGGTTTAAGAGGTGGGAACAAGAGATCATAGGACAGTGCCAAGCATTCATTTCTTCTAACGGGTCTGGAAGCGAACCTGAACTGCTTGTGATGTAACAATAGCAGGTGACTCAAACTGTTTATGTCACAGAGTGATGGTGCTTAGGCTGGCTGCACACAAGGTCGCCCCAGGAACTGTTAAGATAAGCGGCAGCTCAGGCCTCACCTCTTCCCACCCCTGAAGATTCTGATCTAATTGGTCTGGAGTAGTACCCAGGCGTTGGTATTTTTTAACAGCTCACTCCCAGAGGCTTCTTAAAAGAGCAGCCAGGGTTAAGAATTCAGGTCACTGAAATGTCACTGTGAACCTTTTTTAGGTTGAGAGGTCATGGCATTCAATCTTTTATTCACATGAATGATTTCCTGCATCCATCACGAATAATTACTCTAAATTTGGTTAATATGTTTGCCTGTCTTTCTCCACATTCACAAACAATCCATTGGCAAACAGTTCCTCCCCCCCTTCTTTAACCATCTCTTGGAGCAGTTCTCAACCCTTGCACTTATTCATGTAACCTGTGGAATTCTTATAAGGTCAGATGTCGTGCCTCACCGCTATCAGCCACTCTGAGCGGATCCATCATCAGCACTAAGAACAAAGAATCTCCACAGGGGATTGGACCAGCACCTCTGTCTGGGGCACGTTATACATGCAGAGGACTGAGCCCTACTTTCACAAACCACAGGTCTGAGGAAAAGCCTGGAAACCAGCGTATTTATATTGTTACACGTTCTGATGAAACTGATCTCTGAATACTAGGAATACTGCTCCAGGAGCTGAATCTAAACAGCCTTTCACAGCAAGGCTGACACACCAAAGGGCATATTTCTTTGAGAATAGCATAATTTGCAAATATTTGCTAGTATTTAAAATTAGGGCCCTACTGGTTCGGTTCATTGGATAGAGCATCAGCCTGCGGACTAAAGGGTTCTGGGTTTGATTCCGGTCAAGGGCACAAGTCGGGGTTGCGGGGCTGAATACCCAGTGTGGTGCGTGCAGGAGGTAGCTGATCAATGATTCTCTCTCTCATCATTGATATTTCTCTCTCTCTCTCCCTCTCCCTTCCTCTCTGAAATCAATAAAAATATAATTAAAAAAATAAAATAAAATTGATGCACTTTATTGTGTAAAAATTTTTAAAAAATAGGAAGTTATTTCCTTAACTTTGAGGTTTGGACCTTGGCACCTTTGCCCTAGTACAGTGGTCGGCAAACTCATTAGTCAACAGAGCCAAATATCAACAGTACTTTTTCAAAATAGACTCGCCCCAGGCTAAAAACCGACTTCTGCGCATGGGCCACGAAGTTTCAATCACACTGTACGCGCGCCTGCACGTGGTATTTTGTGGAAGAGCCACACTCAAGAGGCCAAAGAGCCACATGTGGCTCGCAAGCCGCGGTTTGCCAACCACAGCCCTAGTAGAGTAGGTGTTGGCACACCCAGCTGCCTTTGCTCATGGAGTTGAAGGCAGGGATTTCTTTAGAGATCTCTTGTGAAGGCAGGGATTTCTTTAGAGATCTCTTGAGGAATCTAGCTGTGACGAGATGAAGTGAAGAGTGGAAGAGGGGGAAATTGACTGACCTCTCTCTTTGGCCCACCCAGTGTCAGGTAGCAACTGCTTATGTGCTTAAACCTTTAGCCATTGGGGCAAAACGGAGGTTTTAAAGAACTCTCTGCTAGTGATATTTATTGTTTTGATACAGGAAAATAGAACACATTGTGTAAGATTATTTGTAGAAAATATTTTAAAACTTTCTTCTTATATTATGAGGTAGTCTGTAAGAATATGTAGTATAAACTCTTTACAAAACAAATAATTGTACTTTACCATAACTTACCACATTTCTGGTTCTATATATTACTTTTATTTCTTCTCCCCAAATCAATTACAATATAATTTAAACAATTATAACCTCAAGAATCAAGAGTAGTAAAATGTAACAATTTAAGCGACAATGTCTAATATTGGGTGTAGATGGAATTATAGCTTAGCTCATCAGTCTATTAGATACTGAACAAGTCTGTTATAATAACTTAGACTTCAAATTAGAGAATAAATAGAAAAGACTAATTAAATTTATTTTCATCGGTATTTACTTTAGAATGTCCTAGAGTTGTAAAGGCCTTTGTAAGCATATCATAGGTATTTACTCTAGAACATCCAAGAATTCTGAAGGCCTTTGCACTCATTCTTGGCTCACATTTAATCAAATGCTCACTTCCTTGTCTTGGACACTGGTATTCAGTACTGATTCATATGGTCTGACTTCCAGGTTGAGAGCTTGCACTAAAAACTTCCTTTTGTAACTGAATATGGCAAGTTATGTTGCTCAGTCCCTGGTATGTGAAATGTGAAAAACTCTAACCAAGAGCACCTTCACAATGAACTCTGGATTGTGAGTACATTTAGTGAAAATAGAAGCTTCCAGAGTGAGTGACCTCATACCCAATAAAACCAGCAGGTGGCGTACATATCACCTGATTGGGAGGAGGGGGCAGGCCTTGACCAGGCTTCTGTCTAAACACAAGGCAATTATTCTAATACGGTGTTAATAGATACTAATTAAAAGAATGTCAGGGTTAAGTTTCAGACAGCTGGAATACACATGTTTCTTTGCTGTAGGACTTACAGCCTTTACTATTTCAATGTTCACTGTCAATCTTTTGAAGGGGCCTAGATAGTGGCCTCTTACTGGACCACACACCCCTTTTGTGGGCTGGGGAGCATCTTGGGGTATTGCTGTTCTATAGAAGTCCACAAACTGAAAAAGCTAGAGGTCTCTACCATTAGGACAAAGGCTGGTGTGTCATCTGTGGAATTTACTAGATCTTGACCAGATCTCCAGCCCCAACCACTGACAGCCTGGCAAGAGGTTGGATCAAGCAGTATTTTTTTTTTTAACTGAGACGTAACATCAAACAGTAAAGTACACAAGTACACTGATTACATGTATGTACATCCATGTAACTACTACCCAGGTGTATCATTCTGGTCCCTTTCCAATCAAAACAGCATGTACACACAGACACACACACACACACACACACACACACACACACACACAAAACCACTATTTCAATTTCTATCACCACAGACTAGACCAGCCGTGGGCAAACTACGGCCCGTGGGCCGGATCCGGCCCGTTTGAAATGAATAAAATTAAAAAAAAAAAAAAGACTGTACCCTTTTATGTAATGATGTTTCTTTGAATTTATATTAGTTCACACAAACACTCCATCCATGCTTTTGTTCCGGCCCTCTGGTCCAGTTTAAGAACCCATTGTGGCCCTCGAGTCAAAAAGTTTGCCCACCCCTGGACTAGACAGTTCAGGCTGTAAGCTGTGGAGGCAGAAACTTCCCCATGCCATTCCAACGTAAAACCTAGCAAGAAAACAAAGTCGAGGAAAAGCAAAATTCCCTTGAGAAGAAAGATCCCACATAAAGCTGACACTTCCACCTCAGCAAGAATCTGTCTCCTTCATAAGGTGCCAAATTCTGATATTTGGGTAAGTGTGGCCAACAGCTGAATGAGCATACAGAATGTGTTACAGTCCATAACTGTTCGGGTCTGTCAACTATAGTAATACTAGAGGCCTGGTGCACAAAAATTTGTGCATTCGGGGGGGGGGGGGGGGAGGCTGTGCCCTCTTGCAGTCTGGGACCCCTTGGGGGATGACCACCTGCTGGCTTAGGCCCGCTCCCCTGGGGGATTGGGCCTAAGCTGGCAGTCAGACATCCCTCTGGCATCCCGGGAGCCCTCGGGGGATGTCCACTTGCCAGCGGGGAGCAGACCTAAGCTGCAGTCAGACATCCTTAGCGCTGCTGAGGAGGCAGGAGAGGCTCCCACCACCACCGCTGTACTGGCAGCCATCAGCCTGGCTTGTGGCTGAGCAGAGCTCTCCCTGTGGGAGCGCACTGACTACCAGGGGGCAGCTCCTGCATTGAGCGTCTGCCCCCTGGTGGTCAGTGTGTGTCATAGTGACCAGTCATTCCCAGTCGTTCTGCTGTTAGGGTCAATTTGCATATTACCCTTTTATTATATAGGATAGAGGCCTGGTGCATGGGTGGGGGCCGGCTGGTTTGCCCTGAAGGGTGTCCCAGATCAGGGTGGGTGTCCCGCTGGGGTGCCTGGCCAGCCTGGGTGAGGAGCTGAGGGCGTTTTCAGGCTGGCCATACCGCCTTCAGGGAGGGAGGCCCTACTGGGGTGCCTGGACAGCCTGGGTGAGGGGCTGATGGCTGTTTGCAGGCTGGCCACGGCCCCCAGCCACCCAAGCTCCCAGTGGAGGCTGGCTGGAAGCAGGTATCTGGGATTTATTTATCTTCTATAATTGAAACTTTGTTGCCTTGAGCAGAGGCCACAGCCGGCCAGGGCAGGCGGGAAGCTTGGCTTCCTCCATTGCCAGGGCAACCAAGCCTCCTGCTTGCTCCAGCTCCATGGCTGTCAGCCGCCATCTTGGTTGGGTTAAGTTAATTTGCATACAGTCGCTCTGATTGGCTGATGGGCATGGCTTGGGGCATAGCAGAGGTGTGGTCAATTTGCATGTTTCTCTTTTATTAGATTAGATTAATTCTCAGTCCTTGATCTTGGAATAATTTCCTCATGCTTACCAACTGTGTCATTTGGAAATTTTTAGTCACTTATCACTGTGTGGCCCATGGTCTAAAGGACATAGGAACCAAGGAACAAGTTGCAAAAGGACTAGACAGAAAATAAAGGAAGGTAAACATGCAAAGGAACAGGAAAAGGAAATTGATAAAATTAGTGAGGAGATGCCTAAAAGGAAGGATAGTTTTCTTTTCTTTTTTGAAATTTATTGTTTGGTTATTTTTACTATTTGGAAATTGAAACTGATTTCAAACACTGTGATCCCAATTTTAATAAACCAGAGTTAGTTTTATAAGGGCAGAACACATTTTATATGCTCCATCCCTTCCCCACTCTCTGGTAGGTATCAGACATTATCGCCTTGGGCAGAAAAGCCTGCAGTGGCCAGATGGGTCATGGTGGTTTCTCTGTTGCTCATAGTTAATAGCCTTAGATTGTCTCTGTGATGTCCTGAATCCCTCCGTACAGAAACCCAAACTCCCAGACTTATAAAATTTAGGCCCTTTGGGATAGTCAAAGCCCAGTACTGAATATCAACAGAAGCAGGGTACCTTGTCAAAAGAAGCATGAGGAATCTCTTGTGTTCCTTTGGTTTCATGGGTTTTCAAGGTCCTAAGGGAAAGGCAGGATTTGGAGGTCAAAAATGCATTCTTATTTGGGGTGGGGAGGAGCGTAATAAAATCTCTGTAGAATGTCCCCATTTGAGTTAGACTCAGACGGAGGTTGACACTAGTGTCCTAGGGCTTCTGTAACCAAGTACCACAAACTGGGTGCCTTCAAACACAGAAATGGACTGTGTCGCCGTTCTGGAGTCTAGACGTCTGCAATGAAGGTGTCAGCAGGGCCCGGGCCCCTCTGAAACGTGGGAGAATCTGTCCTTGCCTCTTCCCAGATGCCAGTGGTTTTCCAGTCAGCTTTGGCATTCTTTGGCTTGAAGCTGCATCATCCAGTCTCTGTCTTCATCATCACAGTGTTCTCCCTCTGTCTTTTGTCTTCACATGACAGTGTTCTTATGAGGACACCAGTCACATTGGATGGGGGCCCATGGACTGCAGCATGACCTCAGCCTAGCTAATCACATCTGCAACAATCTTATTGCCAAGTAAGGTCCCATTCCAAGATACTGGGGATTAGGACCTCAGTGTATCTAATTCACACCATAACAATAATGATGCTGCTCTACATTTCACTGAGTAAAATGGTCTGTGTCAGCTATTATTCCAAGAGCCCCAAATGACTGGAGCTGGTGAGAAGAACGTTGCCGGAACCAGCAACCTCACTGGTTTTATCCAGAGGTGGTGTGATTTCTCAAGTTCTTATCTATACATATAAAAGCCAAGCAACTGGAATGACAGAATGACCAGTCCCTATGATGAGCACTTTGGCAGCCAACCAGCCTGATCGGTGCCCCGATCAGCCCCGATTGGCCCCCCACACCCCGATTGGGGCGGGGCCAGTTGGCCAACCACCCATGGCCCAGCCCGACCCCAATCAGCCCCCATTGGTGCAGGCCGACCGGACCCCACCTGTGCACAAATTTGTGCACCAGACCTCTAGTCTATATATTTAAAAGCCTAAACAACCAGCCGACTGGCCAACTGGCTGGTAGTTATAATGCATACTGATCACCAGGGGGCAAATGCTCAACTCAGGAGCTGCTGAGCGACAGCAACTTTGCAGAGTGCCCTCTTGCACTCTGGGACCCCTCTGGGGATGTTGGACTACTGGTTTCAGCCCTATCCCCGCAGGCCAGAGGGACCCCACTCACTCTGCAGATGCCCTTCAAGCCCGGGTGCCGCCCCAGGTGTGTGGCCAGCTGGGGAGGGACCACGAGAGGTTGGCTCTAGGGCATGTTCAGCCCATCTCACCCTGCCAGCCTCCTTCTAATTAATTTACTTTCAATGTGCACAAATCTGTGCACCAGGCCTCTAGTCCTAAATAATGATGCAGTGTGTGTAGCACATCTCCAGTAAACAATGACATTTCTAGAGTTAAACAGACTGATAACCTTCAAAGAAAGAGCAGGAATCATATAAAAGATTATGGTTATCAGGCAATACATTTTCCTTAAGAGCTGGTTTCTAATCCATGTAATAGATCACTGAGCAAAGAGTTAGGAGAAGTAGGCTTGAGTCCGAGTCACACTGGCTGCTTAAGCAAATCACTTCACCCCTCTGAAACCCACTTACCCACCCAATAATTTGTTCTGTGGTGGAAGTATACATCATGCCTGCCCCACCAGGAACCTGAAGAAACTATGCTCTACAAACTGTTCCTGCAGAATAGGAAGGGACCGTATTGATACTTTATTCACCCCCTGAAACAACCCACCACAGATCTCCCTCAGTGACCTTTGTTGCCTCCCAAAGATAAACAGACCCATCCTACTTCTGTCAGGAATTTGAAATTGGGAACCAAGAAACTATGAAGTATTAAAGTGGAAACTAGAATTGTAAAATATGAGACAAAATTAGAGCTAGAAAAGCCCGCATGACTTGTGTGTTTTGGTAGCATATTACCAATAATTAGGTTAATAATTAATCAACCCTTTCCCTGAAGTTCACATTTAGTATGACAGTGATTTTTAACTGGTGTGCGGCAAGAATGCAATCCCTGACTAGTCAGGGGCACTGACCTCTTTTCCCTTAGGTTGGCAAATAAAAAAATGACAACATCCAACACAACAATAGCCATCCGGTGTGGGTAAATCAAACTTATACCTATTTTCTTTGTCAGATCAGCAAAAAACATATTTTTTGGTGTGCCACAGAATTTTGGCAATTAGTTTATGTGTGCCAGGAGGTGAAAAAGGTTGAAAAATCGCTGGTATAACACATCAATAACACGAATTTATTTATACCTTACCTTATTTCAAGTATTTGGAGATTAAAGTATTTGCAGTAGACGTTTGTTTTGCCTGCCTGGCATCCTACTTTAGTCTGTGACTGACACCCCACTTATTTTGAAGACCGGGTCCTTCCCCAACTCCAAGTGTTTCCTGTCAATCATAGTACCCCACACACTGGCCATGGAGACAGGCCTGTGACCTTTCAGGCAGGCCAATCGAGTGCTTCCCTGGGACTTTCAGGATTAAATCTGTGGAGACAGGGAGCCCTTCCTGGGGACTGAGGTGCTGCTGGCTGCCACACCTCCATCTATGTGTGCAGAAAGCCAGGAACATGAGGTCAACACATAGGAAGAGGTGAGACACGGAGAATCCTTGCATCATGTTCCTAAGGCTTGCTGCACCCCTCCCCTTCTCCCCGTATGAGCAGATGAGCCAATAAGTCCCTTTTTGCCTAAGCTAGTGGGTTTCTGTTACTTCTAGCCAAGAGTCCTGGCTAATATAGAAGCTGATATTAAGGTTTCTTTTGTTTTGTTTTTTTTTAATGTCTAAAATGGTATCTTCAAACTTAGGCAGAAAAGTCTACTGGGAAAAATACCTTGAGGCACCGTTTTCCAAAAGAGCAAAATCTAAGATAGTGGTTACAGGAAAAGGGCCCTAAAAATAAACTACTGCACAGGAACTTACAGGTTATGCACAATCCCTTACCCACACTACACCACAGAGGCGTCTATAATGAAGGGACTACCTGTCACCGCACTATCTCATAGAAAGCACGAATGAAGGTCATGAAGTGCTCTGAGCAACTTGGAAAACAATAGTTTTTAAATCTATTGTATAAATGCATCATATATAGGAATGGTGAATTTAGATAAACTTCTCAGTCTTCTCCTTGCTCAATTTCCCTTTCTGTAAAAGGGGAGTAACAATGCCTCTCTTGAGGGGAGGTTCACAGAATCAGCAGTAACATACAGGGCAAAGTAGGTTTACAGTTGCAAGTACACAAAAGAGAGTTTGTTCTTGTATTAATATTTATTAGTTATTGTATTATTTATTTGTATTAAACTGTAAAGCCACTTTTGCCCACCCCGGCACACATGAAGCTGGGAGAACACGGCTCCTCTACGGCTGATATGCCAGAGAAGGAGAGAATGCTAACTATCCGGGCGTCTTTTGGAGTTGAAAGACATTTTGAAAGGGGGGCTTCTGGGAGACCTAGTTTTCTGCAGAGATTATATGTTTATTAGGTCCTGGGAGAAGAGGCAGGAGAGCTACCCCAGCCCTAAGAGACATGAGGATCCTGTGCTCTGGGAACAGTTTGGGAACCCCTGAGCAGGGCCGCATTCCCTACAGGCGCAGTGGCAGCGGAAACAGTGGAGGCCCAGCAAGAGCCTGGCAGGAATGAGCTGCACCCAAGTGTGAGCTTATTCGTGAATCGGTGTGGAAAATCTGGAACTTCCAAGAATACTTGGGAAAGGACTTTTCAGGGAACTGGGATCCTGCGTAATGTGAGGGAATCCCAAGTCAGCAAAACTTGGGTATAAAAGCTAATGTGATTTTATTCTTAAGAAGAACGTGTTGATCATTGAAATAGTTGGGTTCCATATGTAACAGGATTTGGTACCTGAATATGAGCCTAATAAATAGCTGTCCTGTCATCCATTGTAAGATATCTCTCTATAGAATTCTAAGATTGGCCAGAGCTCTGAGGAGGTCACACGATGTCCTCTGTGTTAGTTAAAAGCAACATTAAGAATTTAGACTTGCTGAGAGCGGAATAGTTTACTGGCTTACATGTGCCCTCACCTCATTCCATCAAGACGCTGAGATTGCTAAGCAAAATAAAATGCCCCAAGATTACCTTTATGCACCAAAGTTTCAGGTACGTATTAAGGTACTTTGACTCACACTAGCATCATCTACATTTTACAGTACAAAGTTCACTTTTTTTCTGGGGGAAAAAAATTCAATACCTTAGAAGTGCTTTTGTACTGACTCTAATATTTTGTCAAACATACCACTAATGACAAAAAAGTAAACTTATATATACCTCATGGGACAGGAATTATCACCAAGCATTTATGTCAAGTGGGTTTTTAAAAAGTTCATAAATTTAGTAACCAATTAACCAAAATACTATCGTGGAAGCAAAGAAAGACAAATAGGCTAAAATTTCTTTCAGATTGTTCCTTTTTAAGAAAAATTTCAACTTGTTCATCATTTTTCATCTTCTTTGTATGACAATGCGAACACTGAGTGAGTGCCAGCCACCACGCGTTCACCAGCTTTTTCTTCAGTGTAGACCGGGCAATGGCTACAGAGCTCAGGGAAGGAGGTGAGCAGCCATGCCTAGAGCGATTACGAAGAGAAAGTGCCTTGCTAGGCTGTATGGTGTTTGCTAATGCTCCCTGCAGCTGTAACTGTACAAGGAACAGTAGTCACTTTAATGAAATTGGGTATGGTTTTAGCAACATGCCTGCCAATTTTGGAGCTCAGTTTGGAACATAGCATATTTCTGCCTACTTACATAAATTAGTGGTAATTATGCTTTTGACAAAGGCGAGGTCAACCTATGAGGTTTTCTTCAGAAAAGAATTATCCTTCTAAGCTGAAGGGAGACTAACTGATTTAATCCTCACAACCACCCTAAAAGGTAGGGACTATTGGTAAATATTTATTTAGCACTTACTATGTCCAGGCACTATGTATGCTAAATAAAATAGTCCTTTCAACAACTCTGGGTGGACACTGTTGTCAACCCCATTTACTAACGAGGGAAGTGAGACACAGGGAGATTAAGCAGTTTGCCCAGACTAAAGTTAAATGATGCCAGTCTGTATTATAGAACAGAGATCTGGCAGGGTGTCCACGTGTAATATTTCTAGCAACACCAACCAATTATTGAGTGCTAGCCATTTTACAATTTCTCCTTTAGTTATTCCAACAATCCTGTAAAGTAGCTTTTCTTACCCTCATTTTACAGATAAGGAAACTTGAACATTGTGCTCACGTCATGGCAGATTCCAACTGCTTTGTCATGCGTGTACATGGCCATTTCTGAAATTCTTGGAGCAGTCACTCATGATTTTCGGCTCTTAGAAACCCTCTGTGTATCGTTCGGGCCTCAGAAATGTGGTGACTCTTTGCTTCCGGGTTCTCTTGAAATTCCCAGAGAACACAGAATCAAAGGAGGCACTTTCAGGTACACGATCTACCACTCAGCTTTCTCTGCTCCTGACTGATGAGAAGAAACTTTTTTACACACCACTGTGCCAGGATACAAGGATAGAAGGGAACAGAAAAAAAATGGAAATCAGTAACATACAATAGGCACCTTACAAACACTGCCCGACGGCCTGACCTTGGCCATCCACATCTAACATTCTTCAGTTTTCAAATAGGGAGGCCGAGGACACCACAGAAGAATCACTTTTAATATTAAAATACTTTACAAAACAATATGTAACATTACCGTGTAGCCTACATCTCATTAGTCTCTGCTTTAAAAGCTTTCAGCAACAAGTCTGCCGCTAGCCCTGGGGAGAGGGCCCCGCTGAGCACCTTCCTTTCCAGGAGAGGAATCTGGCCCCGCACGGTGGGGTGGGTCCTGAAATGTTCTAGCACGCTCTCCTGAATGAGGTTCCACATCCAGATTTTCTGCTGCTTCTGTCGTCTGGCCGTCAGCTCGCCGCTGGCAAGCATCAGGTCCCGGAATTCTCTCATTTTATCCCACATCTCAGCGATCCCCTCTCCAGTTCTGGAAGAAATACGAACTACCTATTGAGAAGGGAAAAACCAGAACTGTGTTACTTAAAATGATAGAACACACTTTCATGGGACTCCAACACTTGCCAATTCATTCTTACAGTCCAAGGTCCTAGGCAATGGTGAGGAGGAGACACTTTATTGATGTGTCAAAGTTAATATCCTGGGAAATGCACCGAGGTAACTTACTAGGATTCCTAAGTGCACAGCAGAAATGAATTACTGATTCAAGGTCAAGTTTTCTAGCCCAGAGATTTATTTGGATTTACGATTGCTCAGATGGTGGTCAGAGGCATCCTGGGAAACTGTGAGAGTGTTGCAAGGATGAGAAGGGCCTTGCCAGGTAGGTTTCTTTGAGGCCCGAGTGCCAGAAAAATGAAACCCAGTTGAGCAACTCTGTCCAAGGTGCCTGATTCAGCAAATGGTGAGAGCGGAACATCGGGCACCTGACTGCTCTGGACCCAACACACACATGACTGGGGGAGGCTGGGAGCTAAAGGTAACTGTGTCAGCACTGCTCTCACTGCAGTGATTACAGCTTAGTCTCTTTTTCAATCCTCACCTGAGGATATGTTTTTATTGACTTTTAGGGAGAGGGAGAGAGAGAAACATTGATGGACTGCCTCCTGTATGCACCCCTACTGGGGGTCAGTCCCGAAACCTTTTGGTGTGCTGGACTGTGCTCCAACCAACTGAGCCCCTTGGCCAGGGCACGTTTAGTCTTTAATAACACAGAGTCCTCCTGCAGAGGAAGCTGCCCACGTCAATATTATTGCATCACTTATTACAGGGTTTTCCTTTTTCTTTTCCCTTGTTGAAAACAGCACCCAATGAGCTTAATGGGAAGCTATCACTTCAAAAGCCTTTTCTGTCTTACTCAAACACTATTATAGATCATCAATCATTAATTACTCCATAATCTTAAGGACGGTTCCTTTCGGAATGGATCTGCTATCACTTCCAAGTGGCTCAGGTCAAGCATTCAGCAATCTAATCTATCACCTCACATCTCGTTGTTGGCATCTAGTGGTTAAAGAATTATATTTAAAAACATGACTACATACTCAATTTTTACATACAAGCAAAGACTGATTATATGTCTAGCTGGGGACTTCCATCCTCTAGGATGCCCAGGGTACTCATGGTGAAAAATGCAGAATGGAGCGCAAGCTCACCTTTGGTCTCCAGACTTCTGAACGCTTGCGGAGTAATTTCAGTGCACTCACATACTCTGCTTGTATCCTTCGAGCTGGCACAACCAAGTCTCCGTCAGACTTGGTGATAGCTACCAGATCTGCCATCTCAATTATACCTCTTTTGATACCCTGAAGAGAAAAGGAGAAGAAAGTGATTTATCAGAAATATTTAATTTAATTACAGCAAACAAATGGGACACCTATGGGTACTAAGTTTTTGAAAGTCTTACACTTCATTAACTAATGTCTTCTCTGCATCTTCCCAAGCCCTGGGTACCAGGAATCACAATTACTGACAGAAATTACTCAAAAGCATCACCTCTTGGGATGTGAAAGTCATCTGTAATGCCTCTTTTCACTTTAGAGCCTAACCTGCTGGAATCATTCAGAATTAGAGTAGATATATCATCAAGACACATGGCAGGAGACAGGCACATTGTCTCGTGAAGGATTTGTCTCATGTGCTAACAATGCAAGATGCAAAAGCACCCACCATTGAGGTGCTTGAACAGAAAACACCTGTCACCACATCTGTTTCTGGAAACAAAGTCTGTGAAGTTTTCCTTAAGTGTTTACAGCGTTGTTGGTTTTTCCAATTTGCTATTGAGGAAAAATAACCTGATGGCTAAAAATGCCTCAATCTCTTGATTTAAATTACATTGCATAAAAACACTGGAAATCTAAGGCCAACCTTATTGGGAAAATGTAGATTTTTCCATCTAAGAGCAATATTTCTTTTCAAATATTTTTAAACGTAATTTCTAATGATTAAATCTAATAGTTAATGTTTCTAGATTGCAGCATCCATAGTCTGTTGTCACTATTTTTTAAAAGTTATACAATTGGGAGGGAGGTACTGTATAATAAAGAATTTATCTGCTCTTTGTCTAAGGTTCCTGGGAAGTAACCTCTAAACCCTTGGAATTTCCTGAGTGATAGGTATGTCTTGTGTTATTCCATGGGTGCCTGGACTATTCTGAGTTCAGAATGGGAGCTGCCCACACCAGAAAGGGCAACCTTGTGATGAGAGGGTTGGACCTTAGGCCTGACCTCTGGGGAAGGATGGGGGTGGGGGAGAACCTGGGGGCTGAGATCAGTCATGTGGACAATGACTTGGTGAGTGGTGTGCGTCTATGTAAAGAAACCCTGATAAGAACCCCAGACACTGATTCACAGGTGAACCCCCTGGCAGGAGATACACATCAATGTGCCAGGAGGGAATGTGTCCTGAGGACAGAGAAGCTTCAAGTTTGGGACCCTTCCAGACCTCTCCCTGTGTCTCTTCGTTTGGCTGCTCCTGATTTATATCATCATAAAACTGTGACTGTAATACAGTGCTTCCCTGAGTTCTGTGAGTCATGCTAGTTAATCATCAAGCCTGTGGGAACCCCCCCGCCCCCCACATTTGTGGCCAGTTGGTCAGAGCCGTGGGTGGGCTGGGAACCCCAAGGCCTGCTGCTGGTGTCTGGAGTGAGGGCATCTTCTGGAGGACAGTGGCCTCCACCTGGGTAGGCTGCCAACTCCAGGGAGTCAGTGCCGGATTTACATTGCAGGAGGAAAGCGAGAATCCTATTTTACAATCCATAAACCATGACAGTGGGATCCTGATTAAAATCAAAGTGGTATCTCATGAGGAACTTCTGAGCCAACTGTACTTCAAACACCATGTGACAGTGGTCCCTTCCTGCCGGAGCTGCCCATATATGACATCACTCCCATGTTCCATGTGAAAACATCTAAATTGTATCATTAGCTCAAGGTCATAAATTCTATTACTATAGTTGGGAAAAATATACAGAATCTGCCTTTGACAAGTATTTCAGCCAATGTGGATGCAGCTGTTTCTTTCCCCACACTAATATCAACTTAATTTACAAAAAAAAACACATTTGAAACTGCACTTTCAGAGAGGTATGCTTTGTGTTTTGGGGAGAAAAAAGTCAAAACAATTACCTGCAATTCATCCCCTCCTGCTGGTGGCAGCAGTAAAACAAACATGTCAACCATATCAGCAACAGCAAACTCCGACTGACCCACACCTGAAATTTTAAATCACAACCATACACTAAAATGTTCACAGTAATTTGACTTTTTCAACTACACTGACCATCATTTCTATTCCGCTTCATTCCCTCATTCAATCAGCCTCTCAACCCGATCCCACCTTAAACACCCACCTCTGCAGGACTTATTACACGTCTCACGCTGCCAGCACACCTGTCCTCTTTCCCGCCTCTCCTGTCCTTCCCACTAGTCTCCGGTCTCTGAAAGAATGGGGAACCCTGAGGCCTCCACTCCCCCCTCACTCCTGTGGCTTCCCTGGCTTCCCTTCACCAGTGAGCAGCTCGAGCACTGTGATTCTAACCTGCACTATGCCTGCCAATACGTTTTCTTGCCTTCTCATCCTTCTACACCAGCCCTGCAAACTCCTACCCATGGGTCAGTGCAGTTATCTGGCCTCTATAGGCGCCTGGAGAAACTGCTCAAGTGAGGATCTAAAGCACTACTATAAGTTCAGGGGTTCCAATGTCTCCTGCAAATTCCTCACGGCCTGTAAAAGCAACGCCCCTAAAACCCCTCAGTCAGCTCCTTCCCATTCCTCACAGTGGCCATACAGTCAGTGTCCCATAATTTCTTCACATGGTGACGACCCTGGCACCTACTGCACAGTGAAATGACAGCAAGAATTTCCTCAGCTTCTCCCTCTCCCCTCCAGCTTCTCCTCCCCCCCTCCAGCTTCTGTCTCCCCCCCCCCAGCTGCTCCCTCTCACCCTCCAGCTTCTCCCTCTCCCCCTCCAGCTGCTCCCTCTCCCCCTCCACAAATAAGCATATGTGAAACAAGCTCTGCCTCCTGCCTCCTCTCCAGTCCCAGCATTATAAGCACTGGCTGACGTGACCCCCTTTTCTGCCCTCCTCTGGGCTGCTCTGCTTTGTCTCTAACCTCGCCTGTGTCTAC
Source organism: Myotis myotis (assembly GCF_014108235.1). Taxonomy (NCBI): domain Eukaryota; kingdom Metazoa; phylum Chordata; class Mammalia; order Chiroptera; family Vespertilionidae; genus Myotis; species Myotis myotis. Next base: position 52,635,836 of record NW_023416368.1, on the reverse strand, counting down.
AGGCTCTTCTCCCTCAGCACATCATGTGAATTGTACTCAAGTCTTTCTCGTCTGAAAACCAAACCAAACCAAACAAAAAAACAGACCAAATCTCTCAACCTCCTCCAATCATCACCAGATTTCCCACCTTCTCTTTAGAGCTAAATTTCTAGGGGAAAAAAAAAAAAAAAAAAAAGCAATACATCAGTGGTTCTCAACCTTGGCTGCACATTAGAATCACCTGGGAATCTTTTTAAAATCCTGATTTCTGGGCCTCACCCCATAACAAAGAAACAGAATTTCCGGAGGGTGAGGCCCAGAAATCAAGATTTTAAAAAGATTCCCAGGTGATTCTAATGTGCAGCCAAGGTTGAGAACCACTGCAATACATGCTCATGGTCTTCATCCAAATACTTCACATTAATCTCAATCCACTTACAGAGGACTTCCACATCCCCTGCTCCATTAAACCCCTCTCAACACTCTCTCCTTCCTCAGTGTGGCAGACTTGCAGTTGCCCATTCAGCATTTATTCTTCCCTACTTCCTGGCCCCAGTGTTACTAGGAGACCATGGACCTGGTGAGAGACCATATTCTCCAGAGCCCCTTTCAGCTACGGGTGATTAACGAGCAGAAGCAAGTCATAGATGGGGTTTCCAGGAAAGGTGTACACTCTTCTGCCTGCCTTCTCCCTTCCTTATTCCCCCTTCTCCTTCCACTTGGAACATGGATGTGACAGGTAGTGCTTCATCAGCCATCTCTGAACCGTGAGCAACCTTGGGAACTAAGTGCTAAGAATGGGGCATTGAGGGCACAGTAGAGCCCCCATATCTGCTCAGGACACCTGCCTCCAAGCTTCTTTTATTTGCAAAAGAAATACACCTCTTTCTCATTTAAATCACAGTTATTTTGAGTCTCAAAGACAAGCAGCCAAATGCAACTCTGGGGTTTTGGGTTTTTTTAAAATATATTGTTATTGATTTTAGAGAGAGGAAGGGAGAGAGGTAGGTAGAAACATTGATGAGAGAGAAACAATGATTGGTTGCCCCCTGCACGCGCCCCCCCCCCCCCCCCCCACTGGGGATCCATCCTACAGCCCAGGCATGTGCCCTGACCGGGAATTGAACTGTGACCTCCTGGTTCATGGTCCGATGCTCAACTACTGAGCCACACCGACCGGGCATACACTTGGTTTTTATGGTCCTCTTCTCCCTGGATTCTCCTGTTACCACTAGGGCAACTTTCCCTCCATCCAGCCTCAGATGGTAGAGTTCCTAGCCTCCAGCCCCATCTCTATTCACATCCAGTCTTCATGCTCGCGGCTCTAAGCATCCTGAGCACACTTCCGTCCTCTGAATGGACCACATTCCCTGGCTCCTCTGTCTTTGCAAATGCCCGTTAGCCCATACTTTATGTAACTCCAATTCTTCCTTCAAGACTGAGTTCAACTGTCACCTCCTCTTGGAAGTCTTCCCTGATACCCCAAATCTGAATCAGGTTGTGTCACCAACGTTTATCACACAGTAACATAACGGATGGTCTCTCCACAAGAATGTTAATTTCTTGGGTTTCTATTTCAGTATTTTCACCACATAAAATTGTGCAATAGCAATATAAAAATGAAGTAACCATGGCCCTGTATTCAACAGGCACCCAACTATAATAATTTGGTTAGTGGACATTGCAGACCTCTGAAATGTGCTTAAACAAAATAGGTGTCATGTTAAAGTACCGTTTCCGTAGGTCATCCTGACACTTACAGGTCTCCTCTGACACTCATAACCCATCACCTGTGCAACAGTTATCCAGATACATGGCTTAGTTTTCTTCTCTCTAAGGGCAGGATTATAGCCTATATATTCATATCTCTATACAGTCTGAGACATCTTGAATTTAATTATGTTCTTAGTCAATATCTTTGAAATAACCAATGAAATTAGTTGTCACTCATCTTTATAGAGTTCACTGGAACAGTATTTTGTTAGGAAGCAGAAAATCACACTCACCTACAGTTTCAATAAGAATGATGTCATATCCCCCTCCTTCACACAACAGAATAGCTTCATTTGTAGTCCTTGTCACACCTCCCAAAGTTCCTCTAGTAGGAGATGGTCTGATGTATGCATTCATATCTCTTGATAACTCAGTCATTCGGGTTTTATCCCCCAAGAGTGATCCTAAAACACAGTTACAATCACGGAACACTTATAAGGGCCAGTGATCAATGAGCCAAATGTTTTATGACATTTATCCCCAAAACTCAAGTTGTATTTCATATCATTGAGCTTTTCCCCCACATAGTGTATACAATGCTCCACAAGTAATTTTTTTAGCATTTCGAGCCCCTCAAAACCTATAATGGCTTCCCACATACTAGAGCAGAGATGGGGAACCTTTCTTCTGCCCAGGGCCATTTGGATATTTATAACATCATTCAAGGGCCATATAAAATTATCAACTTAAAAATTAGCCTACTATATTTGGTCAAACATTTAATTAACCCACCCCTAATACCTTGGCAGGGCCAGACCAAATGATTTTGCGGGCCGTATGCAAGCTGGACATTCCCTACCCCTGGATTAGAGTTCAAATCCAGATTCTTCAGCCCGACACGGCCTGACCAATTTCAACTTCCACTAGGCCCCAAACCAACCTTGCATTCCAGCCAGGGTGGTTTCTTTACTGTCATCTTAACATTATGTTTATGGCTCTCAACTGGGGGTGATTTTGCCCCAGAGGAAATGTGGCAATACCTAGAGATATTTTTACTTGTCACAACTGGGGGTTAGGGTGCTGGTGGCACCGGGTGGGTAGAGACCAGGATATTGCTAAGCATCCTGCAACGTGCAGGATAGCTGCTGACACCAGGAATGTCAGTGCCAAGGTGGAGAAGCCTGGCTGTAACGTCAGCTCCCGCCCACAGGAGCATGTCTTACGTATTTGTATGCTGAATGCTTGTCCACAGTAGGCAATTAATTTAATTCCTATGGTGATTTACTGCAGTATTTTGGCAAACATCAATATTTGCAAATTCTGCAGAACGGAAAACTCTGGAACTACGGAAATCACCTTGAACATCTTTCTTTTAGCCACATATTAACATCTGAGAATGTAGTGCTGTTCTAACCTGAATTTCCATTTTCACTCTGCCCAAGAGCTAACTTTCCCACATAAAGTTGATGCTAAACATTGAGAACTTGCTTAAAAACACGATCTTTTCCCTTATGGTCCCAGTGTAGAGTTCTCATAGGTTCTAATTCTGGAGCACAGACTCACCACATGTCTCAACTACCTTATTTACTGCACTTGAAACTTCTTTCTAAAGTAATTTTCTGCATGAAATCCTCTCTGTAAGTCAACAATCTGCCAAAGCTATGCCTGGAATCACTGTCCTGTAGATCCTAACACACTGAGCTCCACATTATGAAATTACTCTCCCATGTAATTGTCTTCGCCAGTGAATCCAAAACTGTTGGGTGCAGGCCCTTAGGAAGGTCTCAAAGCTGCTGCAGGACGTCTGTGAATGCAAAGCACAAGGTTTGCTTCTCAAACCTTAATGTAATGCTATTTTTCAAATGTATATATTGTTGTAGTTGTGAGGTAGAAATCTGTACTTATAGTATGCTGTGTATCTCTGTTTATTTTTTTCTTTCAATGTCTATATTTTGTTTTACCTGGGAAAGGGACCCTCATTTTGGGTTTGAGAGCACATAGCTATGCAACTTGGATCAGACTATTTTATGTCACCATTTCTGCTAGTATTGCCCCAAGCTATTATTTTCTTTTTTTTAAATATATATTTTATTGATTTTTTACAGAGAGGAAGGGAGAGGGATAGAGTGTTAGAAACATCGATGAGAGAGAAACATCGATCAGCTGCCTCCGGAACACCTCCCGCTGGGGATGCGACTGCAACCAAGGTACATGCCCTTGAACGAAATCGAACCTGGGACTCTTCAGTCTGCAGGCTGACGCTCTATCCACTGAGCCAAACCGGTTAGGGCCCAAGCTATTATTTTCTTTTGCTATTGCAAGTATTCTAGAGTATTATGGGGAGTGGGGGTGGGGGAGAGGGTAGTCTTCTCACCTATATGGAAATGAGGGCCACTATAAAAAATTCTTCATTCAGGTATATACCTTTAAAAAAGTTCTTAGACTATAAAGAAGACACTACATTGATATAAATTTTATCCTGAACCTTGTAAACATAAATTTTATTTTATAATTAATCTTTTATTATAGCGAATCAAAAACTGTGAATGTTCTCAGCCAAGTTTCTCAATGGGTGGTAACATGAATTGCTGTCAACCTCTCTATTAATCTAAAGCCCCAGAAATACAATTATATCCTCTTTACTTTTTAGCCTTAAACCCACAGAATGCAAAGCAAACAATTCCACACAAAGCACACGATACTTCCCCATTCACAACACACACTACTTTGTAATGGCCTGTGTTTCTCTCATAAGAAATAAAGCTCCATAAGGCCAGGAGGGCTGTGTCTTATTCACTGTTGGACGATACAGTACTTCCTTGCACAATGCCTCACCTATAGTAGGCACTGAGATACTTGTTCAATGGGAAACTGTAATGTGAGAAGCTTAAATCATATAGGGGGTAAGAGAAGAAAAACCTTTCCTATTTGTATAGAACGCTTTATGTTTTCCTTAAATGATCCTTTGGGGAACTACCTTTATTCATTTTCTCTGATGAGCTGCAAATTAAACTGAGTGACTGCATGACCTCGAATCAGTAAGTAATTGCTGAGCGAGCACCGTGAGCAGTGTACTATGCTAAGTGCTGCGGTGGGGCAGTGGGACACTAATGGGCCCTCTAAGAGCTTTCTGTTCAACTGAACACGTCATGTAAACAGGTGACAAGTTATAAAGCTATAAGGTGTGTGTGTGTGTGTGTGTGTTTAAGCTTAAGAGATGTTACAACAATAAGAGGAAAATAACGAATGAGGACGGACCCATTTTCTGAATTGTGTAGAAGCTGATGCAACCAAGAAAAACAGGAGGGAAGAGGGGCCTCGCCTCAGGAGTGATAAACAAAGAGATGAAATTTGCTTTTAATTATCTTCAACTTGGGGCAGTGTTCTCCTAGTTCTCTAAGTACCCAGGCCACTCCTGGCCTAACCTTGGCTGTAGAGCCCAATACCTCCTTCAGCCTCCACCTCACCCCCAGAACTCCCTTCCTTCAGTGAGGCCAAACTCAGCTCGAGGGTAGAAGTCACCTGACTGTGCCAATTCCTACTAACTTGTAACAGGGAGCCCCCCAAGCCCCTGCTCTGCAATTTAAGAAGAGTTGGCAATACTCACCACCACTGGTACAAGAAGAAGGGTCCACAGCCAGCACAGACAATTTGTGCCCTCTCTCAGTAAGCATCTTTCCAAAATATTCTATAAATGTTGATTTTCCGGCACCAGGGGGCCCAGACAACCCTACAGTGAAAGAGATCTTCTGATTTAATAAAATAAATGATGATTTCTATTAAAATGTTAACTTCCTTCTGTGTCTCCTAATTTATTAAAACCATTATTGTATTTTAACATTTCCGAAAGCAGTAAACAAAAATCCATTTATCTATCTAGTTCCTAAGTAATAGAGATATAGGAAGGAAACCATTCTGAATTCCCTATGTGCCCCAAATTCATTTTTTAAAATTACAAAATGTGATCTCCTTTTTACTATAATGTAGATCTTTGGGACAGACTGCATCACCTATGTTATTAATGTGCTGAACTTCTACAACATCTGCCTACCTCTCATCATGATCAGTAGTTATTACACCTACCCATATTCTGTACACTTTATCTTCCCATTAGAAAAAATAACTCAGTATTCTAGAAATTGCTAGTGATTGAGAAAATAATTTTCTACTTATAAATTTTTCCCATCTCGCCCATAATTCAAAGAATCCTATGTAATAATAGGCCAATATGACCGAACGGCAGAACGACGCACACTGGCCACAAGGAGGCAGACGCTCAACACAGGAGCTGCCCCCTGGTGGTCAGTGCACCAGAAGCTGGGCTCACAGCTGGTGAGCACAGCGGTGGTGGCAGGAGCCTCTCCCGCCTCCGCGGCAGTGCTAAGGATGTCCAAGATGTCCAACTGCTGGCAGGGAGCGGGCCTAAGCCATCAGTCGGACATCCCCTGAGGACTCCCGAACTGCACGAGGGCACAGGCCGGGCTAACGGACCCCCCCCCACACACACACACACACGAGTGCACGAATTTTGTGCACCGGGCCTCTAGTATAATATAAACTGAATCCTGAAAATAATTATTTGTCTTAAGAAAGGCAGAGGGTACTATGCTAAGTGAAATAAGTCAGGCAGAAAAAGACAAACTGGTTTCATTTATATGTGGAATTTTAAAAAAAAGTACAACAAAAAACACACACAAAACTAAAAAACAAACAAATAAACAAACAAACAAACCAGACTCATAGAAACAGAGACCAAAGGGATGGTTGCCAGAGGGGAGAGGATGGAGGAATGAGTGAAAAGGGAAAGGGGAATTACAGCCATTAATATTGTGATAAGTTTACACGATGACAGATGATTACTAGAATTAGTGGGGTGATCACACTGTAAGGTATAAAATTGTTGAATCACTACACTGGAACAAATATAACTACTTGAAACTAATATAACTACTATAAGATTGTAAACCAACTACACTTAAATAAAATATATATTTACTGAATAAAAGGAAGGAAGAGAAGGAGGGTGGAAGGGAGGGTGGGAGAGAGGGAGAGAGAGGGGAAATTCCCCTACTTGGAGAGTGAGTAAAGCATGGCAGGTAAGGGCACAAACTCAGGAGCCACTCGCCAGTTCTCTTTCTAGTTCTGCCTTTGATGAGCTATGTAATCTTGGGTAAGTTACTTAACCCTTCCATACATAAGGATGTGCTGCAATAAAATGGATATAACAGCACCTATCTCTTCAGGTTGTTATAAGGATTAGGTGAGTTAATATTGACAATATGTTTAAAACAGCTCATGGCATAAAGTAAAAGATATGTAAGTGGATGTTCAATAAAGTATATAACACATAAGCATTTAATTGTAACTATATTCAAAAGTATGTATGGCATACATAGTATGCTTGGTTCAGGGCAGATCTCTGTCTTAAACCTCTCTATGGGTGCCCAATAAACATTTGGTGCTTTTATTTATAATGGGAATAAAGTAACTGCAACAAAGACACAGGTTTATCCGGCCTCATAAGAGCAAAATGGAAGAACCCAAAAGGCACTGAGAAATGGCAAGTTGCCAGTCATGTGTGGTTACTGGTTAACACCACATATTTCTGGGACATTTTTTCTTCAAAGATTCTTTAAAGCCTAAGAGATAAATACTTTGTCAGCACTAAAATTTCTTTGGGAGTTTGCTAGTTTGTCTGCATAAAGATTATTAACACCCTGTGTAGTATTCTCAGTGAGGGCAGAAGAATAAGATGTAAGATGTGTGAAAAGTAACACTCTTTTTAAAATTATCTTTAAAGCATTTATGCCCTGTTACCCTAAAAATTAAAAGGTTTTAGTCCCCATATCACCAATAAACTGAAACATAAAAGTGTAATGTCAGTCAATTTTTAAGTATACTTACTCACTCCTCACAAAATCCCTGCACTTTGCCCACCACTGTGAATTGTTTTTAGTGAGAGGTTGGTTGGAATCACCTAGTTTGCCATCATGAACAGCTCTTATGCCACCCAAAACTGACTTAATTCCTAATGGTTAAACATATCTAAACTGTTTTTAAAATGCATAATTTCAAAAATACAACAAGCTTATATGCAATTACAGAAACAAGTCAACTACTCAAGAAATCAAGTGAACATTTAATATTTTTAGACAGCAAATAAATATGATCTCCCCTTTAAAATACATTTTGGTAATGAGATGGTTGTGCTTGGAGGCAAACTACTCCCAGAAACTCTAACAAAAGTGTCTGAGAGAAGTGAGACTTGCCTCTAGAAAGACTAATGAAACAGCCAAGAAGTAGAATTTTAAAATGTGACAAGGATGATTATAATTGATATAACCACAAAAATTGGGAATTCACTCTAGACTAGTAAGCTGAAGGACTACCAAGACAAAGAAATAAACTAGATAACAGTTCTTCCTATTCATATTTCTGTCTAGGAGACATAACAAAATTCTTGCCAATAGAAAACTTGTATTATTCTTTTTTTTTTTTTTAAGAGAGAAAGAGAAACACTGATGTGTGAGAGAGACATCAATTGGTTGCCTCCCCTACTCACCCTGACTGGGGATCAAAACTGCAACCTGGGTATGTGCCCTGACTGGAAATCGAATCCACGACCTTTCGGTGTATGCGATGACGCTCCAACCAACTGAGCCACCTGGCCAGGGCCTTATGCTATTCTTTTAAAATACAGAGCCTGCTTCAAATGGCCAGAAATCCTTTTTTCAGTATACCAAGACTAATACTTACAGTGAAAAAACATTTAAAATTCCTAACATCAAAACAACGAGATACCATCTCACACCTGTCAGAATGGCTATCATCAACAAAACAACAAAAGGCAAGTGCTGGTGAGGATGTGGAGAATAAGGAACCCTCGTGCACTGCTGGTAGGAATGCAGACTGGTGCAGCCACTGTGGAAGACAATATGGAGTTTCCTCAAAAAGTTAAAAATGGAACTCCCATTTGACCCAGTAATCCCACTTCTAGGACTATATCCCAAGAAAACAAAAACACCAATCAGAAAGGATATATGCATCCCTATGTTCATAGCAGCACAATTTACAATAGCTAAGATTTGGAAACAACCTGAGTGCCCATCAGCAGATGAGATTAAAAAACTGTGGCCCTAGCCCGTTTGGCTAGGTGGTTAGAGCGTCAGCCTGGGACCTGAAAGGTCCCAGGTTCGATTTTGGTCAAGGGCACATGCCCGGGTTGTGGGCTTGATCCCCAGTGGGGGGCTTGCAGAAGGCAGCCGATCCATGAGTCTCTCTCATCATGGATGTTTCTATCTCTCTCTCCCTCTTCCTTCCTCTCTGAAATCAATAAAAAAAAAAACAAACAAACAAAAAAAAGACAACTGTGGTACATCTACACAATGGAATACTACGCTGCTATAAAAAAGAAGGAACTTTTACCATTTGCAACAGCATGGATGGAACTGGAGAGCATTATGCTAAGCAAAATAAGCCAGTTGGAGAAAGATAAATATCACATGATCTCACTCATATGTGGGATATAATGATCAACATAAATTAATGAACAAGAATAGATCCAGAGACAAATGGCAGGGGAGTGGGGGTGGGGTGGGGTAGAGAGCAATCAAAGGACTTGTATGCATGCATATTAGCAAAACCAATGGACATAGACACTGGGGCAGTGGGGGCTTGCCAAGGGTGGGAATGGCTACAGGGGGTGGGGGGGTCAAGTGGGGAAAAAGGAGACATATGCAAAACTTTAGACAAAAAAAAAAAATCCTAACAAAATTCTGAAAAGAACAAAAATCCCCATTAGAACACAAATTATTCAGACTTTTTTTTTTTTAAAGAGAAAACTTAGAAAAGTATTTCCTGGACAGATTAAGAAAAAGAAAAGACTGACCCACTCGAAATGCCCGTGGTTTTCCTTTATTTAATTGTTCTTGTTCTTTGTGGTAGACCAACACTTTCTGAAGAAGCACCTGGGCCAGCTCTTTTTTCCTGTGGTGAGTTGATTCTATAAGAGTTATGGCCTCTGCTAAGCAGGCCCTTTGCCCTTGGATTAGACCAGTATAAAGTTTATCCACAAGTCTTTGTTCTTTATCAGAAAGTCCTTCTGTATGTTCCTTTAAAGTTGTTTGTACACATAACTGTCTCTTTAAACCATTGGACAGCAGCATCCACTTTGTACAAGGAAGTCCAAGAGAATCAGATAGCCGAGCACATGGGCCTCCTAATCTGAGATGAGTTCTTGAGTGCAAGATGAAGTGGTAACGTCGGAAAGCTGTTCGCAAAAGGCCTTTCAGGAAGCACTGGTGAGGATGGAGCAGCACTGGGATGTTCATTTTGTTTGTAGCTGAAGAAAACACCGGACGGTTTTTGGCTCAATGTGCTTTGTAACACCCTAAAAACAAAAACAACAACAACATATTTTTGCCAGTTCAACATACAATTAAGATGCTGAAGTAGTAAAACTACAAGGCTTAGTGTTTTTTGCCATATTCTAAAACACACATAATCAGGGTTCTTGGTAGTACCAATGGGTTAAAGTTTCTTACCAAACTTAAGAGAGAAGACCCCTCCTTGCCTACAGTGAATATTCTGAATAACCCAAATCATGGAACGACTGCTCTACGGTGAAGGGCAATGTACATACAAGTTTTCTTCTAAACAGAAAACAAATTCACACACACAAAAACAGTAGGGCAGAAATTTTACGTCATGCTTATTTTCTTCTGACTACAGATCTTACATTCACCTTAACAATTTTCTTGGATCAAACCCTATTCTGAAGCTCATTCAAAATATTTTTTAAATTTTTTTTATTTGTTTGGGTTTTTTTTTTGTTGTTGTTGTTTTTAGAGGGAGAGAGAAGGCAGAAGGAGAGAGAGAGAGAAACATCGATGTGAGAAAGAAACATCCCCTTACTGGGACGGAACTTGCAACGCGGGCATGTGCCCTGACAGGGAATCTAAGTGGTGACTTTGAAGCACGGGACAATGCTGAACCAAGCCACACCAGCCAGAGCCAAAATGTTTTCTTAAAAAAAATCCCTCTGATGATAGCTAGTCTCAACACAATATATGTGACTAGTAGTGCAGGCACCTGAGGTATAAATTTAGATAGAGTATGTATTTAATAGACTCACGCTGGAACACAGATATTTGCAAAGAATGGCCTAACATACACACGCAAATGACAACAAGCCTTCATGTGAAATGAGCTGTGAGGACTGTATCCCAACCAGATCGGTGTGTCTCAAAGTACAGTCAGAACCGCCTGGGTGCTTATTTAAAATGCACGTTCTCAGCCCCACGAATCAGAATCTCTTTACGTAAGCACACTAAAGGTTGAACCACTATGGGGTTAGTTGACGATCCTTTACTTAAATTTACTGACCTTCTCTACTTCAAAGTGTATTAGACAATGAAAGCTCAGTCTGCTGAGAGTCAGGAAAATACAGAGGTCATGAACCTCAGTAACTCCGAGACTCTGCCACTTAAGCTATTATGACCGTGGGCCTCTTAACCACTCTGTGCCTCAACTTTCTGGTAAGAGAAAAGGAAGAGAATAGATAGCTGTGAGAATGGAATGAGTTCCTGTAAAAAGCTTGGAACAGTGCCTAGCACACAGTAAGAGCTCAATAAATGTTAGCTTTTATTATTATTATAGCAATTTATAAAACCTTAGTAAAAAATGAGACCATAGACCAAGTTTGCAGTGGCAAACAAAAACTTACATATTGTCTACCAAGTTTGGGTTTATGATTATTTGAAAATTTTGGTTTTCAAGTACCTCAGAACACAATGAAATAGATTATTTTATTACTCCAAAGTACCTCTAAATTGTACTTCAAGGCCCATCAACACAAAAATAATTTTAGCTAAATAACATTCTATTAGGAAAAGAAAGAAATGTTTTAAGTTTGTTTATTACAGTGATGGCGAACCTTTTGAGCTCGGCGTGTCAGCATTTTGAAAAACCCTAACTTAACTCTGATGCTGTGTCACCTACAGAAATTTTTTGATATTTGCACCATAGTAAAACAAAGATTTATATTTTTGATATTTATTTTATATATTTAAATGCTATTTAACAAGGAAAAATTAACCAAAAAAATGAGTTCGCGTGTCACCTCTGACACACATGTCATAGGTTCGCCATCACTGGTTTATTAGAACAAAAACTGCTCATCATTTTTCTGTTTGGGTGGGAGAAAAAGTAGCATCTTCTGTTTGTACAAAATTAAGTCTTATTCTAAAGGGATAATGTATTAAAAATGTGTAAAAATGTTTCTAAAAAACAATTTTAAAACATTCATTACTACCCTTGACACAAACACTCAAAAGGACATTTAAAATAAACAAAATACAGCTGCAAAATATATATATATATATATATAGTAGAGAAATATGCTAATTAACCAGGACGCCATAACAGGTGGATCGGACAGGAGGAGGTTGTGCGCGCAGCAATGGGGGTGGGGCGGCAGGGGCCTCATGCGCCTGTGCTGGGGGAGGGCCTGATCAGCAGTGGTCACGGCTGCTTCAAGGGCCGGAGAGGGAGGCAGGGCCTGACGGCGACTCAAGGGTGGGCGGCACCACATGATTTCAAATCGCGCACTGGGCTCCTACTATTTAATAAAACTCTCTTTAAGATAAAATTTAGAATTTTTATAATTTTAATGAGAAATATTTAGTAACTATTCATGATTTAATTTTTATCTTTGCCATCACTTATAACTTCCTTCATTCTGCATTTATATTTCTTCATTATATGAAAATCAAACGTGATGAGTTTCTAATTTAACCAGTTATTGTGAGCATCGGTATTACAATCAATGTATATTTATGACATTTTCTAAATTAGATATAAATTAGCCTATATACTCAAACACCTAGTAAAAAGAACTATGTGTAAAGTGAAAAAAGTGATAATCATGTTTTAGCTATGTTCCTATGCACAGAGGTTCTATCAGAATCATCATCTTAATGGCTAGTAACCATTTTAAAGCATGGTAGATTTAAAAAACAACAACAACACCTATATGCTGCAACAAAAATAGGTGTCCGGGAATGTATATCTTCCACTTTCTTGCCTGTCAAATTCCTACTTAGTTCAAATATCAGCTCTCCTAACACACTCTTCCCCCACCTTACCTAGGCCATCGATGCTCCAAAGCCTTTACTCACATCTCAGGTAGCCTATCTGTCTTCTTGTGTTCTAATTTATCTATTTATAGATCTCTCTCACCAAATCTCATCCCTCCACCCAGCTGATAATCCTCCCAGAGAAAGGACAATATCTTCTTCTTAATTTCCTTAGAAGCACAATGCGTGGCACATGGTAACTGGTTAATAATTTTTGTTAAAGGTTCATAAATGGATACTCTATCTACTTTATGTTGAACTGCTTTACTACAAAGAAAAGTTTGAGTAATAATCTTAACCTGAGATTGAGAAACCAAGATGGCGGCATAGGTTAACGCTGGAGATTGCTGCCTCGAACAACCACTTCAAAAAACAACTAAAAGACGGAACGGACATCATCCAGAACCACAGGAAGGCTGGCTGAGTGGAAATTCTACAACTAGGAGGAAAGAGAATATCATACCCAGACTCAGAGGAGGCGCAGTGCTGAAGTGAAATACTAAGGTGCAGAGTGCGCGCGCGGAGCGGGCTGGCGGCGGAGGGCGCGGTTGTTGTTTTCAATCGGGAGGGAGTTTCAGACTCTGAGCTCCAGATCCGGGCGAGTCTCTAGGGACCCACACTCAAACGGGAGAAACGGGACTGTCTGGCTTTGGTCGGAACTCAAAGGCAGCTCTCTCTCCGAGGTTTGCAGCGGTTGCTGGGACTCTGTGAGGCAGAGCCCCCAGGGGACGGAACTGAGAGCAGCCATAACTGCTCGCTCTGCCCGCCCTGTAGATCCCCGGGGAACGGCCCCGCCCAAGCCCTGCGCAGAGCCATTTGCCGGATAGCCCCAGGCAAACGCTAGATTAGCACCGCCCTAGAGATCCAGCACAGAAGCTCTCCCACTGCAGACACAGTGGACTCTCATAGCCAGTTAGCCTGGAGGTCAAATCACCCCTGGTATTGCTGACAACAATCAAGGCTTAACTACAACAAGACTGAGCACAAAGACCACTAGGGGGTGCACCAAGAAAGCATAAAAAATGCAGAGACAAAGAAACAGGACAAAACTGTCAATGGAGGATATTGAGTTCAGAACCACACTTTTAAGGTCTCTCAAGAACTGTCTAGAAGCCGCCGATAAATGTAGTGAGATCCTCAAGAAATCTAATGAGACCCTCGATGTTGTGATAAAGAACCAACTAGAAATTAAGCATACACTGACTGAAATAAAGAATATTATACAGACACCCAACAGCAGACCAGAGGAGCGGAAGAATCAAGGCAAAGATTTGAAATGCGAAGAAGCAAAAAACACCCAACCGGAAAAGCAAAATGAAAAAAGAATCCGAAAATACGAAGATAGTGTAAGGAGCCTCTGGGACAGCTTCAAGCGTACCAACATCAGAATTATAGGGGTGCCAGAAGATGAGAGAGAGCAAGATATTGAAAACCTATTTGAAGAAATAATGACAGAAAACTTCCCCCACCTGGTGAAAGAAATAGACTTACAGGTCCAGGAAGCGCAGAGAACCCCAAACAAAAGGAATCCAAAGAGGACCACACCAAGACACATCATAATTAAAATGCCAAGAGCAAAAGACAAAGAGAGAATCTTAAAAGCAGCAAGAGAAAGAAACTCAGTTACCTACAAGGGAATACCCATACGACTGTCAGCTGATTTCTCAATAGAAACTTTGCAGGCCAGAAGGGAATGGCAAGAAATATTCAAAGTGATGAATACCAAGAACCTACAACCAAGATTACTTTATCCAGCAAAGCTATCATTCAGAACTGAAGGTCAGATAAAGAGCTTCACAGATAAGGAAAAGCTAAAGGAGTTCATCACCACCAAATCAGTATTATATGAAATGCTGAAAGGTATCCTTTAAGAAGAGGAAGAAGAAGAAAAAGGTAAAGATACAAATTATGAACAACAAACATGCATCTATCAACAAGTGAATCTAAGAATCAAGTGAATAAATAATCTGGTGATCATAATAGAATCAGGGACATAGATAGGGAATGGACTGACTATTCTTGGTCGGGGAAAGGGGTGTGGGAGATGCGGGAAGAGACTGGACAAAAATCGTGCACCTATGGATGAGGACAGTGGGTGGGGAGTGAGGGAGGAGGGTGGGGCGGGAACTGGGAGGAGGGGAGTTATGGGGGGGGGAAGAGGAACAAATGTAATAATATGAACAATAAAGATTTAATTAAAAAAAATAATCTTAACCTGAGAATCTTGACTAAAAATATTCCACTATTTAAATTCCCTATTTTGAATCAAGGTATCTTTCACATTAATTTTCCAAGACAGAAAGACAAGTTTATAAGGAATAAAGCCCAATAACAAGAGCTTTACTAGGTGAAAATATGCCCACTTATGCTAATGCAAGCAAATAACATTCCCTAAGTAAATGAGACAAATAAAAATCATCTAATGAATAGTATACAGATTGCTCTAACATTTAAAATAGTGATTTCTTACTACTTAATTGCAGTCTTTCTCAGAAAAATCCATGTCAACCATCTGGCAAGTTTACGGTTTATACTGCAGAGTTCATCATAGTTTGGGATTGTAAAGTTCTCTGCCCTTTGATGCCAACACAAATCTTAAAAGGTCTTTAAGTGAAAAGAGACAGAAAAAGGACGATACAATTTTTTTAAAAAAAGTTTAATGTTACAGACAGTCCTCAGGTTATGTCGGACTCAATGTGCGTCCTTTCATGGTTATGTCGCCATCTCCCATATATATAAAAAAAAGTTTCGTCATTTTGACGTATGTACATATGTGCTTTATGTTTTTTATTATTTATTTACAAGTAAAGGTCAGGAATCTTTATCTTTCTTTTAAATTGTTTTTGCTAGGCCTGGCCAGCGTGGCTCAGTGGTTGAGTGTTGACCTAAATTGTTTTTGCTGTTTCACTTCATTTCTGCTGTGTATGTGCTCCATGTGAGTGACTAGGTGCTTATGTAGGGAGGTTCTGACTTAACGACGAAAATCGCGATACATCGCACCGTAGGAACTGATCTCTGACGTAACCCAAGGACCTACTGTACAGCCCTGAAAATATGGAATGCTTCACCAATTTGCATGTCATGCACAGGGGCTCTGCTAATCTTTCCTGAGGATGATACCAGTTTACTCCATTCTTTTGCCCAAACCAAAAAGCTATCCAGGTGTACATAGTTCTAGGTTTTTATACCTTCAAATCTCTTGGTGCCCCAAAATCTGTGGACCATCTGAATGGCAGAGCAGCAGCTGCTGCCTTTTATTGAATGTTTATTATGTGTGAGACATTGTGCGTGCATTTCCTCAGCTAAGCCTCACAACGCAGATGAGATTCTGTTTTACAGGGGAGGCTCAGGAAGGTCACACTGACTGACCAAGGCCTCTCAACTAGTGGCAGAACTTGGGAAAAACTATGGGTTTCAACTCTAGGTTACTGTATAAAAAGAGGAGTGGGGGCACCTCACATCAAAGGAACACCAAATAACCCTTTACCTTTGAATATGGAATGATGATGGCAGGCTGCTTACGTTTTCTGTGTAAACCTTATCGTAGGAGATCCCAATAATGTATTAGGTGACAGAACAGACCAAGTTCCTAAAAACTGTTTAATGTTTTTTTCTCCATGAAGAATAATTCACACCTGATAACTAAAAGCATAACATATATGAACCAATTAACTTAACCAATCAGACTTTAAAAGAGTCTATAAATTTTTTAAAAGCCAATATAACTCAGCCTGTATGAGCAATTTTCTAGGCTTATATATATGTCACAGGCGCAACAAACTAAGTCTACTGGAGTGGCAAAATCAGAGGTAGGGAGGACAACTTCCCACCTGCTTGTGTAACTAAGCATCTATTCCTACTTCCTTATGGGAACAAATCAAAGAATTTGGCCAATAATCAAATCAATCTGTTCCAATGAATTTCCAGGATTCCTGGGAATATAGTTTCATCCTATCTATGATTTTAAGCTGAGCACTACCAAAACACAAGAGAAATTTTAAAGCATTTACAACATTCAGTAAGATACCTCAAAGCTCTGCCATTCCTAATAAACCAGATGTCAATGTATTAATGCACAATGGAAAACATCAACTGGGCAAAAATAATGAAATGGGTTGGTAAGTGCATCCTCTCCCCTACAAGAGAGTTCACATGGATAGCAGCATTTTAAAATTCACATTTGTTCTCCCCCCAAATATCTTTTATATCCATTCCCTTCTCTCCAACCTCATTCCCACATTTCTCTACTATAATGGCTTTTAAACTTTGACCACAGTCCATAGCGAGAAATACACTCATCAGTCAACAGAGAGTCATATAACTGAAACAAGTTTCACAAAACTTCACATACCCCTATTACATGTGACACACCTTGTCTTTTTTCTACTCTACTTTTTAAATGTAGATTGCAACCTACCAATAGGCACAACCTTAATGAAAACCCCAATCTACTACAGCCATCTCTACAGCCATTATTAACTCACCTTCCATTACTGGCACTGATCTACAACAGTTCCCTGGGCTCCTTTCTGCGCCCCTTCAGTTGTCACTCCTGTCACCCCGTACCAGTCACATCCCTCCAGTATAGCAATGATCACATTGTTTTGTGATCATTTTTTAAAATCAGTCTTGCCTAGACAATGAGTTATCTTTGTATCCACATCAAACTTTATTGCTCACTGAATAAATGAATGAACGTATGCTATAATTTTGTACAGGTCAATAACTCCATTACCTTAATAATTCAGTCCATCGATGTTTGAATACATACACTTTTTCTAGATTTTAAAGTAAATATATATTTATTCTAAGAACTTTCTTGTTAAAGTCTGGCTTCAATATATGGATATTTTCCTTCATTAAAAATTTGCTCAGCAGCAGCCAGTCTGACTTGGGATATTTGTCTTGAAATTGATCCAATGAATATTTTCAATTTCAATAACTACTCTGGCAAGTACGAGCATACCGGATTTCCAAAACCAATACATTAGGTCAGTGTCCGAGGCACAGCACAGTTCACACAGTCAATGCAGTGTTATACCATGTGTTTCCATTTCTCAATGCTAATCACTTCTGATTTGAAGATAAGCAGTCAGGTGCATTAATCTATTCAGCATCTCCCACCACCCCCAAAGAAGGCTCAAAGAAGGCTTTACTTTCTCCTTTTCAAATAATTTCAGGAAATTTTGGTAGAGCAGGATGACTTTTTAAACAAGCAACTTTTAAATAGGTCACTGTTATATAAGAGTAACAGAACACACACTGAACTCATGCAGGGAACATTCTCAAGTTCCCTGTCCACTTGACCTTTATCACTTTCCCAAATTTTACTTTTACATTTCAATCTGCTTGGGAAGTCTCTATTTTTCTAAATTCCATCACCATTAAATGTTTTCGTTTCTACTGCTACTACCTTAGTCCAAATCTGAACTAGTCTTAGGGAGCTCCTAGATTGGCCTCGCTATGAGACCTGGGCAACCTCTACCACTCTCCATATGAAAATATTAAGACCAACACATCAAGGTCACAGTGAGTATCACATGAAATAGTGTGCATGCGAGAGCCTGGCGGAGGGCCTGGCAGCAAACAGGTGCTAATTAACTGTAAGGAACCTTCTTTCTCTCTTTCTCTCTCTCTCTCTCTCTCTCTCTCTCTCTCTCTCTCTCTCTCTCTCTCTCTCTCTCTCTCTCTCTCAGTCTCCTGTCTTGGGCTTCACAGTAAGATTCATATTGAGCCATGAATGCGATTGATCTTATCCACATCAAATTCCTCCAGCAGTTCCCCACACCCTAGGAGGGTGATTCTCAAAGTGTGGTCCCAGACCAGTAGCATCTGCACCAACTGAAAACTGATGAGAAAGGGAAATTCTCAGGCCCCACCCCAGACCTTCTCAATCAGAAATTCTCCAGGTGGGGGCCAGCAATCTCTTTTCATAAGCCTTCCAGATGACTCTAATGTATGTTCAAATGTGAGAACCGCTGACCTGGAATAAAGTCCAGCCTGGCCCTGTAGAGTTTCCCAAACCAGTTTTCTTCCAGTTACTGTACTTGCTTTCTCAGACCTATTCAAGGGAAAGTTTACTCATTATCTCTACTGACTTTCCCAGCTGAGATTTTACTCACCTTTTATGTCCTCCCCCCTCTAAGACACCTCTCCTGTCTGACCCAGCTTAAATCCCATTGTTTTCTTAAATCCTCACCTGACCAACCGTTTCAAGTAATTTTTTTCCTCTTTTAATACCAATTATTTCTGAATACTCTGGTGATAATCTGCAGAAGTCACAAACTGGCTGTTTCTGGCTCACAGAGGAGGTGTGAGTAAATTGATTGCCAATAACATTTAAACAAATTTTTAATTACATAGAAATATATACTTCAGCCTGTGTTGGGGATTATTCCCACATGGCAACAATCAGCTGAGAGGCAAATGATTCAAGCACTCACCACCACTTTCCAAGGCAGGCACAGGTTTTCTTCAGACAACTCTGAATATCTCAAACCATGACTACCTTCTCTTATGGTCATGTAACTTTTCACATGTTTATTGTCTCCAATAGAATACAAGCCTTCAGAGAACTGAACTGTTTGTTTTTCTTTTTAATTCTTATTGCGTTGAACAAAAAAATGATGTGAAGTGCTTACTACATAGAAGAATATTCTGGGCATCCTGGACGACCCCAAAATGCTTTAGAACCTGCACAGACCTTCAGGAAATGTTTGGTTTTCTATCAACTTGGAAAGATACAATAGCCTTTCTTGAATTTTGTTTTCGAAAAGTACGTGTACTAGGGCACAACGCTTAAGAAAGGTTTTAAAGAAATGTCATCTGGCACAGGTTGTCTTTCAAGCTCTAATGAGAAATGCCAATTATCTGCATACAGTATGCTTGCTGGAAGAGGCTTAGCCCGCGGGCACAGTATTTGACAGACCTAGGAGCTGTTTAAACCCTGTTACATCCTGGATTTCCCTTCATACAAGATGCGTTTTAATTTTACCTCTGGCAGTAGCTACACTGGACTACCGTGCTTTTCATGGGCCCATGCACTGGTGAACCATTCGCCGGGTTTTGCAGCGGCAAGGGGCGAGCCCTACTGTGCACCAGGTGAGCTCACAAACCTGCCCCAGGTGATGCACTCGCACTGTTCTCAGAGCTCGTCCTTAAGGAGAAACAAACAGGGAACCGTCCCTTTGCGCCCATCTTCCCGACGCCTGCCCGTCCACACACCCCGCACACCCCATGCGATATTCTTCTCTTCCTTCCCCCACCCCAGATCCTCCAGGGGGCGCCCCCGAAGTCGACTGGGCACCCCCAGCGGACCGACTCCGGCAGCGTACAACCCCCGCCCCATACTCACCCGCCAAGGCCACGGAAGTGCAGCCCCGCCCCGACCCCGCCCCTTCCGCCGACCGGGTTCGCCCCGCCCCGCGCTCTCCGCGGCGCGCAGGCGCAGCGCCCACTGCCGGGCGCTGGGAGCCGAGTGGCAGCTCGGGGCGTGGCCAGGTCCCGGCGGACGTGGCCGCGGGATTCCGGCGCGTGGCGGGGACGTGTAACGTGACGGCCCGCGGGGCTGTGGCGGGCGCAGGGAAGTTGTCGCGAAGTGGCGCGGGGGAGGCGGCGCACGGCCTTTCGGGTGGCTTTCGCTTTTCGGCAAGTGCAGATTGGGTCTCTCTCCTGCGGGTTCGAGGGGCACGTTCACCCCCCCGCCCACCTCCCCGGGCCGTGGCGCTTCGCGATGCCGGGGAGACCGAGCCGGAGTCCAGCCCGGGCTCCGCGCCCGAAGACCTCCTCCTTCCGCTCCCGAGAATCTGAACGTTTGGGGTCGAGGGCGAGACATGGGACGTTGGACAAGCTGATGAGATTAAGGAGACTCAGACTCCGCAAGGCAGTTTCCAGCCTGCTGCAAAAAATACTCAGCGTGCCGCCGAAATAGAACGCAAAATTTTTAACCCTGGCGTGTTTTCTAAAGGTGGAAGGCCTGTCCGTTGTTTCTTTTAAAAGTCACCCATTCGTATAGATTAAATTTCTGAACTTGCACCAAAAGCAAGGACTCGCGCTCACTTCCTTCGGAAAGTCATCTGGGGGGAAAGGCTCTCGCCTGAAATGGAGATAAAAACGAACATACTTAAATATTTGCTACCTCCCGGCGGGGGGCAGAATGGTAACGAATATTTTGAAAACCTATTCGATTACATAATAAGTCGTAAAACCTGAGTTCTGGGATTTTTAAGGAAAACTGATGTCTCCAGAATGTTTGGTGTAATGGAACCATGACGGCATCGGTGGGCAATAGCAAGGATCAAGTCATGGCCAATAGAACAGGTCATAAGCGGGGGCTCTGTTATAATTAGTATCTGCAACCGAGACCCCAGTCTTCACATACGATTTGCATAGTTGCATACATTTGCGAGGAGTTAGGCCTTCGTCAGCTACTTGACATAGGTTGATTCTTACTGAATATAGAACAATAAAACGGTTTCTTAGTGTCTTCATTATTATTTCTATTAAAAGACCACCACGGTTTGGCTCAGTGGATAGAGCGTCGGCCTGCGGACTGAAGGGTCCCGGGTTTGATTCCGGTCAAGGGCATGTACCTTGGTTGTGGGCACATCCCCAGTGGGGGGTGTGTAGGAGGCAGCTGATCGATGTTTCTCTCTCATCGATGTTTCTGACTATCCCTCTCCCTTACTCTCTGTAAAAAATCAATAAAATATATAAATAAATAAAAGACCACCACTTTTACCCCAGAGTAATAGTAGAGCCAAGAATAGTCCATTGTGCCCGGTGTGGCTCAGTGGTTGAGTGTGGACCCATGAACTAAGAGGTCACTGGTTGGATTCCCATCAGGCCACATGCCCAGTTATGGGCTCCTCCCCAGTTGGGGGGTGTGCCCTCTCTTTAAAAATCAATAAAAACATTTTAAAAAATAGTCAATTGTAAAAAATTAGATAAGTCGAAATGAAGCAGAGGGTCTGGAAAGAACATGGAAGCAATCAGACCTGCTTTCAAACCTCAGCTCCTGAACACTGGAACTACAATAAGGATAGAATCTGGGAGAAGTTAGTTAATTTCCTTACGTTGGGATTGCTTTTCTGTACAACTGGGTTGTTGATTTTGTGTGTGTGTGTGTGTGTGTGTGTGTGTGTGTGTGTGTGTGTTGTAAGTTAAATTTTGTGAAAGCTCAGTTTGATTTTTAATCACTACTTGCTTTTTAGTCTACAAACTCTTAAACACTTCAGTGCATTTCACCTTTTTTTCTTGTACAGGTGTTCCCTAGACTATGTTCCACAGAACAGTAGTCTTTTGCAAAATGTTAATAAGTATCGGGAAAATTTTCTAGCATCAATAATGGGAAAAACACAAACCTGTTGCTGTGAGGTTATTGGAAGTACCCCTATGTAGCATTCTTGCCAAAAACATTTAGTCTGTAAGGAAACACTCAGATAAATTAATTTATTTAAAAGATTTTTAAAATTGAGTTTAGAAAGAGAGGAAAGGAAAAAGAGAAAAATAGTGTGGAGCAAAACATCACTGTGGAGTTGGCACATCCCCCACTGGGGATCAAGCCTTTGGGAATAAAACCAGCAGCCTTTTGGGGTGCTGGACCACGCCCAACCAAATGGGCCGCCGGCCAGGGCTCTCAGATGAATTTAGAATGTGATTTGTTTGGACTTTCCAATAATGTCAATATCATGGAAGACAACACAAAAAGATAGCACTCATCTCCATTAAGCCAACTGTGAACTGTATAGGATTATGAATTTTGCAGGACAATCTACGGACACCTGGGAAAATTTGAACATAAAAGCATGATAGATATATTGATGACTTACATTTCTCAGATATGATAATGATATTGTGGTTATTAGCTTTTGTTCTTAGGAGATGTATGCTCAAGTGTTCAGGGGTGAAGTCATGATACTTGCAGACTGCTTTCAGATAGTCAAAAAAAAAAAAGTGTGGGAGAACCAAGATGGCAGCATAGGTTAACGCTGGAGTTTGCTGCTTTGAACAACTACTTCAAAAGTGAAACTAAAAGACAGAACGGACATCACCAAGAACCACAGGAACGCTGGCTGAGTGGAAGTCCCACAACTAGGAGGAAAGAGAAACGCATACGGACACTCAGAGGAGGCGCAGTGCTGAAGGCAAATTCTGAGGTGCGGAGTGCGCGGAGCGGGCTGGCGGCGGAGGGCGCGGTTGGCATTTTCAATCGGGAGGGAGTCGCAGACTCTGAGCTCCAGATACAGGTGAGTCTCTAGGGACCCAGACTCAAACGGGAGAAGCGGGACTGTCTGGCTTCGGTCAGAGCGAGTGCAGCTTTCTCTCTGAGCTTTGCAGCGGGTGCTGGGACTCAGAGAGGCGGAGCCCCTGGGGACAGGACTGAGAGCCGCCATAACTGCTCTCTCCGCCCCACCCTGTTGATCCTGTGCGACCCGCCCCACCCAAGCCCTGCACAGAGGCATTTGCCGGATAGCCTCAGGCAAAGGCTAGATTAGCACCTCCCTAGAGGACAGAAGTTCTCTCACTGCTGACACAGCTGATTCTCATAGCCAATTGGCCTGGAGGTCAAACCCTCCCTGGTATTAGCTACAACAAGGTTTAACTATAAGACTGCGAACAAAGACCACTAGGGGGTGCACCCAGGAAGCATAACAAAATGCGGAGACAAAGAAACAGGACAAAATTGTCAATGGAAGATATAGAGTTCAGAACCACACTTTTAAGGTCTCTCAAGAACTGTTTAGAAGCCGCCGATAAACTTAATGAGATCTACAAGAAAACTAATGAGACCCTCGATCTTATATTGGGGAACCAACTAGAAATTAAGCATACACTGACTGAAATAAAGAATATTATACAGACTCCCGACAGCAGACCAGAGGAGCGCAAAAATCAAGTCAATGATTTGAAATGCGAGGAAGCAAAAAACACCCAACCGGAAAAGCAAAATGAAAAAAGAATCCAAAAATGCGAGAATAGTGTAAGGAGCCTCTGGGACAGCTTCAAGCGTACCAACATCAGAATTATAGGGGTGCCAGAAGATGAGAGAGAGCAAGATATTGGAAACCTATTTGAAGAAATAATGACAGAAAACTTCCCCCACCTGGTGAAAGAAATGGACTTACAGGTCCAAGAAGCGTGGAGAACCCCAAACAAAAGGAATCCAAAGAGGACCACACCAAGACACATCATAATTAAAATGCCAAGAGCAAAAGATAAAGAGAGACTCTTAAAAACAGCAAGAGAAAGAAACTCAGTTACCTACAAGGGAATACCCATACGACTGTCAGCTGATTTCTCAACAGAAACTTTGCAGGCCAGAAGGGAATGGCAAGAAATATTCAAAGTGATGAATACCAAGAACCTACAACCAAGATTACTTTATCCAGCAAAGCTATCATTCAGAATTGAAGGTCAGATAAAGAGCTTCACAGATAAGGAAAAGCTAAAGGAGTTCATCACTACCAAACCAGGATTATATGAAATGCTGAAAGGTACCCTTTAAGAAGAGGAAGAGGAAGAAAAAGGTAAAGATGCAAATTATGAACAACAAATATGCATCTATCAACAAGTGAATCTAAGAATCAAGTGAATAAATAATCTGATGAACAGAATGAACTGGTGATTATAATAGAATCAGGGACATAGAAAGGGAATGGACTGACTATGCTTGGGGGGGAAAGGGGTGTGGGAGATGCGGGAAGAGACTGGACAAAAATCGTGCACCTATGGATGAGGACAGTGGGTGGGGAGTGAGGGCGGAGAGTGGGGTGGGAACCGGGAGGAGGGGAGTTATGGGGGGGAAAAAAGAGGAACAAATGTGATAATCTGAACAATAAAGATTTAATTAAAATTAAAAAAAAAAAAGTGTGTATGTAGAGAGAAAATATGGTGCTATTTTAATTGTGGTTCTGCATGAATAATACAGTTGGCCTTTGAACAAGGCCCTTGCACAGTCAAAAATCCCAGTGTAACTTTTGACTCCCACAAAACCTAACTAGTAATAGCCTCCTGTTGACCAGAAGCCTTCCTGGTAACATAAACAATCAGTTAACACATATTTAATATTGACTTCTTCCAGGCCCAAAGGTACCTGAATTATGTTTTGTTTCATGGGATGGGCAAAGTTTTACAACTTCTAAGGTCATCATTCTTGCCCTTTAAGGAGGCTAGAAACCCATTCCTGCCTCCCAGCAGGTGGCAGCAAACTAATACTCCATAAGGTGCCGTGAACTTGTAGTTTTTGTGTCCTGGTAAATGTTCTGCAGGTGATAGATTGTGACTTTTCTTAGCTAGAAGAGCAAAAAGAATACTGCTGCCAGATTGTAGGAATGTATAGCAATTTATAAACTAGTTGGGAGAGTGTATTTATGTGACTACATTTTATTACATAGTTATATTAATATTGTTCTTCATTGCTTGCCCCTCACAAAACCAAAAATCCATTTGTAAGCAATTCTGTTTGTTATGAAAAAAATGCTCATTTGTTATCTCCATAGATAAACAATACTCTTTATAGCCATTCATTGGTTAATATCCATTAACACACAACATTTCAAAATTTATCAAAATTTATGGGATACAAATTGTGGGGCGCGGCTACAGTGTTTCGGACAGGTTCAAGCCTTGGACCGATGAGAGGGCACAGTCCTCTCATTGTCACGTGCAAGTCCCAGCTTGGAGGGCAGAGCCCTCCCAGCACAATTCTAGCCAACAGCTATATGGTCCTAACATGTGGCCCCATGTGCCTGAGTGATGTGGGTTGATAGAGTTCAGGTACATGTAGTTGAGTAGGAGTGAAACCCATGAGAATGTTGTAAACATCTCGATCACGCCCTTACTTTGCCTCGTGGCATCTGCTATGAAATAAAGACACGGCTTGTGGGCGTCGGCGCTGTCTCTCCGTTCGGAAGCAGCGTCCCACCGAGACCCAGCCTTCATTCTCTTGTCTGTCTTTTCTAAGCCTTTCACCACCCCCACTCAGGGTCATTGAACCGAGCTGAGCTGGCATGGCACATAAGGCACCCTGGGGCTGAGTATGCCATGGCCGTGCCGGCTCGCCACAACAGATAAAGTATTCTTAGAGGAGAATTTATAGCTTTTTTCATTCCTTTATTAGAAAAGAAGAGTTGCCAGGCTGGCATGGCTCAGTGGTTGAGCGTAGACCTAAGAACCTGGAGGTCATGGTTCAATTCCCAGTTAGGGCACATGCCTGGGTTGTGGGTTCAATCCCCAGTGTGGGGCATGCAGGAGGCAGCCAATCAATGATTCTCTCTCATCATTGACATTTCTATCTCTCTGCCTCTTCCTTCCTCTCTGAAATAAAAAATATATTTTTTTTTTAAAAAGAAAAGAAGAGTTAATGATCTAAGTCAAAGTCAGCAAAATGATCCATGGGCTACATCTGAGGCATAGCCTGCTTTTGTTTATCCTACAAAGCTCTTAAAAAACTAATTTAAAGCCGAAGCCGGTTTGGCTCAGTGGATAGAGCGTCGGCCTGCGGACTGAAGGGTCCCAGGTTTGATTCCGGTCAAGGGCATGTACCTGGGTGGGCATATCCCCAGCGGGGGATGTGCAGGAGGCAGCTGATCGATGTTTCTCTCTCATTGATGTTTCTGACTATCTCTCTCCCTTCCTCTCTGTAAAAAATCAATAAAATATATTTTTTTAAAAAAAACTAATTTAAAAATAAAGAGACAAAGTAAGAGTATCTGGAATGAAAGATCACTAAAGATTCTACAGACATTAAAACAGTGGTTCTCATCCAGAGGCGTTATGTCCCCAAGGAACATTTGGCAACGTCTAAGGACTGGGGAGGCTGCTATCAGCATCTAGTGGGAAGAGGCCAGAATGCTGCTATTCTACAGTGCACACAGTCCCCCACAGCAGTTTTCTGAGGTTGAAAGATTCTAATTAAAACTATAAGAAGAAAATGTTAAATTTAGGCCAATAAAATTTGATAACTTTGAAAAAATGAACAAATTCTTTGAAAAACAAAACCTACCAAAATTGACAAAAGAATAGAAAATCTGAGTTGTTGTACATCTATTACAGAATTTGAATTTATAATTAAAAAAAACATTTTACAAAGAAAAGTCCAGGACTTCACTGGTGACTTCTATCAACATTTAAAGAACACATAATGTCAATCTTATAGAAACTGAGAAAACCGCGGAGGAGAGAGAATATTATACAACTCATTTTATAACAGCATAGCTCTGCTAGAAACACCTGACAAAGACATTAGGGGGGAAGAAATCATGATGAATACCACTTATGAATATAAAAGAAAAATCATATGCAAAATACTAGCAAATTGAACACAGCAATATAGAAAAAGAATAAAATACAGTAGCCAATTGGGGTTTTTCCCAAGAATGCGAGTTTTGCCCAACATTTAGTAAATCAATGTAATGTACCACATTATTAAAGGAGAAAAAGTCACATTTCAGTAAGTTCAGAAAGAGCACTTGACACATTTGTTGCCAGTTCATGATGAAAACAACCACAAAACTAGAAATAAAAGAAAACTAACTTTATTTTATAAAGAACATCTACAAAAGACGTATAGCTACTTTGTGGTGAAATATTCAATGCTAGGATTAGGAAGAAAGTGAGAATGCCTACTCTTCTATTTAACTTTGCATCAGAGGTTGTAGATAGTGCAGTAGGCAAAAATTAAAGTAAAAGGTGTAAATATTAGAAAGGAAGAGTAAAGCTGTCTAGTCACAGTTGTCTATATACAAAGTCTTTTTTAAAGTTTTAGTTGCCCTTAGATGAATAGATTATCCATGTAGAAAATTTTTTAACTCTACTAGAATTAATCCTTCAAATTAGCTCATAGGATGAAAGATCCGTATATAAAACTCAGTATTTTATGTATTAGCAAGCAGCAACTAGGAAATGAAATTTTAAAATATACTATTTATAATAGTATTATTAATATTTAGGAATAAATTTAATGAAAGAGGTGCAGGAGCTACATTGAAAACTTCAAAGCATTGCTGAAATGAAAGATTTAAATAAATGGAGAGGTATACCACATTCATGTATATAGAACATGCACCAAGAAAGACCATACTGGGCTAGAAAACAAGTCTCTATGCAAAATGTATTCTCTGACCACAATGAAATAAAAATAGAAACCCATACGGGATGCCTGGAAAATCCCCAAATCTCAATAATTAAGGGCACAGCTTTAGACTGCTGGCCTGAGAAGTTCAGGTTGACACCAAAGACATTTTTCTTCTCTGCAGAGCCAGTTGAACCACATAGGAATTGATTGTGGACATGTTAATGCCACATTCTAACCAACTGCACTACCCTGGCATTGCCCAAGATGGGGGTATGCTGGGAGGAACCACAGATGGCTGTTACGTAATTGAGTATTGCACTGAAACAGTTACAGCATATTTGAAATTCATTAAATCATTCCTCCCCCCTCCTTTTTTCCCCATCACATTCTGAAAATACTGATGAAAAAATCTGGGAACAAGACTGTGGGTGTAGTTGACAAAACAGAAAATCTGTTCCTGGGCAGCTTTTGATGAATTTAATAAGTAGAAAGATAATGAGCATAGACTACATTTGCATAATGGCATAACAAAAATTCATTGAACGATGCTAACCGTCTGGGGAAATACAGTTTGGAAATTAAATGTAAGATTCTGGTTCTGGCAAGATTACCCATTCCATTTAAAGAAGACGCATGGTTTTAGAGGGGGTAAGTAACCCCGCATGCTTTATTCTCACTGATTTTAAGTACCTTTTCATTCTGTTTCTCTAAGAAAATCATTAAAATTCATTTTCAAATAGAAAATTTTCTAACATCCAGATTTGTCCAAACTACAGCTCTTTCAAGGATTTATAAAAGTATACTTTGCTCTTAAAAAGACCTTTGAAAGGATTTGGCACTATCAACCTTTTTAATATTAAAAAGTTTGTTCCACCCTCAAAAAGGATTATAAGTTACTATCTCCCATAATTACTTATTTGACTATCAATTGTGGTTAATTTAGCCATAGATTTAGTATGTAGTAGTTTAGAAGACCATTCTTTCCAGAAGTTTTCTTCCTTTTTTTCTAAAAAAAAAAAAAAAAAAAAAAAGCATTTTAAGTGTTTTTCAAAGTCTACTGTTGGCAGTTTATTTTTATTTTTTAGCTACTTGCTGCTTCTGATCATTCTGAAAATAATTTATCATTTTGGTATAATTTTATAAAACCACAGGGGATGTCTGCTCTGATACTCTTTCTACTCTGGGTTTGAACATAAAGGGAAAACCAAATATGATGGTTTGCTAACAGTTAATCATAGCTGATATTATGGAACTATTTGATGGCCATTGTGCTATGATCATGCAATTAATAGTTCCTCTCAACATGCCTGTGAGATAGATGTTTCTGGTATCCTTGTACTTATGAGGAAACTGGGCTCAAGGATATTAACCAGTGTGTCCACCTTATATAAATAAGTGGGAGAGCCATGGTTTGAGTTCATCATGTAACTAAACACCAGTGTCCACATATTTAACCACTGGTGTTTACTAGCCCCCATTTCGCTGTGCAGTTACTAAAGTAACCGGATTATTTCAGACTCCCCAACTCTGTATGACCTCTCCAATTTCGTTTTTAATCTCTGCAGTATAAAATGTGATATCATGGCAGCCTGCCTTAAATATGCAGCCGCTTTCCAATGTGATACACAATTTCACCACATGATGGTGCCAATGAGGTGAGAAGCCCCGTGCTTCTAGTATTTGACATTGGGCTCAAACCTAAATATAAATGTCAACAGAATGGAATTAGAAGTGTTAAAAAATAAAATGGCTTTTTTTAAAGCAGCTGTAAAGAATTACAATCTAGAGGGTATTTTTTTAAAACATATAGAATGAAAAGATCACAACTACAAAAAGGGGAAGATTAATTGACTAATAAAAGTTAAAAATAAAAAGATAAAAGATGAGCCTTTGTATTCATAAAGAAGTATGTGGGACAGATGTCAGAGACTTCCCACAGGAAGGAAAGCACCAAAGGAAATGAATTAAATGAGAGCAGGTGACGTACAGAGAGAGAGAGAGAGAGAGAGAGAGAGAGAGAGAGAGAGAGAGAGAGAAAGCGACCAGCTGTGTAGTGATGTAGTTCCAGGGTCAAATGGATAAGTGTTGCAGTAAGATTCCCCAGTAAGTACAAATGGGTTAGCACAAGCCAGTGAGTAAAAGATTGTAGAGAATCTTTTAGTAGACATCACTGCTTCCTTTCAAACCAGGATAGGCATTACTGTTTCTTTTCCCTGCAATAGCCAAGGTATAAACTACTATGAAAGGAAGAAGCATTAATGTTCAGAAACAAAATTCTAGAAAAAAATAGGAGGAAACAAGCAAAACTAGTTAACAGCAATTGCCTTGGAGTGATGGAACTAGAGCAACCTTTTTCCCCCCATTTCTTTATAATGCAGATGTGTTTTCAAATTTTCCATGAGGAGCTACTTTACTCCTATAAAAATATGTATTTGTTTACATGAAATTTAAGTAGCCACTGTTTTGTCTGCCAACCTAACCAAACAACCAACATTGGAATGTCTAGGATTTTGATAGTTACATTACCATAATTCTTTTTTAGGGCAGTAGTTCTTTTATTTTTTTAAATAAATCTTTATTGTTCAGATTATTACAGTTGTATTTCTCCCCCCCCAATAGCTCCCCTCCACCCAGTTCCCACCCCACCCCATGTCTTTCCCCTTCCCCCACTGTCTTTGTCCATAGGTGTATGATTTTTGTCCAGCCTCTTCCCGCACCCTACACCCCTTCCCCTCAAGAATTGTCAGTCCACTCCCTTCCTATACCCCTGATTCTATTATATTCACCAGTTTATTCTATTCATCAGGTTTTTTATTCACTTGATTTTTAGATTCACTTGTTGATAGATATGTATTTGTTGTCACTTTGTTGTTCATAATTTTTTTATCTTTAACTTTTTCTTCTTCTTCCTCTTCTTGAAGAATACTCTTCAGCATTTCATATAATACTGGTTTGGTGGTGATGAACTCCTTTAGCTTTTCCTTATCTGTGAAGCTCTTTGTCTGACCTTCAATTCTAAATGATAGCTTTGCTGGGTAGAGTAATCTTAGTTGTAGATTCTTGCTATTCATCACTTTGAATATTTCTTGCCACTCCCTTCTGGCCTGCATAGTTTCTGTTGAGAAATCAGCTGACAGTCGTATGGGTACTCTCTTATAGGTAACTGACTGTTTTTCTCTTGCTGCTTTTAATATCTTCTCTTTGTCTTTTGCCCTTGGCATTTTAATTATGATCTGTCTTGGTGTGGTCCTCTTTGGATTCTTTTTGTTTGGGGTTCTCTGCGCTTCCTGGACTTGTAAGTCTATTTCTTTCACCAGGTAGGGGAAGTTTTCTGTCATTATTTCTTCAAATAGGTTTTCAATATCTTGCTCTCTCTCTTCTTCTGGCACCCCGATAATTCGGATGTTGGTACTCTTGATGCTGTCCCAGAGACTCCTTAATTATCTTCATATTTTTGGATTCTTTTTTCTTTTCCAGTTGGGTGTTTTTTGCTTCTTTGTATTTCAAATCTTTGACTTGATTCTTGGGATCCTCTAGTCTGTTGTTGGATCTCTGTATATTATTCTTTATTTCAGTCAGTGTATGCTTAATTTCTAATTGGTCCTTTTTCATATCCTTGAGGGTCTCACTAAATTTCTTGGATGTTTCTAGAAGATTCTTAAGTAACCTTATAACCTGGTGTTGAACTCTATATTCAGTAGTTTGCTTGCCTCCATTTCTTTCATTTGTGACATGTTTCTTTGTCTGTATTTTGGCTGCTTCCCTGTGTTGATAGAGTGGCTTTCTGTGCTAGGTGTCCTATAGGGCCCAGTAGCTCAGCCTCCCTAATTACCTGAAGTGGACACTCTTGGTGCACCCCTTTGTGGGCTGTGTGCACAGTCTTGCTGTAGTTAAACCTTGATTGCTGTTGGTATCACTGGGAGGAATTGACCTCCAGGCCAATTGGCTTTGAGGACCAGTTGTGTCTACAATGGGAGAACTGCTGTTCTGGAGACACCCTTAAGGGGCAGGACTTGCTTCAATGGGGCTTTGTTGCTCACTGAGTCTGCCCCCTGAGTGTGTCTCTTATGGATGCGAAGAGTTGTACTCTGGTATGGTCTCACTCTGACCACTGGGTACACTGGCTCTTGGATCTCCAAGGAGGTGCAAAGTCAGCCATTGCCTAAGGCCACCCAGCAGGAGCTATAGAGAGATCTGCAGATTCCTCCTCTTTGTTTGGGATTTGGAGGTGCCCAGATGAGGTCTAGCTGTGAAGTAATGCAGGCCTTCTTTTGGAAGTGCTGGGGATCTCTGACCCAGCTGCAGTTTGTTAGATTTTAGATTGCAAAAGGCCAGTCCATTAATATGCAAAAGGCTCTGTGCACAGCTTGGGTAGGGTTGTAAATTGCGTGGGGCGTGGTCTCAGGGAATCACTGTGGCAGAGCAAACAGCAATGGCTGCCCGTCAGCCCTGTAGGGCAGTAGTTCTTAACTTTGACGGCAGATTATAATCAACTAGGGATCTAGAATCTCAGGTGGGTACGAGGCATCAATATTTTTAAAATTGACCCTCCCCTACTCTCTCTACTGTCCACCACTGTCCCAACCAGTGATCCAAATGTGAGGTCAAAGTTTAGGGAAAAAAATCAATATTTTCAGGTATTTAAATATTCTCGTTTATACAGAGCTCCATAAAATGAAAAAATTAATTTCCAAAATAATTACCGTAATCTAATTTGATGTCTCTAAACACATTGTCTTAACTTGACAGTAATGTGTGCAATATATCTGACATGACCATATTTCTTTAGCGGTACCCTGTATTTTGCTATATTTCTTCAGAAATGTTACACTTTCTTCCCTCTCATTCAAGAGAAAAATTGCTAAGGATGAGGGCATAAAAGCAAGCAAAAGCTATTTCCTAAGCTGAGATGAAAAGCAATGCAATGTATTTTCTTAAATTGTATTTGGTGATGGACTTTTATTTCAAAATAGAAAGAAATTTTTAGGAAAAAAAGCAGATGTTAAAGTATGAGCAGTTGCCTTGAAGCATAATTCAATATTCATCAAATTCTGTATTTCTGTTGAATTTGGAAAAAGTAGCTTTGGGCTCAGATGATCAATATTCAACTGTTTATGATAAATATTCTTAGTCCTATTTACATCAAATTCAAATATGTTCATTTTGTTTCTTTTCAGCTTCATAAGAAAGGGAGACAAGACTCAATAGTTGATCTTACACACTATTTCTGCTTCTTAGGATGAATGAAAAATGTCTATTTATTTAAGTGGAAGGACTCCATTGGCTGTGTTAGCCTGTGTCCCTACTGATAGAATCAGAAGTTGTAAGTTCAATTGCTCCTACATTTTCCAATCTATTTTGATAGCTCTTTAGAATATCAGTGAATTTTTTTTAAACTGGTTTATTATAAACCTTTAAATAACCATTTTCTACTTCACATTCTAAATTGTTATATTCCTAGGAATAGTTGATGAAGTGCCTCCCAGATACCTCATCATTGTTAATTAATGCAAATTGCTGATTAGAAAGAGAATTTACCCTAAAGCTGATAATTTTAAGGGGAAAGCCTGCTGGTAACCATGGCAGGGGTGCTGGGGGCAGTACCTGGGGGCTGACTGCTCCATCCAGAGCCAGCCTTCGGCCCTGCAGGCTTGATTTATAACCTCTCAGGTAAAGACTCATGTTAAACACACTCTTGGAGACTAATTTGTGTGACCAGATACCAATTTACTGATTGTTTATAAAAATATAACATATACTTATCAATAATTTCCTCTATAGGTAAATTTCCACTTAAGGCCAAATTTCAATCAGAAGAGAAAATGATACTAATGGCTAGTGTCATCAATCTATAATACCTGATACACCAGCTCCATTTTAGGCTTTTATATCTTCTACATTGCTGATGACCAGCTATGACTGATACCAGTTGTGCTTTTTTTTTTTCACATAGGATAAAACATCCAATCAGATTACAGTCAAGTATTGTTGGGCAAGGATGTATTTCTTATCCTCATGTTGCTCTTGCATCATTGATGAAATAATGCTTCATAAGCTTTTTAAATAGTTTACTCCAGGGTTTAGCTGTATTTCTCTTCTCATAGTTGGAGGAACATCAGCTGAACAACAGCTGCTTGGGAACAGAAATCTTATCTGTCTCATTCAAACTGTACCCAGAGCCTAGAACAGTGCCTGTACCATTGTAAGCACTAATAATAGTAGAATGAAAGAAAAAATGGATGTTGTCTCAAGGTCTTCCTACACTACACAAATGTTATTAGAAAAAAAGAATATATGCTAAGAACTCATGGCTTATCCCCCTTTTTGAAGATATCAAAGGAACTTGCTCACAAAGCCCTTGCCTTTGACCCACCAATTTAAATGAGATGTCCCCACCCCCACCCACCACTTTATTATTCCTCTCATCTTTGTTTTCCTTCATCATTTTCACAGCTGGTAGTTTGCAGTTTATTTATTTATGGTCTGAATTCTGAGCTCCAAGGGGCAGCTGTGTCTATTTTATATACAGACAATACCTACAGCCCACCTGTATGCTGTGAGCTTCATGATATTTAATGAAATTCACCTTGAAATTTATGAGCCATAGCTACCTTGAAGACATAGAGGGAATAACTAATGATATGGGGACTTTGGATATCAGGGTGGTTGGGTGATGAGTTATATTGGACAGCAGGCAACTGTCATCCCAACACCCCAAAATCACACCCGA
This sequence comes from Myotis myotis, assembly GCF_014108235.1. NCBI lineage: Eukaryota > Metazoa > Chordata > Mammalia > Chiroptera > Vespertilionidae > Myotis > Myotis myotis. The sequence goes on along the minus strand of NW_023416368.1, from coordinate 52,601,203 downwards.
TGGGACTTGCTGCTCACAGGCAGACCAGGGATCATCGGTATTCCCCAGGCTATCTGTAGCAGGAAGGAGCAAGAAAACAGTTTAAGTTCATGTTCATTTTTAAATTTGAAAGTTCAGATTAATTCATTATATTTTATAGAAATCTAGTTGCCTATTTAATAATCACTATGTTCCTAGAAGTTGTTCATCTCAGCGAACATTCAATTAATGGTTCACTTGGCCTTGACTATTGAATTTTCTATATAGAAATGCTACTTACATCTGTTAATTTTACATTTTTTACTGTGTGTTAGGATAGCCAATTCAGAGAAATAAATCAGGTGCTTACAGGTAGTTAAGTAAAGTGTAAAATGGTAATGTGACTACCACAGACCAACACTGTAAATGTAAACCGTGAACAGGAGTCCAGTGTAGATATTGAATGTGAAGCTGTGTGCTAGACCCAGTGAATCCTGATGAATATGTGAAAATTGGATTTTATCAGACCAGCAATCAATTTGCCTCTAGTTTCTATTGCATTGTCTCTTACGAAACTTTGTTAAAGAATGGCAGGAAGCCACTGGAGCTTTTGCATTGCTTTCAAAGGACCATGACCTTTCTGATAAACCAATTGAGTTTTTCCTGAACAAGCAAAAAATAATGCTTCCTAATATGAAATTGATAAATGTTGTCATTTAAAGGTGGAGAAGAGACCAAAACTAAAGAAACACTAGTCAAAGTTGTGCACGCACACACACACACACACACACACACACACACATAAAATAGAAGTCACACTATTGCTAAAAGTTTATAAATCCAGCTATAAGGTTAATGAAAATTACCATGCTCAGGAAAAAACTTTAGCCACTAGGAGTTCCATAATCAATGTGGACTGTTGTACACCATATAATATTAATGGCATACAGCACAGAAGGGCAATGTCAATCATGCATGCATGCTAGCAGATATTTGGCTTACATTTGGAAAGTATCACAGATGTGCACAGTATCAGTCCACACTTGACAGAACTGTGCAGAAACATACAATAGGGAAGTGCTCAGTGACTTACTGGTGAGTTTGTGGCTCCACCCCACTCGAAAGGAGATTTCCCCCGAGTCAGCAATTATTTTCTGAGCCATGATGTAGGCTGCAAAGACCGACAGCAACAGTAATGCATGCAATGAGAGAGTATTTACTTATTTGGAAAAAATCCTTGTCCCCTTTCCCATGGTTTCATCATCCCCAGAACATGGTTGGTGAAAGTAGTTTATATGTTCAAACTGTGGTCAACAAGCGAGTGTTTATCTTTGACGCATGCTTTGTGAAGAATCTGGCAGTAAGAACAAGCCTTCTAGTTTACACAGAAGTAAACTGTTTATCGAGGTGAAAGTGTTTAACAAGCTTTGAAAATTAAGGATGAGATAAAAGCATTTCTTCATGACACTAGCAAAGCCAAATTTTTTAAAAAGTCGTTTTTTCAAGAAGCATATTTCAATGATTATATTCTATATTTTAGTAGCTTCTGTCTATCATGTCGAAGTATAAATTTTATTATTTTAAATATTGTGGCTATTAGAATTTCTTAAGACAAACTATGGTTTAAATAGATTAATCAACAAATTTGATTTTAACACTTGATTTTTTCATTCATTGTGGAAACCCAAGACATTATGGAATGTAGTTCTATGTCATGTCCCGCCCCCCCCCCCCAAAAAATAAATAGAAGAAATGAATACAAATGCTGTCCCCAAAACTGGAGAAGCGCTTTCCAACGCCAATGAAATCAAAATGGAGTAGGACCCCATTTACATCATCTCTGAGGTTGAAACAGAGCACATTCCACATGATATGTACATATTTTTTAACCTAGCGCCTGATTTAGTGCTGAGAAAGAACTAACTCTGATGACCAATGATCATGATCAGGACTTTCTATTTCAGTAGAAATCAGGTAAGAGAAGAAACTCACCGGATGTGACATGGGCTCTAACCCGTGCCTCAAGCTATCTCTTGGGGTTACAGAAACCTTGGCGAAAGATTACAAGCAGCACATCCCTTTCACAGATATGAAGTATTAATAATTATTATTAATTGAAAACTCTTTTGTTTTGGAGGAACCTGGGAAACATTATGCTAGGTGAAATAAGGCTGACACAAAAGGACAAATATTGTATGATTCCACTTATGTGAATTACCTAGGATATTCAACTTCATAGAGACAGAGAGTAAAATAGAATTTACCAGGGAGGTGAGGGTCGGGTACAGCCTTGAGGGACTGAGCCCTTAACCTGTGGGATCTGACTCCTTCTCCAAGTAGTATTAGAATGCACTTAAATTATAGGACCGCCAGCTGGTACCCGAGAATTGCTCAGTGGTGGGGGAAACCCTACACATTGGAACTGGTATCAGAATGAAAGGAACCCTTTATTATTTTTTGCTTCTTACTCATGTTTTATGTGATCACTAAAGTTTAGCAGTGGCTCAGTTGCCGCCAAATGATCTTAACACTTTTTGTTATATTAAAGCAACATTTATTCTTCTTCTTATTAGAAAATATAGTCAGCTAAAAGAGTAAAACAAAACACCCATGATCCTACTACCCAGGGTAATCACTGTTAATAACTTCTAGATATCAATTCAGCTCCCTTTTTTCCCTTTTTAAAAAATATATTTTTATTGATTTCAGAGGAAGGGAGAGGGAGAGAGAAACATCAATGATGAGAGAGAATCATTGATCAGTTGCCTCCTGCATGCCCCGCACTGGGAATCAAACCCACAGCCCGGGCGTGTGCCCTGACCAGGAATCAAGCCATGACCTCCAGGCTCATAGGTCAACGCTCAACCACTGAGTCATGCCAGCTGGACTGTTCTTTTCTTAATATAAATATATACACATTTATTTACTACAAAGAGGCCATTCAGTACGCATTGCTTTTTTAATCTAATGTTAAGTTGTCTACCACAAGCTTCTTCCCATGCCAATAAGTATTCATTCACAGTGTAATTTTTAATAGCTAAAAATTACATATTTGTAAATATGCATGTATAATATTAAAAAGCAGTCCTGAATTATTGGCATAGACTTTGCAGGTTCAGGAAATACGTCAATGTCTTCATTTTATCTTTTCTATGTTGCACATTAATATAATTTTTCAAAAAGGATTTGGTCAGCCTTTCCTAATCCCTCCACAGCTGCATTTTGAATCTTTAGATGTAGCCACAGCTGATCAAGGCTATGTGTGTCATTAACATATTTGCCTGTAATACATGTAGTTCCTAGATGAATCCTGAAAAACTACTGTAATTTCTAGACACCTGTTAGCCACTCATGTGTGTTTATTTATTCGTTGACTGTTGTCTCATTGTGTGCTCTGGACTATAAATGGTGGTTACCAACTGGAATGCAAAGTTTAATATAGAAAATGGGGAAGGCACAAAACTTCTTCCAAGAAAGGAATTTGGCTTTTAATTGAAATCTGTAGAGAACACCACTCTTTTCCACAGATGATGCGACCTAAGTATTTCCATGTGCCTCCCACAACCCTATTTGTAATGAGGTTCCTATATCAAAGGCCCTTGGATATCAAAAGGGATTGAGGGCTGCATTCTGCTGGCAGAACCACTGTTCCTTGGGGAGGAAAGAACGTGTTGGTGAAAGGGAGACATTTCTCCCTGACCCCAGTGAGGCTCCCCCCCACCCCCACACCAGCCTGTTGATCATGTCTCCTGACTGCCTCAGTATCATCCAAAGTAGAGCAGCATTTCCTGTGAGTTTAGCTAAACAACACCTGAGTTCTCACCCTGTCCATGATGAGAGGGACTGCTCCTCTAGTGAAATAACAAACTCCCTTATATTTGAGGACCAAGTGGGTCACTGGTGCAAAGCTCCTAAAGGCTGGAGAGTTTAATTCAAAGGAGGAATTAAAAGTATGAATATAATCAAGGAGACTTATGAAATTAAAAGATGGATGTGCATATTTTTATTTTTAAAATACATAGGCAGTTGATTCACTTAGAGGAGTGACTGTTTCCAAACCATACCCATTTCTAGTCAAGAACAAGAATAATCACAAGCTGGAAACCAAAGGATTGAAGATGACACACTTTGAGGAAAAGAGCGGGCAAAATTCTTACATCTATGTTGGTTTAGTGATCACGTATACAGTTCCCCTGTCAATTTGTCAGCTCACTCAGGCCATTTCTAAGGATATTTATATGGACTTAGAAAAGAGACCTTGTGTTTTTCCCAAAGAGGGCTTTGTTAAAAATAAATAAACTATACACTCTGAGATATACTAGCTAAAAGAAGATAGTATATCCATAGTGTAAGAATAGAATCCTATAAAAAGAGAAACAGCCAAGAAACAATAGTTCTTGGAAACTGAAACATGCTATCTGAAATAAAGCATTAACTAAAGGAATGGATGATAAAGATGAATACATCTCACCAAAAAAAAATCTGTATTGGTTTCCTATTGCCACTGTAACAAGTTATCACAAATTTAGTGTCTTAAAGCAACACAAATTTATTGTCTTAACAGTTCTGGAGGTCAGAAGCCCAAAATGGGTCTTCCTGACAAAGAAAAGATCCCAAAAGCTTTCAGTGGAAAAAAACAACAACAACAGGTCATAAAAAACTAACAGGTTGGCATCAGTTTTTCACCAGCAATCCTACATAGCAAGAAATAACTCTATCAGTGCCTTCAAAGGTTTTGGCACAAATTATATTCAACCTGGAATTCTGTGCCCAAATTATCCCTCAAGGGGCACAGCAAAACATAAAACATTTTTTCAAAGTTAACCTTCATTTTTTATAATATATTTTTATTGATTTCAGAGAGGAAGTAGAGGGAGAGAGAGAAACATCAATGATGAGAGACATTGATTGGTTGCCTCCTCACGCCCCATACTGGGGATTCTGCAACCCCAGCATGTGCCCTGGCCAGGAAACGAAACCACGACTTCCTGGTTCATAGGTTGATGCTCAACCACTGAGCGACATCAGCCAGGCTAACCTTCTTTTTTTAATTTATTTATATTTTTTTGTTAATTCTCACCTGAGGATATTTTTCCATTGATTTTTCAGAGAGAGTGGAAGGGAGGAGGAGAGGCAGAGAGAGAGAAACATCAATGTGAGAGAGACACATCAGTTGGTTGCCTCCCACATGTGCTCCAAACAGGCCTGGGCATTGAGCCTGCAACCAAGGTACACTCCCTTAACCAGAATCCAACCCAGAATCGAACCTGGGAGCCTTCAGTCTGCAGGCTGACGCTCTATCCACTGAGCCAAACCAGCTAGGACTAACCTTCATTTTTTTTAAAGGAAGTTGCCGGGGTCCAACCCCAGCGGGTCCAGGGGTCCCCAAAGGCGTGGACGGAGTCAGCGAAGAAGGAATGACACGGAGACAGCGTTCAGTTGATCAGCAGCCTAGCCAGGATCTCCAGCCAGGATCTCCAGCCAAGTTCTGGTCTGGATCTCCAGAAAAGTTCTGCTTCGGATCTCCAGCCAGGTTCTGTGTCCATGTTCTCTTGCTAGGTTCCCCAGCCAGGTTCTATAACCATGTTCCCTCACTAGGTTCTCCAGCCAGGTTCTGTCCAGGTTCTCCAGCCAGGTTCAGTCACCAGGTTCTAGTCAGGTTCTCTTGCCAATTTCTGTAGTCAGGTTCAGTCCAGGATCTTTTGCCATGTTCTCTCCAGCGAAGTTCTTCTGTCTCTAGAGAACGTTCTGTGTAGGTTCTGTCTCTCTTGGTTCTCTCTTCTAAGTTCTGTGTCTTGCTGTCTTGTTACATCTGTATTTATACCAGTTGATTCAATCCTATCAATCTCTATTACAAAGGTTAGGGCGTTTCTTATCTCCATTCCAGGGAGTAAAGATTATGTAGCTTAAGCATGATTGTTCGTAGTTAAAGTGATTAATTACCCGCCTGGCACTTAGTTAAGAGGTTTTATTCCCTCCCTAACTTCAGGGGAAAATCCCTACCTGGGGAAACAACCTTTCTCAGAGACCTTGGTTAAAACACATAGTGCCAAGAAGGTGAGCAAACATATTAAGAACAGTATGCCATATATGCCAGGTCCCTTGAAACAGCAAGCATGGACCGGCTCCCAGCAGGAAGTAACTTTTAGCTGCACTCTGACAAAATGAGGACCTAAACCAACAAAGAGGACGATATAGAATCCAGAAAACATAAGTTCGATCTATGAGAGCAGTGAAGGTAAAGTCCTGGGAATGTGCCTGGTCAGACCTAGAGAGTGACTTCTGTAGATTGGAGGGGAAGGGGAACAGCTCCATGAGGGAGGGCTCCAGAAAAAAAAAGGGGGGGGGGATTTGGTATACTAAATAGTATGATGAAGACATGGTAAAAGTTGAAAATGTAATAAAGGGACAGAAGGGTTGAAGGAGAAAATCAGAACCAGTTAGAGATGATAGAAGATAGGTAGGTAGGTAGGTAGGTAGGTAGATGATGATAGATAGATAGATAGATAGATAGATAGATAGATAGATAGATGATAGATAGATAGATGATAGATAGATAGATAGGATGATTGCTTTGTTACAAGGAATTGGCTGGCTCACATGACTATGGGGGCTGACTCTGCAAATCCGAAATCCATAGGCGAGGTTCTCAGAAAGGGAAGGTCATGGCAGGCTTGACCCCACAGGCACAGGCTCAAGCTGCAATATACAGGAGAATTTCTTCGTTTTCTTTGAGGAAAACTTCAGCCCACCCAGTTTAATCAGCCTTACTTAGAATCAGCTGATTAGGGACTGTAACTAAATCTTCAAAATCCCTTTACAATCCCTTTACAGCAGCACTAGAGTTTAGGAACAGGACTCTAGCCTAGGAAGTTGACATATCAAAAAACTCATTACATGCATACAAAAGAAAAGGAATCAGAAACTACAAGAAAAAAAAATCCCATTATCAGGAAGTTGGGGTCCAAATAAAAAGGAAACTAAAGTTAAATGTGATTTTGGTGACATGGAAGAGCCCACAACAGGAGAATCCATTTAAACTTTACTCTCAAATCATCTTCCATTGGAGGACACAGCTGTGATCATGGAACCACAGAGGAGGCTGGGTGATCCGAGCTCACCACCTGGCTCTAGTCTAGACCAGTGGTTCTCCACCTTGGCTGCACATTAGAACCACCTGGGAATCTTTTTAAAATCCTGATTTCTGGGCCCCATCCTCCGGAAATTCTGTTTCTTTGTTACTAATGTTGTGGCCTCGCCCCGTAACAAAGAAACAGAATTTCCGGAGGATGAGGCCCAGAAATCAGGATTTTAAAAAGATTCCCAGGTGATTCTAATGTGCAGCCAAGGTTGAGAATCACTGCTCTAGATAGATACCATTTACAGATTTATGATCATATAAATGGTGTCTATTGACTTGGAATATTTAGAATCAACCTGTGGGCCAATCACAGGAGACCTGACTCTGTGGAATACAGTTTAAATGCCAGAAACTTCAACATTATACACACAGAGGTTCAGGCCACAAGGTTGGGAGAAGTTGAGGGCAAACTGACGGAAGCAGGAATCCCTGGGAAGAGGCGAGAAGGGGATGTCACAGGAGGGAATCAACAAATGAGGCCTAAAATAGATAAATCAAGAAACAGAAGTAGAAGCTTGTTGTTTAGAGCTGTGGAGATGGCAACCAAAACAAACCCAAAAACCACAGATGGAACAATGGCTGCCTCAGGGCAGCAAAATTAAGAAAGGGAAGAGCAGAGTCCAGGATTTTTGCTTTGTAATTTTTATGACTGTCTGTATTCTTTAGCTGTTAATTAATCATGTGCATGTTGCCTTTGTAAAGAAGTTAAACAATTGATTTGTAAGCAAAAATCTTAAAAACAAAGGTCCCTGTGAGAGATGTAAAAGATGGAAGTTAGACAAAAGAGAGCACTGTAGGAATCATGTTATTTCCAATGAGAATGCAGGATTACCACCCAGTCTTCTGCCTGTGTTCTCAATGAAGCCCCCAGGGTTGGGGTTTGTGGACCAACGATCAGCATGGTAGTACACACAGCTGGCTTGGAGATTGGGGAAGAACGGTGGAAAATGGATCAAGAATAATGTAATTACATAACAACCAACTCCTAATCAATATCACAGGGCATTTCTCCAATTGCCTGGCACCCAATTGTCCACTCACACATACAGACTCGTCTGTTCAGATGAAACAGCGACTCGGCAACCGTGTGAAGGAGCCTGGGGAAAGGGGGCCGTTTGGCCAGTGACCCCAGTTCTATTAGGATGTAACTGCACACTGCAGGTGATTAAGGCTCTTGGAACGGTCCCAGGTTTCACTTCCTTGTCGCCATTTCCTGGCAGCCCTGCTCCAAGGCTAGATAGATGAAGTCATGACTCTTGCCAGAAGCCATTCTCAACAAACATTAGCTGAATAAATGCTCACATACATGAATGAATGATTGGAAGCAAGAGGAATATGCTTCCAAGGGGAGCTTGGAGAGGCGGGACAGCAAGCGGGTACCTCGGGTATCTTTGCAGGTGCAGGATGGGCTGAGGAGGGTCCAGTGAGAGAGTGGGGAGTGGAGGGCAGACAGCAGGAAGCTGGCTGCCCCCCCATCACACTCTTCCTGATCCTCTTTTGCCATCAGCTCTGAACTCCTGCTCCTCCTCTGCCCTGTGTTGCTTTGCCCTTGGTCTGGGCTTTCATGTCTCCTTCATGCCCCCTCCTACTCCCTGGGTTCTGTTCTGCATCGGCCATGTACCTGCATTTGTCCCGACTGTGTACACAGCACCAATGCTGTATTTCTCCACATTTACATCATGTGCCTCTCATTTTCCCTCTGGCCTTTCTTCCTCTGTACGAGCCAGTCTTTTTTAGGAAATCCTAGAGAGGGACAGGTCTCCACCCCCGCCCCCCCCCCCCCAACTCAGTCTCACAATGGTGGTGCTACATGTCATTGAGCTCCTCTGCCACTGGGAGCTTCCTCCCCTCACCCCGCCACGGAACACTCCGAATGAGACTTCTTCAGCAACAATCCCAAGCTCTAAGTAGAATCACCATCACCAGGGGCAGCTGTGCGGCCTGGGAAGCACCTCCTGCTCTCCTTGGCTATTATTCAAGAGCCGAGAAAACACTCCTGATGCTAGACCATTCCTGTCCCCTTTGTCAGCAAGTGCACGAAGGCAGGAACCGAAGAGGGACGAGTTCCACCAGAAACAGAAACAGCCCCTCTTTCTCACTCTTCCAAACCAAAGGGCATAAACATGGAGTCGAAACAAGAATTTTCCCGGGAACTCAGTCATTTCCAACAGAGAAAACAGCGTTACAAAGTACATAGTCCCTTTAAAGGAGCTCAGTAACTTGGCTGATGTATAAATAAAGCAAGCCATGACAATTTTAGAAACGAAGAACCTACGAAACTGCCATTTTAAAAGCTCCAGCACAGCGCAGTAATTTTATTATAAAATGTGCATTCTGACCTGCAGGACAAATTTAAACTAAATTCAAAGGTGTCTCCGGAGTGTGTGTCGAGCAAAAAATGAAAAGTGTCCAATAGCACTTAATCGTAGCAGTTACGTAATCTGGTGTAGAACGGAGACCAAATGCAAGCCGCGTAGTCCTTACCCCGGTCCTGAAGGGGCGCCCTTTGATACGATACTTAATTTAGGACACATGGAACACGGCCATCAGTTTAAGAAGCCTTTCTGAGGAAACTGCCAGAAGCATCAGGCTTCTCTGATGGGGTGTCAACTGGGCCAGCCAGGGGAAGGTCCCTGGGAACTGGGTGCCAGGCACAGGCCACCCAACTGCCCGGGCCTCAGTTTCCTTCATAAAGGGAAGGGTTGATCCTGGGCTACATCTTACCCTTTTATTGGTCTCAGATGGTTTTTCAGGCTTTAATGAACGCTATGGGCCCATCCACCCCCAGGGAACACACACCTCAATACTTAGACAAAACATGTCATGTGCAATTTCAGGGGCTCACCCCCCACCCCTAATGCCCACGCATGGACCATCGGAGGACCTGTGCGCCACGTGCTCTCCCTGGTCCCTCCAGCTCTCCCCCCACAACTGTCTGCGGGGCCACATCCTCCCCTCTTGGAAACCCCATTGTAGCGGTACGGTCCCAAATACCCTGGATAAACCTTGTTGGGTTTAACATGCATAAATATTCACCTGCCGTCACGCATCACCTGTGTTTTTGCTGAGCAATATTTTAAAGAAGTGGAACCTGTGAATCCAAGGAAAGAAAGTCCAGGTCTCCCATTCCGGCTCAGAGTGAGCCTCCTCTATGGAAAAAGTGAATTGTGTCCAGCTCTAAAAAAAATAAAAATGATATTTAAAATTGCAGTCTAGGATATCAGTTTCCTCCAGCAAGAAGAGTTATGAAGCTTTAGATTCATTCCCTCTTTCATTCAGACCAGCATTTTACTATTGCATTGCAAGCCCGAGGGTATACTGCAGATCCTAAGATCAATGAGTTTCAGTCCTGTAAGGAACAGCTGCTGGTTGAGTGGAGGCAAAGAAGGAGAAAATTAGAGTAGAAGTGTTTATGGCTTACCACGGGGATATGTCGCAAGTGCTATGGAAGCATAGTGAGGGGGACACCCAGAGCCACCTGAGACAGACGTCAGGAGGCTACCCCGAAGAGGTGATGCCGCAAACACTTTTTATGATGAGTTAGAATTTTCTAGGCCGCAGTGGAAGGGCCTCTCAGAAGGAGTCTGTGTGAGGTGAGTGGTTGCTGTGGGTAAGGATGACACGTTTTCCAGTGCGACTGAAGCTGGGCCCTGTGCAGGCACACACTAGGAGACAGGCGCCCATGTCACCTATGTGATAAGGACTTACTGAGGGATTTTCATCAGGGTTGAGAAATGTGATGGTATTTTAGAAAGAGGATGTAGGATGCATTAGAGGGGATGGAGGGGTGAGACAGGTTAACATTCTTTACACATCTCCCTTTGTATATACTCTCTAGATAAAAGTTTTACTCACCTAAGCTCTATGCTTATATGCCAATTTTTTTGAGTTTTTTTTTTTAATTAACTTCAGAGAGAGGGAGAGGGAGAGAGAGATAGAAACACCTATATATATATAAAAAGCTAATATGCAAAGTGTCCCCTCGGCAGTTGACCAGGAGACCGGGAGTTCGATTGCTTGCTATGACCTGCGCTGGCCACCAGGGGGCAACGTGGAACATGGTAGGCGACCAGAGGTGGTGGCGGCGGGGCGCTGAGGGAGGAAAGGAAGGAGGAGGCAGGGAGGCAGGGGTGTGGGCGGGGGAAGCCTGATGGGCTCTGATTGCCCGCCAGGCCTAGGGACCCTACCCGTGCATGAATTTTGTGCACTGGGCCTCTAAGTCAATGATAAGAGAAAATCATTGATTGGCTGCCTTCTGCATGCCCCCTACTGGGGATCAAGCCTGCAACCTGGGCATGTGCCCTGACCTCCTGGTTCATGTGTCAACGCTCAACCACTGAGCCACACTGGCTAGGTTTATATGCCAATTTTTGATGCAGATAATTTGTTTTTTAGTAACCAATGTTTGCTGGGAGTCATCTGACCTTTCAATATGATGTTTCTTTTTAACCCCAATTTGAGCTGTTATACTGCCACCCCAAATGCCAACAAATAGACTCTAACTACTAGTAAGAAATACACCTAATTGGAAAAGAAGAGCTTATCAAATATTGTGAATGTTACTTTCGGTCAGCACTAATGTGCAGTCTCTGAAATGGTGAGTATGGGTGCCACTCATGCCACCATATTGGTTCAAATATCTAAACATTTGATTTCATAATGCAACACTTTACAGTTTTACATGTTCTCGAATTATGAATGTTATTTACATATTAGCACCAAGATGCTTTGCCTGGCCTCACCTTGCTCATTCTTTCTTTCCATGGATTGGAGAATGGAGGCAGTGGCCTTGTGGGGGGTGGGAGCCTGGAAGAGAAAGGGCAGCAGGAGAGAGCCGGGGCTTCCCACACCCGTAGCTGAGGCGCGCCAGTACTCACTCCAGTAAGAGGAACACTGACGTTTTACACCCATTTGAATGGGACTATTTAATGATTGATGATGACATTGGTTTTGGCTTAGGAACCCAATTTTTGGAACTCATTGTACCCATGTGTCAAAACATGAGGATGTACTTTTTTCATGAATTTCAAACTATTTCCCAGGGCGTATGATTATCATAACAACGACACGAAAGTGGTCATTAATGTTTGGATTAAGGACAGGCCACATAGTGTGCTCATGAAAAACCACAGATGAAGTCCATTAACCAGTATTTACTGGTCACCTTCAGAATAGGCACTGAGGCTTTTCAGTTTAAAAATCACTTTTATATTTTCTAAGGGAATTCGATAGATTCCATTTTCTAAATTAAAAATAAAATTTAGTTTTATTGAGCTAGAACTTTCACACCATGCACCTTTAATGTTTTTGAATTTGAAAGCAGTTACAATGAATTTCCAAATAGACATATATTAATTAAAAAATAAATCACCCTGCCAGCTTAACCAAACATAATAATGGCAGCTACTATGCATCGGGCATCAACTCAGGTGACAGGCAGCACTTTACGTAATGGTTCCTAATCTTCGCATCGTACCTGAAGAATATGTCTCCCATTTCACAGTGAGAAAATCCAGCCTCGCCGAAGCCGGTTTGGCTCAGTGGATAGAGCGTCGGCCTGTGGACTGAAGGGTCCCGGGTTCGATTCCGGTTAAGGGCATGTACCTGGGTTGTGGGCACATCCCAGTGGGGGATGTGCAGGAGGCAGCTGATCGATGTTTCTCTCTCATCGATGTTTCTGACTCTCTATCTCTCTCCCTTCCTCTCTGTAAAAAATCAATAAAATATATTTAAAAAAAAAAAAAATCCAGCCTCACAGGACTTGGAGCACGTCACAGAGATCACCAGGGAGGGAGTTCAGGGACTCGAATATGGATGCAGGTCTCTGGCTCAAAGCCTTTCTGTCTTCCTTCCTTCACCTTGCTCCCGGTTTCCTGAAAGACAGAAGCTAGTGTCTGGAATGGATATAAAAACCCTCCCCCCATCTTAAAGATAGAGCAATGTCACAAGCCATTGGGATTGGTATTTTTTGATTTTATGTTTCAATTACAGTTGACATCCAATATTATTTTGTATTAGTTTCAGGTGTGCAGCTTACTTGTTAGACAGTCATATACTTTACAAAGTGATCCCCCTGACATTTCCACTACTCACCTGGCACCATACAGAGTTATTACAATATTATTGACTGTATTCCCTATGCTGTACTTTCCATCCCTGTGACCATTCTGTAACTACCAATTTGTACTTCTCAATCCCTTCACCTTTCTCACCCAGTCCCCCAATCCTGCCTCCCATCTGGCAACCATCAGTTTGTTCTCTGTATCTATAAGTATGTTTCTGTCTCGTTTGTCCATTTATATTGTTCTTTAAATTCCTCCTATAAGTGAAATCATGTGGTATTTGTCTTTCTCTGACTGATTTTTTTCACTTAGTATAATACCCTCTAGGTAGGTCCACCTTTTTTTATGGCCGAGTAGGGATTGGCATCCCTCTGGTTCAAATTTTAAGGCATTTTACTGTCCTGTGGGGATTAGCTCAGAAATATTTCTTAGTGGTGTTACATTTAATGCCTTATGTTTAAGCAGAATTACATATCCTATAAAGATTAAATGGGCTTTTCTTGCCTCCTTCCTCTCAAAAGAACTTATGCTAATTAAAGTTCCTAAATATATTTAGGCATATACAGGGGTGGAGTAGGAAAATTGGTAGGGATGTGAGCTAATGGCCTTTATTAGATACAAATGAGTGATTAACATATGATGACTTGTAAATGGTAGAATCTGCTGTGTATTTAGGCAGACGCCCAGGGCAGAGTGGCCGCCAGGTCACCCAGTTAGACATCATATACTAGTACGTCCATGTCCTGACCAGAGGAGAGAAAATTACACTACCCAATGCCTCCTCGCCTGCAAAGGGATAAGCAAGCTAACATTGTGGCGAAGGCATACCCTGGATGGGAATTTCCAGTGGGGCATCCTTTCCCCAGATGAAGTCAAATGTGTGTGAACGGAAGAACTGAAAAACAGCTGGAACCCTTTGGGGTTAATGGCGCTCTAAGACTGATGCAGGGAGCTGGTCCAGGTCTGGGATCAGGTGTGGCAAACATGCAAGGGAGAGTAACCCATGATGGAACCAGGAATAAAGAAATTATTTTAACACTGGAAATCACAAGGGTAAGAGCAGCTAGTCTATAAATTAGAGGTGGCTTAGGGAGTAAGTGAAAAAAAAATCTATATTTATAAGCCCCCCCCTAAAAGCACAAGTACTTAGTAAGTAGGATAAAACTTGTAATACAATCCGACCAAGATTCTTCAGTCAAGGAGCCGCGGATGGGACTCTTGTTTGGAAGCGTCTGGGAAAATGGACGAGGCTTATGTTTTATTACCATTTGCTACGCTGCACCCTGAGCATTGCTTGTTTGTTTTTTGTCTGTGTGTGTGTGTTTGTTCTTGCCGGACTCACTGCATTTTTCTTTACTGTATTGACTATCATTGCTGTGGGGATTTAAAACATTCGTACTGGGTTTTGAGTCATCTAGCATAACTATCCAACATTACTGAGGCTCCTCCACCTCCACTCATTAGAGGTTACTAGACCTGTATTTTTTAAACCCTCTCGGTCATCATCATTGCAAGCAAGCCACTATTAAGTGCTTACTGTGTGCCTGGCTCTGTGCCAAGGATCTCGTATGCAGCACACCATCACACACCTGGGAGAGCGTGATTGTATTTTCTCACTTTACAGATAATGAGACTAAAGCTCACACGTTAACTCACTTGCCTCAGATGACACACCTAAAAAGTGATGAGCCAGCATAAAAAGCAAGCCTGGAGAACATGTACCCAGACTCTTAACGCTCACATCTGCGTGGCATGAAAATGCAGTGGAGGCGACTCTATTCCGGCCTCCCCCTGACCCACAGCCAAACGAAAGAAGAAAATTTTCTCTCATGTTCTCACCGCTGTGTCTAGACATAAAGGGTCACAGCGGCTCAATTTTTTCTTTATTTTTCCCTTTTAAAACTTATTCTAAGTTTAGGGATGATGGGAGCTGTGTTACTCTATTTCTTTTCGGATCAAGGGAGGAATTTACAAATTGTCCGATTTTTACAAAGGATTTCTTAGAGAAGTTGCTCCCAAGCCTTTGACTATAACAGATCCCTGGCTTTTACTTCTCGTGCTACATTCAGACCCGGATGGATTGGGGCCTCCCAGTCGCTGGCACCGCGC
Organism: Myotis myotis; assembly: GCF_014108235.1. Lineage (NCBI taxonomy): Eukaryota > Metazoa > Chordata > Mammalia > Chiroptera > Vespertilionidae > Myotis > Myotis myotis. The sequence goes on along the minus strand of NW_023416368.1, from coordinate 52,585,933 downwards.
TTTCAGATCCATCCAACGTTCTCCGTTCCAAGTGCTTGGAAACGGCAGGCCCGAGGTTTCCCAGCAGCACCCTCTGAGGGGCAACTGCCTTAAAAACCACGTGACGGTTATAAAACTGTACCTGCTACACAGTCACCAGGCCCAATAAAAAATAGACTTTTCAGTAAACTGCCTATAATTTGTACAATCCCCAATTCTCCCTGAACAAGAAACGTATTTGTAACAAAGAAACCAATTCACATTGTGGCCAACAGTCCCTCTTCTATGTTGGGGGAAACCTCATAGGAATAAAATGTTAAGTCTAGCACAATAATTTGCCAAGCACTTGGCAAATTACTTCTTATTAGTAAGTCCTGCTAGTGTAAGAAAATGCTGTAGACCCAATGCAGGCAACAAATGAAACATAGTCTGTTAAGAAATGCCGACTGTTCTCAATGACTCAGCTGGTATTGTATCAGCCCAGAAAATACCCCAAAAGTCCCTAGAGCTGGCAGAGACGTGCTCTTCTCCAGCTCCGGGGGTTCCGTGCGCTCTGGAAGAGGGGGAGCCTGCCCCACATCCCACAGCAGCGGGGATGGCCATATTCTTGTCCTGCTCGTCTCCCTGGGACCGCCTCACTGCCTTCCACTCATTCCGCTTGCTGAGTCTGACCTTAGTTTAGACTTTTTTTTTCAAATTTTATTTTTCAATTACAGTTGACATTCAATATTCTATTAGTTTCAGGTGTACAGCAAAGTAATTAGACATTTATATAATTTACAAACTGATGCCCCTTTAAGCCTACTACCCACCTGGCACCATACGTAGTCATAATATTTCTGAGTATATTCCCTATGCTGTGCTTTATATTCCTGTGACGGTTTTGTAATTGTCAGTACGGACATGATTACTGACATGGTAGGGTCTGGGAAAGCAACTGGCCCGTAACCTGAAATACGAGAAAGAAAACTCTCGGGAGCCTCGGCTTTCCGTCCGGTGCGCCCCACCAACCTCCTCCTCTTCTCCCCACGCCCGTGTCCTCTTTCCTGGCTTCCTCCTCTATTTTACTGTATCACAAAGACTCCGGACTGAGCTGGAAAGTCTTCAGAAATCCTTCCCAAACCCTGGCCATAGAGAATCTTTAAAAGACACAGATGGGCCCTAACGGGTTTGGCTCAGTGGATAGAGCGTCGGCCTGCGGACTGAAAGGTCCCAGGTTCGATTCCGGTCAAGGGCATGTACCTTGGTTGCGGGCACATCCCCAGTAGAAGGTGTGCAGGAGGCAGCTGATCGATGTTTCTCTCTCATCGATGCTTCTAACTCTCTATCCTTCTCCCTTCCTCTCTGTAAAAAATCAATGGAAATATACTTTAGAAAAATAAATAAAAGACACAGATGGCATAAGATTAAATCTGTGAAAAGTACGAAGCTCTGGTACAATACCAGCCTCTGCCAAGCGCTGGGAGAAGGAAGCTCTTCACCTTTCGCATCGCTCCTTTCCTGACTCCCGGGCGGATCGATAGATGTTCCTGCTTCTCTCTGGCTTTCTTTTCCAGGTGTCCTTCCTTTTCAGAGCCGTGCTCAGTTCTGGATTCTTAATGGTTTGTTTCTTCCCCACTGCATCTTCTTCTCCGTTGCCCTAATTCCACTGTAACCTTTCAGTGTCTTCTGCATCATCCCAAATGACTTCCATGTCCATGCCGCTAGACCAGTAGTTCTCAACCTTCTGGCCCTTTAAATACAGTTCCTCAAGTTGTGACCCAACCATAAAATTATTTTCGTTGCTACTTCATAAATGTAATGTTGCTACTGTCATGAATCGTAATGTAAATATCTGATATGCAGGATGGTCTTAGGCGACCCCTCTGAAAGGGTCGTTCGACCCCCAAAGGGGCCGCAGCCCACAGGTTGAGAACTGCTGCGCTAGACTATGCCATTCATTCATTCATTATGTATGGAGTGCCTACTATGGGTTAAGTACTATCTGGTGATGTAATGATGAGCAAACCCACAACTCCTCTTAGCCTACTTCTTTGTTCCTTGATTCTTCTCCCCTCCAATGAATAACCTTCACACCTCTGCACCATATCAGCACCCTTCATGGAGGGTCTTGGCTCAGGACTTATTGTCTTTGAGAATTCGAAATTTCTCTGAGTGAAGTAAAGAGAGAAGGCTTGGGTCATTCACATTGAATGTGCTCTTTGCTCTCATCTCAGCTTCCCTGCAACTCCTGTTTGGCTTCTTGTCCTTAGTTCATGTCTTAGTCTCAACCACATAGACCTACATTCCAATGATGATCGTTAGTCCCCTAGGATTTCCTCAGGACTGTGTTGTTAATCCTCAACTCTAGAAATTTTACATTCTTTTTCTCTGATCCTGACCCCAAATCCCAGAGCCATTACAAAACCATGTAGATTGGGCCTATTTGGAGGCCATGTCACCCACCTCAGCCGTGTTACTGATGCTCTCCACAATTCTCCAGCCTATTGCTAGTTGGCTCTTCTCTTCCCAGCAATAGCTTTGACCTTTCCATTGTCCCCAGCCCAGCCTCAGTCCCCTTTTAGTGGATGACCTCACTCCGGAAGCACACTTCATCTTTGTTCTGACACCGCCTTCCTTCACATCCACTTCTCTCTCCACAATCCATGCTCTCTATTTCCTCCTCACCAAGACTTCCTAATGACCAAGTGTAAACCTTTCCTAAATTCTCATCCTTTTCAATCCCATACTGCTCACCTTGTTCGTTAAGCCCCTTGTTAAAACTCTCCCCTTAGCGTCTGTGGTTCCTTCCTATGTTGTTAGCTGCTCTTTGCTCCTTATCCTAGAGGCCTGGTGCAGGAAATTCGTGCATGGGGGGGGGGGGGAGGGTCCCCTCAGCCCAGCCTGCACCCTCTCCAATCCAGGACCCCTTGGGCGATGTCTGCCTGCTGGTTTAGGCCCTGAGATTGGGCCTAACCTGGCATTTGGACATCCCTCTCACAATCCTGGACCACTGTCTCCTAACCGCTCACCTGCCTGCTGGCCTGATCATCCCTCACTGCCTCTGTGTGCCAGTTTGATCGCCCCTAGCTCCCCCCCCATGCCAGCCTGGTCACCCCTAACTGCCCCCTGCTGCTGGCCAGGTCATCCCCAATTGCCCCCCCTGCCAGCCTAATTGCCCCCAACTGCCCCCCCTGCTAGCTTGGTCACCCCCAACTGCACCCCCCCCCACCGGCCTGGTTACCCCTAACTGCCCTCCCTGATGGCCTGGTCGCCCCCAACTGTCCCTCCCAACCCCCCCGCTGGCCTGGTCGCCCCACACAGCCTGCTTCTTCAGTTGTTTGTCATTCCTCACTAACCTCCCTGCCAGCCTGGTCGCCCCATGCAGCCTGCTTGTTCAGTCATTTGGTTGTCCCTCACTAACTCCACTGCCAGCCTGCTCGTAGGCAGCCATCTTGTGAGGGTGTGATGGTTAATTTGCATATTACAGCTTTATTATATAGGATGTGTGCCTCACTGTCCATTCTCTCCTGGACCCTGCACTGTTTGATCCCCGGGTGACCTCAAGCATTTCTAGGTTCAGATCTTTAAGACCCAAAATCCTAGGGGGAAAGGAATCCCATTCCTTAGAATAGTATACACAAGATCTTTAATGACCTGGCCTCCACCCGTCCGTTATTTCATTTACCATCATCATTAGTTGCCCAACACTCCAGGTAGACGGCAGTACTGTTCCCAAAGGTGCCAGGCTCTCCCACATTCTGCCTGGTACACATCTTCCCCTTCCCATCCCTTGCCTGTAAGATTCCTAGTTAGCACACTAACCACTAACACTTAGCTCTGAAAAGTCTTCCCTTCCTCTTCTGGTCCAGTTTATGATCCCTTCTGTGCCCTTGCAGACACAGTAGTGTGTCACTGTCTAGTCCAGTGGTTCTCAACCTTCTGGCCCTTTAAATACAGTTCCTCATGTTGTGACCCAACCATAAAATTATTTTCGTTGCTACTTCATAACTGTAATGTTGCTACTGTTATGAATCGTAATGTAAATATCTGATATGCAGGATGGTCTTAGGCAACCCCTGTGAAAGGGTCATTCAACCGCCAAAGGGGTCACAACCCACAGGTTGAGAACCGCTGGGCAGGTCTGAGGATTTCTCACTTTTATCACCTTGCACAGTGGCTGGCATGGGATTGATGCCAACAACTGCTTAACAAACGGAACTACTAAAACTAACCTTTGGACCCGAATTTCCTACAGCACACCAAATATCTACACTAAGTTGTCATAATCACCTAGTTCAAGGATAAACTAATCATAGAGGATTAGTACAGGTGACATTTAATTTCTCCTTTTGGTTTTTCCTGGACTTTAAAAATCTTTAGTAAGCAAGTATTGTTTTGATTAAAAGAAAATTATCTATAGAAATGATCTATATGGAGCTATGTCATAAGTTAGGCTTTATTGCCTCTATTCTCACAGATGAGGAAACAGGTGCAGAAAAGTCATGAAACTTGTTTGAGGTCAACTACTACCAGGTGACAAAGTGAGGCCAGGGTGGCTCTAGAACACTCCACTTCTTATCACCCTGTCATTTCTTAGTTGCTGATAATACATCTGCTATGAAACAGTTCACATTGCTTGGTTTTGTTTGAACTAGCTGCTCTTTTTTTTTCTTTCATATAGTTGCTCTTTTTCATTCCTTTAATTGAAAACTTCCAGATTTAACGGCTTCCTATGGCTGATGACAATGGTCTTCACTAAGATCTTACCAAATATACAAGTAATTGCCTTTGAGCATAAAAGGGCTATTTATGCACCATGCTGCAAGCTCCTAAGGCCCAATCTAGTATGTTTCAATCTACGGGATGATCTTGGGGTTTATCTGGTAGATCTACAAGCTACCAGCATTGCCACATGCAATTAACTGACATAACTATCTCATCAAGGTCGGTGCAATAGCTGTTCACGAGGAAAAGGGTGAGAAATCCTGACCTGAGCTCTTTATTTTCAGACAATTTCCAGTTACACCTTACTGTTAAAGTCCAATAGTCTTAATTTATTGATCCTTCTTTTATTATATCTCACTAATCACTACCATCGAACCAGATCACCTGTACTAGGAATGACGTAGCAGGTAAGCGGAAAAACAGAGTACAGGGGAGGGTTCAAGAAAACAGTGACCCTATACTTACATGCAGCTATATTTCCAAGGTATTTTCACACATATTTTTATTCCAGTAGATCCTCACCTCAACTTTGTGGTAAGAACACAACATCATCTCCATTTTACAGATAAGGAAAATGGAGGTTCACAGCAGGGACACGCATGAATTTGTGTTATAATGTAGGTCTTCTATTCAGGGTTTTCTCCATTTGCACCATGATGTTTTCGGAGACAGTAAGATGCAGTGGACATTTCTGCTGAGTCATAGTTTAGGGAATAAGGGGGGCTGGTAATAATTCTGGGAAAGAGACATAAAAACGTCAAGGGGAACAAATTGCATCTATTTGGCCAAAGAAGAATTGAAGTCTTCAAATCTGCATCCTTTGTAGGCAAACTGTTTAGGGGGGTGAGGTGGAGGATGGGAGAGATAGGATCCCAGGCCAAGCAGATTGCAAAAGTACAGGTCCTCACTTAATGTCAGTAAGTCCTGTGACATCAAGCAAAATGGCACATAATGAACACAATTTTACCAGAGATTAACTGACATAAACAAAAGTTAAGTTCCTACAGCATTGCATCAACATTATAACAAAGTGACATTGAACAAAACAACGTTAAGGACCCACTGTGATCATTTTGATTTGTTGCAGTTTTGGCTCTCATTCCTCCCCAATGTTATGTCCTTTCACAGCCACCTTTTCATCTCACCCGAAGTTTAGAAATTGGGGATACTTTTGGTTGACTGAAGGGCATCCACCAATAATTGCTGCTGCTATAATTCATCAGATAAAAAAGCTTATACATTTAGATTAGGAATTCCGGGTTTTACTAATTTCTCTTTCTTAATTTTTAAAGTTCCACATGTCCTTTCTTTTCTGATTTAAAGCAACTCTGTTCTCTTCATGATTCAATATTCTTGTCTCTATGGAAGTGATTTAGTTTGTTACGTCTAGCAAAGAATCTTTGAGAAAATCCCTCTAAAGAGTAGTGAATCTTATGGATCATAAAATTTAGTGTGTGAAAAAAGGAAACAACAAATTTTTAATCAAAGTAAGCAATAATGACAGGTTTATTTAAAATTTCCAGTAGAGAAAACCCACTAGTTTTGGAATAAAAGTACTCAATGTACGAGAGCATAGTGAATATAAAAGATTAGCAGAAGAAAAATAAAACCAAACATAGTACAAAAAAGTTTTAAAAGTCTAAAATGGATTTAAGCAGGGATGTTCTTTAAATCCTCCAAATAGTTAGCAGAGTTACTAGGTTTGGCAAATAATTCACTTGAGAATTAAAGCCTATTTCTGAATTGTAAACTCCATAAAAACTGTTTATTAAATTCAAGCATTCCATACAATTGGTATTTAAACATTTTTGCCGTCAATTTCAGAATAGCAGGAATTATTCATTTGCTCTCACAATTACATGAATTAACCAGCTGCATAACTGTTTTTTTTGGAGCGAATGAACTAGAAGATGCCAAAAAAAAAAAAAGTAGGATAAAAATCTCTAAAAAATGGAAACACAGCAAAATTCAGATATCAGTTTGTTTCTTTAAAGCAACAAACTGAATTTTTACAGTATATTCTACATCTGTAGTTGTCATTTCCCTCGCCCCCACCCCCTCCAATACTCCTAAAGCCACTAGTCTAATCAATTCTTAGCTTCCAAATATTCTGTACATATATATTTAGCAAAGAGCATATGCCTAACATTATTCTGACAGCAGTATGGTCAGCATACAATTTTAGAAAGATTACTATGTATATCATCAAGATTAACCATTACTTAAAAAAAAAAAAAACCATTACTAAACAAATAGTTTTAAAATATTATGAAAACCCATGAAAAGAAGACTCCACATGGGCTCTAAACCTGATAAAAACACACTCCAGAAAGACTGTTAATGCTAAACTTCTGCCGAACGATGACCTTAAAGTGCCAAACACAAAAGAATCTCTTAGGACCAGTCTTCCAATTGATTTGTCCCTGGCTTGGCCATCTCTCCTTTAACTATACACAAAGTCCTGCTAAAAGTATGCATTTTCGGTGATTTTTACAACAGACTGTTACAATGTAAACTAAACAGATTCTTGATATCAACAGTATGTTACCAAGGTGTTTTGTTGGTGTGTGTTTTAAATTTCTGAATCCAACAATTGGTCACAGAGGTCAAGTATTATCGAGGCTCCTTTGTCAGTTGTCAATCGTGTCTGACTCATCCATCCTTCAAGTACATGCAAGGCTCAAGTTTTCAAGAGGCAGAAGCCTGAGGCCGTTTAAGACACAGACGAAATGGGATTGTGAGGTGAACCCATCTGAGTGAGAACTTTATCCAGCCACTGGAGGGGGCCATGCAGGTGGATCTCAATCCAGCAGGGGGTGCTAGTAACATCTTGGCGGTGGTATTCTGCTCCCCAACCCTAGAAACGAACATGTAGGAGGTCATTTAACTTGCTTAACTCAGTGGTTAAACTTATTAAGTAAAAAGAGCTCACATAATCAGACATAAAAATATGGATGCTTTCCACAAGACGAATGCTTGGGCGCATACACACACACACAATTTGGCAGGCGCTTTCAGGGAATGGGTGTGTTCCCAGCTCCCCAAAGCCCATCCATGGATTCTGGATTAATAAGTCTTGGTCTTGGGGAATAAAAGTTTTAGAATACATTATAAGGCTGTTTTAATAGTGTTAAATTTTCATTTTCATTGCCCATTCTGTTACTAATAGTATTGTAATAGATATTATTAAATTCTCACTTTATCGCCAAAAAAAATAAGGAAGAAGGAAGTATGTGAGACAGACTGACAGTCTGTTCCTTCTTATCCAACCACTGGAAGTCCGCCTATGGACACAGGGCTCTTGAACTTTTAATCTCTAAGCAAAACTGGCAGGAGTACGTAAGTATCCAAAAGCTATTGTTGAAACCTAATCATTGCCTTGAATCTATGGATTCCGTTTTCATTTGCACAGGAAGGGAGCTTGCCAGGTATCTTCAGGATTGCGGAATCAGGACACTAAGGCTGCAAAGAAGAAAGTCACTGTGCAGAAGGGAAAAGTAATTTTGCTATTGCAATGATGAGGAACTCACTGGTGTGGTAGCCAATGGAATATGACGTTCTGATAAACCCTGGTTTCATGCGGAATAGCAGAATAGACTGGGTTCTATCTTTGAAGGTGGGACTAGATCTTACTTATCTTCTATCTCAAACATCCACTGAGTGATTGGCACAAAGCAAAAGCCCTAGAGAAGTACCTGTTCACCTGAGTGGACTTGGATTTTTCAGATAGGGGGAGTTTACTGTGCAAATAATTTATAAAATATATGTTTTGTATTAAAGTCCAAAACTGATCACCTTAAAAACAGTACAAGACTGGCTATTAATATTAGTAAAATGTTCTATATTGTTCCCCTAAGATGCGAAGTGTGAGAGGGCAAAGTTGCGGTCTTTATGATAAAGAACAAGGTAGTGAACATTTTTTGTTGCTAATATATAAGCCGCTGCCCTTTATCATGTCAGCAGGAGTTTTAAAACAAGATTTATTTATCCTTAACTCTCCAAATCCAGACTCCCCGTTATGTCCATTATATCTTATATAACTCTCCATTCCAGCACTGACCACGTTATAATTAAACATACACTAGGCCATAAGCATCTTGAAGCTAGAGATTTTAGGTACTTTTCCATCTCTGTGTTAATTCTCTGGAAAAGTGTTCAAAGTATTTGCTAAATGAATAAATTCTAATATATTTTTAATGCATATCCTTGTGTTTTAACACTTTTTATTAGTGTAAAGGTTGTTTTGACGTGTGTAAAAGTAAATAATTAAAAATGTGTAAAAGTAAAATAATTAAAATTGATTGGGTAATCAACATGAAATGAATTTGAGGAAAAAGTCAATTGAGCAAGAGAGTCAGAAATTCTTGTAGAGTGGTCCTTCAGTAATAACAGACTCACCCAGGGACCTCACAATGACTACCACAATGCCTGACTCCATGCACCCATTTTAAAGATGAGGACTATGAAGATCAGAAAAAAAATCCCTGTGCCTGAACCACATCGTTAAAATGGCAGACTGAGCTAGAACTTGGATCGCATCCTCTTGAGGGATTCTTTCCTCTTTACCAACAAAAACAGCAAACGAAAAGCACTGTCCTCATTTTAAAATTCATTTTAGCCAAAATCAAAGTCAAAAATTAAATATTAATGTTAACAGTGGACAAGGAAGGTCTTTGTAGTCACATAGGTATAAAACATATAGGTAAACTTCTTCAAAAGGTAAAAAAAAACCCTCTTTTAATATTAAAAAGGTACCAGACTCAGCAATGAAGTGCTGTGGAATTACGTTTCGAGAAAAACAACACCAAGAGAACACACTGAAAATCTGCTAATATAACTCAAAGAAGTAGGAAAAAAAAGATACTTGGGGACGGATATCTGTGATCCACAAGATGATTAACACAGTTTCCCAAATTGCCCTCTGTAATAAACACATTACAGAACAGGTTTAACAACAAGTCAGATGAGCTTCTGAAGAGAGGACATGAAAGGTGGTTGCCTCGCCCAAATATATAATTAATTTTGTTTCTCAAGGTAACAGAGGATAAAAAGTTACCTTTGAGAATTCAGCAACAAGGCAGTCAGTCACTAGAATAAGTTACTGACTCATGAAACTGAATCAGATACTTAAATGTTTTACATTTCAATGGCATCTTAAAATTTTTTTATTTCTTAGAGGTAAAAGAGGAGGCAGCAAGGAGATCAATTATTGTGAGCAAAATCCCTCACCTTCTCCGGCCTCCTACCTTACCATACAGTCTTAGAGCCAAGGCATCTATTTATCTTTGGGCAAAGGCCTTATTAACTTTTGAATTAAAAGAAAATTCATAGGGTTTACTGGAACCACTAAAAATACTGACCAACTGAAAATAAACCCCAGTGTGATGAACCTTTATTTTTACAAAAACACTGCTTGCTTATTGTTAAAACAAAAGCAAGAGGTGTTACCATCATAAAAAACATAGAATGAAAAGTAAAGGAAGGGGGTGTGTTGACTGAATTGATCTTATAAGACAACCAAGCATTTAAACTATGTATCTTAAGTATAATACATAACCTACTAATGGTATTACCATAGCTAAGATAGCGCTATTCAAGTAAGGGAAAGGCATTAAAGCCTGCTACTATTGACATGTAACACACACACTCATATAATCCAATGATACTGGAAGTCCTCTATTAATGTTCTGTGACTTTAAGTGAAATGACCAATTTTTCATAGGGTAACTGATATAAACAAGAGTTAAGTTTCTATGGTGTCTTGTCAATACCGCAACAAAATTACGTTGAATGAAATGACATTATTCGAGGACCTGCTATATTCTCCTAATAACTGACATCCTTGTTTAAGTTTACAAATGCCTAGCTAACAAGCTGGCCTCCACGGACATGTATGGAGAAGAGACAGATTGATATACTGGGAGAAAGCACAGCACAGGTGTGTTAAACCCCCACCGGAGGAATCAGGGCTCACGCACCTTCACAAAGCTCATGCGTATAGTACACATTTTCGTGAGCTCGTAGACGGTCTCGAAGCCATGGTTCACAGACTGTGCCAACAACTGAGCAAACTCCTGGTTATTAAAAATTTTCAAACTGCACCCGCTTGGGATCTTGCACACAGTAGTGGGATGAAATCCGTGATGGTAGTTGCAGTTCCGGCTTTGCACAAAGATGCTACTGTCGCTGAGGCACTCGGCATACACCTCCCCTCCAACATAGTAAAGGTGGACTCCTGTGGGAAGACAGAGCACGGAGTCAGCTATTACAGCTGAAAAGCATGTGAGTTTATGCAACATATGAATATAGATGGATCTGAACTTTGGCTAATTAGGTAAATAGATATTCTCCCCAAGTCTTGCACAATTGATAGAATCTTAGTTAACTGTATTAGTCAACATAGTGCCTATCTGTCAACATGCATGTTTAGGTTTCTAAGGAAAAAAATATAACAAAGTCTCTTAAAACTCCGTAAGAGAGTGCAGCAATTTCATTCTGGTAAGTGTTTAATGCCCTGTGTGGCCACGGACTGAAAGCAATTCCTGCTTTAAAAATACAGCACAATAAAGCTGGACTTTATTAAGGGATCCTGCACAGATTCACCACACCAGCTTGTTAGCATTTATTTTGCAGCTGAACTGTTTGAAAGTGTTTAGGGCAGGAGAAGGGAGGATCGAGACGCAAAAGAACTAGGAAACCACAGGTGGAGGAAGTATGGCTGAGAGCTGTCAGAGGTAAGGTCCCGGAAAAAAAGCACACACTAGAAAAATAATCCAAACTGTGTGCAATCTGATCTCACTGAACTACCATCTGCTCTGAACCTTTTCCTGTGAGATCCAGAGTGCCAGGAGTGTAGGAAATTGATCTTACCCAGCCTTTAAAAAAAGGGAAGGGGGAAAAAACCATTCTGACGAAGCCCCACACCAGTTAGGAAGATTATTACAGGCCACCCAGAGAACAGGGTCCCATCCCATGTGGCTTCAAGTGATCTCGCTACCTTGCAGGTAACTCTGGCATGGTTTAGTCAATGCTACAACCACCGTCTCACAGGAAATATTATGTGCTGTGTGTACGTGTGCACACAACGGCTAAGACTTCTGCAGCAATTCAATAGTGGCTGGAGCAAAAGCCCATTTTTCTGTCTGATCTAGAGAAAATTTAAGGGCGTGTTCTGTGTTTTTTTGTTTGTTTTTACTTTTTCCCTTAATTATAAAAGTGACAAATATTCATCTTAGAAAATTTAGAAAGTGAGACAAAATATAAAGCAGACAATAGTTTCCTTTCTTTAGTGACCCAGAGGCAAGAATTGTTAACAGTGTGACACACTGTATGAGGTTTTAAGGATCATTAAACTTTCTTTGCAAACATCTGAAATATCTACATGACTGTAGGGATACAACATTTATTTAACGATTCTCCCATTACTGGACCATTGTGTTCACACTAATTTTCTGCTATTATAAGAATGCTATGATAAATGTCTCTGGATCATTTTTTTATAATACCCTTAGGAGAGAATCCTAGAAGTTAAATCATTGGATTAAACACTTTTGATTCACTCTGCCAAATGAGTTTCCAGGATGCTTCCATCAATTTACACCCTGCTCACCAGCTGTGTATGGTACCTTTCTCGTCTCACCCGTACCAGTACTGAGTCTGAGTTTAAAACAAAACAAAGCTTCCCTAATTAAGAGCTGAAAAACAATACTGTTTTAATTTATACGTGAGGCTGATATGATGATTTCATATGTTTATTAGCCACTTGTGTTTCTCTTATGAATTTACTGTTCATATTTCTCACCTATTTATCCTGCTGGGGCTCTAGGGTTTTTATTTATTATGAACTGCACATATATTTTAATTGTTTCCCCATTAGTCCTTTGCCTTTTAATTTTGTCTATGTATTTTTTTTTAACCTACAGAAGTTTGAAGTCTTTAAGTAGTCAAACCCCTTGTGGTCTTTTCTGTTGCTTTAAATGCTTAGAAAATTTCTCTCTCTCTGATCCAATACATTTTCTCCTAACTTTTTAATAGTCTGTCTTTTTTTTAAAAAAGTTCAGCGCATTAATCTATTTGCATATATGGAATGAGGTCAGGGTTTCTCCCCCGAGCCTCACCCCAAAGCTAGCATTGTTACTGCAGGCCCATTAGAAGAATACTCAACTGATCTTATCATACATTAAATTTTAAAATACTGTGTAGTCTGAGTTTAATTTATTCCACTGTTTTGTCTACACACTGATTTAATTGTAGTTTCATAATGTTTTATTAACCCTAACATCAAGTATATTTTCTTTACTCTCCCACTAAAAAAAAAAAAAATTGGCTATTTTCACTTGTTTATAATATTCAGAAAACATTTTCCAACTTTCAAAAAACACTACATTGTGATTCTGAAATGGATTGTCTTAAAGTATAGGAAGAATGAATATCCTCAAAATATTTTCACAATATTAGGCCTTTTCTTTAAGGAACACAGAATGCCTATTTATTTATTCAAATTTTCTTTCTCTTGCAATAACATTTGATTTTCTTAACATAAATCTTATATATTGCTGGTTCAGATTATTCCAAAAAAATGTGTGTTTTCTGTTGTTATTGGGAAGTCATTCCCCCCTCTAGCGTATTTTCTAACTGATTATTGTCAGATTAAAGGAAACTGACATATAATTTCTAAAAACAGATTTATTGGAAGTTTCTAAATAAACAATCATATCATTTGAATTGACACAATGACCATAAGTAATACTGACATATGGGCGAAGGAGGAAAGGGACTCAGAAACTTATGGTTCAAGTGGAAATTAATAAAAGCTTCCTGGAAAGTAAATTAGCAAAGTACATCGAGTTTATGACCTACTAATTTCACTTCAAGAATTTATCCCCCCCAAAATCTATCCTAAGAATATCAGCAACCAATTAATTAATCATATCATCTGCAAATAATGATCATTTTGGCCTACTGCCATTATCTGTAATTCCACAATAGTCAAGGCATCTGGAACAATTTTATATAACAGCATTCCCAGAATTCTCATCTTCTTCCTAATTTTTAATAGGAATGTCCCAGAGTACAATGGCTTTTTACTACTTTGGGGCAATGGCCAACTTTAGAACGTAATGAAAACTATGTCCCTCTATCCCAAATGTGTGCAAAATTGTGTTTATCTGCAATCTCAGGGGTTTACAGCCATAGAAAGGTATTTGTATGCTAAGTTCTAGCATTTCATCTTTACATGTGTAGCTTAGGGTTCCGCCCCCTTTAATCAGGTTAAGGAACTATCTATCCATTCCTGCTTTGAGAGTTGTTGCTTTTTTTTTTTTTTCCTTAGGATTGAATGTTAAACTTTATTTCAAATGTCTTTTAAACATCAATTAAATAACCTTTTAATTTGATCCACTGTTCTAAATTTCATAGGTCATTTAAAAAAACCTTTACTCTGGAAATAATTTCAAACACACAGAAATAGGAAAACAGATCAAAGCCATATAGCCATCATCCAGATTTATCTATTGTGACAATTTACTCCACATGCTTTATCATCTGTACATCCCTCTATTCTATTCTTCTATACACACCTACTCATACATACATGCATACATACATATACATATATATATATATTCTAGCACGGGACTATTTTAGATTGATATTTATACATAGAATAAGGCAAAAGTAGGTTTACAGTTGTGAGTACCGGAGTTTATTCTTGTATTATTATTTTTTAACTAGAAGCCCTTTGCACAAAGATTCGCGCAATAGGCCTTCCTTCCCCTGGCTGCCGGCACAGGTTTTACTCTGGCACCTGGGACCCAGGCCTTCAGTCTGGCCGCAGCAGAGAAGCCAAGCCTCTTCAGTCTTCAGTCTTTGCTCCGCGCCTGCATATGCAAATTAACCACCATCTTTATTGGGTTAATTTGCATAGTCACTCTGATTGGCTGGTGGGCATAGCAGAGTGACACCAATTTGCAGGTTTCTCTTTTATTAGTGTAGATTATGGCTGTATTTAATTGTATTACCATGGTAAACCTACTTTTGCCGCACTGTGTGTGTGTGTGTGTGTGTGTGTGTGTAAATAAAATTTCGTCCTGAGCCATTTATTTCATCATGGCCCTTTACTCCTAAATACTTCAGTGTGCATTCCCAAGCCTAGGGATATTCTTCTACACAGGCACCATGCATTAGCAATGCCAGCACATTTAACATTGATATAATACTTTAATCTACCACTCTTATTCCAATTTTGCCTGTTGATCCCCATAATGTCCTTTATAATATGTTTTCCCTGGATGGTACAGGATCACATCCAGGGTCAGGTTATAACACTGAGCTATCGTATCCCTTTAGCCTCCTTTAATTTGGAACATTCTCACACCTTCGTCTTTTGACATTGATATTCTGGGAGAATACAGTCCCTCCTCACCCTTTTGAACAGGATGCTCCTTATTTGGGGTTTGTCTGACATTTCCTGATTATTAGGTGCAGATTTGCATTCTCAGCTGGAACTCGGCATAGGTGATGTTTCCTTCTCAGGGCACCACATCTGGAGGTATAGGATACCCATCTGTCTCTCACTGGTGATGATCATTCTGATCTCCCAGTCAAGATGTTGTCCAATTCCTCCACTGCGTAATCACTGATCTTTATTCTCCCTTGAAACGAATGGGCTGTCTGTGAGGAGACACTTTAAGACCATGCACAGATCCTGATTCTCATTTTAAAATTCTCTCTATTTTTAGGATCCATGGATGAGTGTTGCCTGATGGCTACCACATGATGACGGTCCAACTCTAGCACTCAGTCTACATTTACCAGTCAGCCTTCCCCATTCATTTATCGATTCATTACTAGCATGGATTTCTGGATTGCTGTTGCTTTTCAGTGGTTTGAAACTCATTACTTAGTTATTTTGGTGCTTAAATTATCCTAGAGTTGGCTCCCATGCCATGCGCCCATCATTTTCATAAGCATTTCTTTACTTTCTGACACAACAGAATGTTCCAGGCTCACTTGGTGCCTGTCTGTCCCAGCCTTGGAGTCAGCCCTTTCTCCAAGGAGCCCTGGTTCCTCTGAGTGGGAAATAGTGTTAGAGGTGTCTCACTAGACGTGTTTATGGTTCCTGGGTATCTTAGCCTGTTGGCCCTTTCAGCAGACAGGTCAGAAACTACCTGCATGTACAGATGCATCTATATCTGCGCGCGCGCACACACGCACACACACACACACACACACACACACACATGAGATCATAAACATGTATGAACACACACATACACACATAACTAAAATCATGATTTCACACTGATACTTCCACAGGGTTCGTTTCTTTGCTGTCCTCCACACGTGTATGTCTCTTATTTCCCAGTGAAAACCCAGGCTCCCCACATCACACATTCCGTATCAATCTTACAATCGAATCCGAAAGTTTCAGAACTGTTTCATTCATATTGCTACTAAATAATCAAGTCTACTACAAACAGTTCAGGGTTTGCTTACAATCACGCTACCCTACCTGGCCCAGACTGAGGATAGATAGCAAGGTACTATCCATTCCTAAATTGTTTGGGATTATTTCACTCTTTTTATTTCCTCAGTGAGTTACGGTATTTGTCTGACATACATTAGGTTTACTTATTTTAATCTGCTTTTCGTTTCAGGTGGTAAGTAATTGTTTAACAGCAATCCTATTCTGCAGCAAAACACAAGATAGACCAGGGCTCCCGAACAGCAAATCACTGTTTCTGCTAATGACGACTAATTATTACGCGTGGGTCGGCCACAGAAATCGCTGACTGGAAGGTGGACTTCCTGGTAATGAGCATTGGGAAAATATTTACAAACTGAAGCAAGTACACATTATCTGGCGTTGCTACACTAGTTTTGCTACAGGAAAGACTCAGAGGCTCTGGGGGGACAGGAACACAACAGACAAAAGAGGTGAAAGTGGAAACTCACCTTTTCCAATGTGCCGCCTCGTGTTTTCAATAGTGGAATTCCGATTAACGTTGGAGAGCAGCCCAAGGCAGAAACGGTTCTTATTGTTGGAAGGGTCGGTGAAACCGTCCACCAACACACTGGTGGAGGAGGCATGGAACGCTTCTCCCACGCGGTTATTGAGCTCATAATAGACAATAGAGCACCAGTGTTTTGGCTCCTCATACGCAACTGCCTGAACATCTGTAAGAGAGAAAAGCTCCTAGTGAATCACGGTGGGTGCCCTGGGCTCGAAAAACTGAAACTGTGTTGTAACATTGGCTCAGGACCAATGGAGAAGCAACTGCTATTTTAGGGTATGGAGTGTACCTATGATGTCTTAGTATTCCTTACTAGGTGCAACATTGTCCTTTCATTGGAAAATAATTTTCTCTAATTACTATTGGATAACCAAAATGCCAGCTAGGCAAGCATACCCACAGCGTGTGCGGAACACTCACAATATGCTCTGTGATATGCCAAAATGGAAATTACCCCCATTACAGACCCTGGCTCACCATCTAAAGAAAGGCAACAAGTGGTAAGTGAGCTGAAAAAAAAACAAGGGGGAAGAGAACAATAGAGGATGGGAAATATGCCAAAGGTGCTGGCACGGAAAGGAATTACTTTCAACCAAGCCTTAGCATGCCGATGCTTTTCCAGAGCAATGAAAATCAGTTTCTAATTATTGATAAGAAGTTCCTTTACTTCACGTTAAGTTGCCAATAACCATCACAGCTACAGCTCTGCTCCAGTCCTCAGACTCAGGAAGAAATCGTGCCAGCTGGCCAACTCGCACAGAATGAATCATATCTCTCTCATCCAGATTTCATGCTAACTTCCTTATATTTGCTTTAAGTCATGCAGAGCAGGTGTGTTTTGTCTCTCCATTCCCAGAATGGGCCAACAATGGAAATTACCCAACTTTACTGACAGGATGCAGCTTGTTAAGTCAAATCTCTTAAGACTCACAAATCTCCAAACAGAACATGCTTCTAAATATTTGCAACTAGAAGGTTCTAAAGATAAGTTCCTTCTGTAGTAAAACCTCTTATACCACTGCATTAGAGATTCCAGGAATACAAACCAGATATAGCCAGCATGCCAGTACGTAACGATCTGAGGTTTATGGTCTTGAATATATAATCATTAAAAAAAAGGAAAGAAAATCCGAATTGGAGGCAAGTACTTCTGTGTTCTTAACATCAACCTCCATAATATTAAAATGCACTTTACTTTAGAATTCGGTACAGAAAACAAGGAAAATGATCGTTAAGAAACCACTCAGCCACAGAAAAGAGGAAATACTGCCATTTGCGACAACATGGATGGATCTTGAGAATATCATGCTAAAGCAAAATAAATCAGACAAAAAAAGCTAAAAACCATATGACTTCACTCTTGTGCGATATAAAACTGAAAGCAACAAATGAACAAACAAGAAAAGCAAAAACTCATAGACACAGACAAAACAGTACACTTGAAATCTATATAATTTTATTAACCAATGTCACCCCAATAAATTTAGTAAAAAAGAAAAGAAAACCACACAAACATTAACTGCTTTATACACTGAAGCGGGTGAGCTGAAAACATGCTTGCTAAGCAATTATCCCTTGTCAATTTGCTATATTTCAAAGAGCAAAAGTCTAGTGATTTACAAGTGTCAAATCTTAAACAGGGCTGCAACATCATTAACAGGATGCTTTATCAACTATCAGTGTTGTTCAAAATACGTTCATCTAGGTTGGAGGTTGACGATTTTTTTTTTCTATAAAAGGCCAGAAAAGTTTTGTAAGCCACGTGGTCTCTATGGCAACTACTCAACAGTACCCTAGTAGTGCAACAGCAGCAACAGATAATAAGAAATGAATGAACACAGTGTGTCCTAATAAAACTTTATTTATAAAAACAGGAAGAGTCTGAATTAACCTGGAGACTGTAGTGTACTGACTCCTGCTCTAGGAAAACCACTCCAAATTAAACAACAGCAACAAAAAAGGCCAACGTTCCTTCCTCATGAAAAAATTAACTAGAAACTTATTCTAATGGAGAAAATGTTTAAAGCTATTTAAAGGAAAAATTTTTAAAACAATTTAAAGGTCAATTTCCTGAAATCAGACATTTTAGACTTAACAATAATATTTACAGGTCAGCATGCTCATAACTGTATATGCCATCCTTTCCTGCAATCCTGATCCCCAAATAAAAATCCCAAAGATGTGTGAGACAGGAGTTCTTTTCTCCAACCAGAACCTTTGTTGGCTCATAACCATATGTTTGAGAGGATGTTCTAGAGATCATCAGAGCCAACAAAAAAGGTGTACATTCCAGTTTATCACACTGCATATCTAAGAAAGGGTGAGTTTACCATCAAATTTTAAGGACTTCAAAAATACAAGCAAGTCTGACAAAGTGTGAGGTGTCCTCAATTTTAATTATAAAGTTGATGAGAATGACCTAAGACATATCTAGTCATCGAATTGCATTTCAACTCCAATGTGTGTAAGGTCTGCACAAATTCGATGGCCCAGGCCATGTGCCGAGTGCACCTGTGCAGCACTGTCCTCCATGAGAGGTTGTGGGAGCAGCTTTACTCAACGGCGTGGCCGTGACTTCTTACCGATGCTCAGAGACTTTCCCAGCACTCATTTACCCGGGCTCCCTGCTCCCTTAAGCCACTTGGCACTGCAGCCCTGGAGGAAGGATGGCGTCCTCCCCTATGTCATGGCCAAGGAGTATGCAGAGCTGCAAACAGACCCGCCCTCTACTTGAGAGACAAAGAACCTTCGTTCTGCTTAGAGCTCTTCCGGGTGAAGACAGGAAAGACATGCGCCTGAACTTCTTTTAGCAGCGAGGTTAGAAACAAACACAGAAAGCAAGAAAGAAGCGAACGTATGGTTTGTGCCAGCTGCCCTGTGCATGGAGGGAGGAGGGAGGGGGCTGGAAAATAGAGGGGGTTGATCACTATCTATCCCAGCTACAGAAGAACCTTCTTCTCCAAAGCCTTGTGACATGAACTCCTAGTTTTGGAAATCACCCGTGGAAACTCCACTTCGGTTATTGTTATGATCATCATTTCTCAATGCCCCTTTGTCCTTTACTTAAAAATACTCTTTTTTCTTCACCACTTCGGAATTACTAAGTATGGAAGCTCTAAACATGACTGCTCAATTACACGTCGGCCTTCATTAGTTAAATCAGTGTGTTTGTTCTTCACAGCAAAGACTTACCTGTAACCCAAGGAACTGTTTCTGCAGAGCCTCTTATTGTGCTCTGTCTTCCTCAAATAGCTATCTTTTTAAAGACTAATGCAATTTTGTGAGAGAAAGCCACATTTGGGCAGATAAACCTGAGACTCTCAAAAGGGAATCAGCGGCAATTCCTTTACCTCCTCTGTTGATTTCGGGGGGCAGTGAAGGAGCCATCATGTTTGTGTCCATTGGCTGAGAGCCATCCTGGGTCATGGGGTCTTCAGGGGGCAGGTAAGCAGGTGGGGGCGTATCAGCTACAAAGTAAAAAAAGAAAAGAAACAAACAAACAAAAAAAACCCATAATTTTTAAATCCTTAATAAACACACACACTTAAAACATATATATCCTCTTCTGTCCTGAAATTCGTGAGAGATTAAGTTGCTGTTCCCACCACCCTTTCCGAAGACTGGAGGCTCCGGACACTGGACTGCTGTGCACTTTCTGAGGATTGCTACCATCTCGTGATCTTACACAATTTTAGTCAAAACTCAGGGGGAGGAAAAGCACTGAGTGCCAGTCCCGGAAGTGGTCTGCCAGTCTGGGATGGTGCCATTGGAACACACTCGGACGAGCATTTAAACCACCTTGGGTACAACCCACGCTGAGCGGGCCTCTGCCTTTCCTTCGCACTGGTAGATGGAAACCTCTGAAGGCTCTAGAGGACTTCTCAGCGAAAGGGGCTTCAGGGTCTCCTACATGCAACCTGTGGGCCCGTGGGAATCACCACTGAGTTTCATTACTCAACTTTCTGACTGAACTTAATTTTTCAAGACTTTAGGCGACCTGTCAGGACCACCTTCTCCCACCCCCTCAAATAATCACTAATTTTAAAACCCCTAATAGCGGAAGAGGAAACAAATCCGTTTATCACAGCTATCTTTTATTTCAGA
Organism: Myotis myotis; assembly: GCF_014108235.1. NCBI lineage: Eukaryota > Metazoa > Chordata > Mammalia > Chiroptera > Vespertilionidae > Myotis > Myotis myotis. The sequence goes on along the minus strand of NW_023416368.1, from coordinate 52,565,129 downwards.
ATTTACATATATGTTTCCTCTGGAAAGTCATAGCCAACTGGCAAATAAGAGGCAGCAAACAATATTGATTTCGGAAACAAAGACCATCACACAGGTATTCTGTATTCTTAAACAAAGAGCATGGTTTTCCCCAAAACAAGTTACTCCCTGGCTAGCGTGAGCCCATGGAGCACACGGGGCAGAGCAGGGAACAAAGTCTCACCCTAGGGACCCACGCTAACTTAGGTAGGTCCCCTAGACCACTCGGGCAACCCTCAAATGCAAATACTAACTGGGCTCCACTAGAGTTCCGCAGCGATTTCCCAAGACTGACTGTTCCAAGGTTGAATCACAGCACCCAGTGACTTCCCACGGTCCAGCTGTTAACGAGCAAGGGCTCGGAGCACAAAGACAGGGCTGTGGGGACCTTATCCGGCTGCCTTTTTCACCCTTCTCCAGCTTCTTTTAATTCGGCTTCTTCCCTGCACCTGGAACACTGACTTGGCTTCACTTCCAGTCAGGAAGGAAGACAAAGAGCCTCCCCCAAGACCAAAGACAACACATTTCTCCAAACACACAGGTGACACTTCATGGGCAACCCACTGCATCAGCACCACTGAGAGGGACCAGACGCCACCGGTGGTGCCCACCGTCCCCACAAGTGCCTCCTCCACCTCCTCTTCTTCACATTTCCCCTGCTGGGCCTGAGCCTCCGTCCCTCGGCAGCCGGGGAAGAAGTGTACATCCAAGCAATAACCTTCCAGTTTTTCACCCTTGGGCCCACCCCGGTTTGCCACTGCTCAAAAGCCTTCTGAAGTTATCTCCTCCCTATTATCCTGTTCACCACACACAAAGGGTCTGAAAGGGAGTGGATAGAAGTCACCAGATGCTATTAGCTTGATTTTTTAAACTAGTCAATCTCCCACCCTCATCTGAAACAGTTTTGCATTGAAAACCAAGCAAAACAATGCAAAGTAACCAGGCTTAAAATAAAAGGAAGCAATAGATACATAAACTCCAGACAGCAATATTAAGTGTGGACCACTTTTCAATTTTTGAGGACATACCCGCGCTGATGTCGAATTCAAATTTACTTAAAAAAAAAAAAAACATTTCAGTGGCCCAATGAACATGCTTGCCCACTCGTTCATAGAGGTTAAGTATGCAGATGACAAGTATATCTTTATTTCGACTATGTTTCTTGAGGTCTACTGGCAAGAAATTCGTTACTAATCATTTTTGGTCTCTGAGGTGCTGGCTTATTAACCTATTAACTTGACAAACAAAATGTCCTAATTAATCATCTATTCTGATAAATATTACACCATCAGTTAAGTCTGAAAAAGGAGGATAATTGTTTTCTGTCTTTGCTAAGTTAAACAAGCAGATGGTTTCCAGTACATCTGTTGCAATTCCTTTGTTGTTAAAGTATATGTTTCTTGGGATTACATCACCCCTTAAATGAATTTAATTAAGAAGGGGACTGTGATCCCTCAGGAAATATCTTTTCTGAGGCTGCACTTGCAGCAGGGGTTTTTATTCCACGTATGAAATGATGCTGATGGAGCCTGTGTTTCCCCTAAAGCAAATGTGTGCAACACACTATTTTTCTCTTTCTTTTATCAAGAGCAAAGACTGTTAACAATGATGCCACGCCCAGGAAGACGCAGCTGTTTCGAAGCCCTTCAGAATAAAAACACAAAACTTATTTGAGCATCTGTGCCTGACAAATAAAACAAGACATGTGCCTATGACTTAGCGATGAGGTCTTCTTTCAACCAGTCGGGTCCTGAGCCCTGGAGCACAGGGCCATGTACCAGAGCGGACACCCTCTCCCTCCAGGCACACCAGCTTCTCCCCACACTGTGATAACACTGTGGGAACTGCCCACAGAACAGCCCCCAACAGTGCAACCTACCTGGCATCTGAAAAGGGCTTCCTGGGTCAGAGCTGGTGGGAGAATGAGGGTAGGTGCTACTGCTGCTTCCAGGAGAGTTGGGGTAGCTGCTGTTGGGGGAGTGAGGGAACGGGTGGCTGTTGGGCTGCTGGAAAGAATCCGGAAAAGTGGCGTTGAGTGGCATGTGAGGCTCATTTTGTCCTAAGTTGCGGAACTGGGCTAAGAGGCTGTGCTGAGGGTTATATTCACTGTGTCTCGGGACCAGCACTGGAGGAAGAACTGGAAAAAAAAGAAAAAGACGAAAATGAGAATGATGGAAATCGATAACAACATCGCGATAAAGTTGTAGCATAACCTGTACGTAACAAATTATCTGAACCCTGCCCTGCTGCCCACTCGAAAGCGCCATCCAAATGAAAAGCCATTTTTCACTCAGGAACAAATGCGCTAAAAAAAGAAATACTGTCCCTTTAGAATCACTGGAGACTTATGGTGAAGATGAGCGGCAGTGACAGGCTGTCGGGGAAAGTCTGCAAAATACATCCCTGTGGGTTAACAAGGTATGGCTCCCCTATTCTCAACTGTTTCATTTACTAAAAACCAAAGCACAGTTAAGAGCATACATATGTCATCACTGACGAGTCCACTTTATATCCCTGGCTGATAAGATTTGACATTTAAGAGTTAATAATACCTATTAATGATATGAATTATTCACCATACATGTTTTAAATGGACCCAACTCACTTTAAACCAAAAGGAAGTGAATAAAGGTGAGAGGGTAAATACAGTGAACAGTATAAATCCAAATGCCAATGAAGACAGTTAATTGGACAAAATAGGATATTTTGTGGGACAGACTTTAAGTTGTGTCCTCCTAGTTCAGCCGTGGGCAAACTATGGCCTGTTTGAAATGAATAAAACTAAAAAAAAAAAAAAAGACCGTACCCTTTTATGTAATGATGTTTACTTTGAATTTATATTAGTTCACACGAACACTCCATCCATGCTTTTGTCCTGGCCCTCCAGTCCAGTCTAAGAACCCACTGTGGCCCTCGAGTCAAAAAGTTTGCCCGCCCCTATCCTAGTCATAGTCACATGCCACTTAATAGCAGGGAACACTGTAATGGCATGCGCGTTAATATGACCGGCAGCCCAGTAGGTTTGTTTACACCAGCGTCATTACAAACATGTGAGGAATGCGTTTTGCTACCGCATCACAACCACTATGATGTTACTAGGCGACAGGAAGTTTTCATCTCCATTATAATCTTACACTAGAGGCCCAGTGCACGAAATTCATGCGGGGGGGAGGGGGGTTTGGGGGGGGCAAGCGGTCCCTCAGCCCGGCCTGCACCCTCCCGCAGTCCAGGAGCCCTTGGGGGATGTCGGACATCCTTAGCACTGCTATGGAGACGGAGACAGGAGAGGCTCCCAGCTGAGCGCCCCCCCCCCCCCCCCCCCGTGGGAGCACATTGACCACCAGGGGACAGCTCCTGTGTTGAGTGGTTGTTCCACCGTTCGGCTGATGCGCATATTAGCCTTTTCTTATATAGGATATGTGTGGTCTGTTGTTGACCAAGAGTGTTCTGAGGAACATGACTGTACCTTGGGAACATCTTTTCTCTAAGGATCTTAGTGTATTTACCCACTTATCAGTCATCCTATTTACTACCTGGTAGGTTAAAAAAAAAAAAAAGACATTTTATACAATCCACATTTTGCTAGGTGAATACTTAAGGCCAAAACCGTTTGTATAAGTAGAGAAGGAAAGAAAACAAGCCATGCCTCAAAGCTCTGTGTGTGAGGAGCCTAAGGAGTTAATAATTAGCATGGTCGGAAATCTCCAGCAGCAGAGCCCCTACAAGTACAAGGAGAGTCCAGGGGAAGGGCTGGCAAACAGAGCCCTCACCAGGGTTAGAGCCTAGCTTCCTGCCAGGGTCACCAGATGGCTCTCCCCAGTAACAAAGGCCCTTGGAATCCCTGCTGTTCCGTGGCCTTGGCTAGAAAGACAAAAACAACCCATTTGGTAAACTGTATGGGAGGAGAGAGGAAGACATTTAAAATCTGTTATTGTTGCTGGGAGTTAGGATTCAGAATTTATTTTCCCAATGAAACAATACTTAGAGGCTTTAGGAATTAAGTAGATTTTTGAGGGCTATCCAGGGAATTTATCCATAATTTCTAACATTTCTACAAGGGGAAAAAAAGTGCTCTTAACACTTGGATCATCACTTATTCATGAGCTGAAAAATGTTAAAAGTTTCTCATACGCTGTATCTTAAATTTTACATAATCCTGTAGCAATGTGATGTCCCTACTATTGGACCCCTTAGAAACAAACCCTGTTAATATAATAAATAAATGTATTTTCTTTTAAGCACAGTGATGGAATCTGCCCAAACCAAGTCATTAAAAGAATAAGTCCACCTTTTACCTTTCAATAGCCACCTGAAGTGTAATCTACTTTGTTTTGTTGAACAAAAAATTTCCAACAGTCTTAAAGGCTCACCCTACACCAAAAGAAATCTATATTCCAAAATAAACTCATGCTATGAAATAGTCCACTGCCTTTAAATTGTTTATGCAATCAAACATTCTCTTTTTCTTTTAGCTGCTGCAGCTTATGGTAAGTTACCACTTTACAACTTGCCTTGTTTGGTCATCTAGCTATTGCCTCATTTCTGATTGGTACCTTTAAAAGGGGGCAAATATGGCCTCTGTACCCCTCCCTACAAAGGTAGCACCAGACAGCAATTTGAATCAATTCTCCATTTTAACCCTTCAGAGGACCCCTAACCCCCAACACACACACACACACACACACACACACACACACACACACACACACACACCTGCACCCCAAACTGATACTCTGCACAGTGTTCCGGTAACTGCTGTGTGGTGTGCAGTGGTCTGGCTCCCAGGCACAGTGCTATCCTTAGTGGACATTGCTGGTGAGCCTGACCAGCTTTTGCTAATCACTGGGAGAAGTGCGCTACCAGCTACAATAAATTAGCATCCGATGAACTTGACAAGAAAAATAACGTTTTTCCTCACCTCTGACTATTGAGATGATTTTGCCACTGCTGACATAGGTACAGGTATCTTTTAATAAACTTAAAAAATGTATTGATGTATCACACATCTACCCTAAAATGCACAAATCTTCATATAAATGAAATCATACAGACTCATGTATCTAGCTTCTTTGGTTCAGCATTATGTCTGTGAAACCCACCCATGGTGTGTATAGCATCTTATTATGCATATATATTACAATTATTTACTTAGTCCCTCCACCTAACCTCCTCAAAGGATAATCAATTTCATTTTTTTCTGATTTATCCTTCCTTTAAAAAAATAAAATACGTAAATATATGCTTTCTTTCTTTTACTTTTTTTGTTGCTAATCCTCACCTGAGGCCATTTTTCCCCACTGATTTTTAGAGAGAGTGGAAGGGAAGAAGGGGGGGGGGGGAGAGAAACATCAATGTGAAACACATCAATTGGCTTCCTCTCGCATGTGCCCCCCATTGGGGCCATGGATTAAGCCTGCAACCCGGGTGTGTGCCCTTGACCGGTAATCAAACTCAAGACCTTTTGGTGTGCGGGCCAACACTCCAACCACTGAGCACACCAGCCAGGATAAATATATGCTCTCTTATTTCATTTTTATTCCTAAAAATGAAAGTCAGCCTACTATGCTTTTTTTCACTATATCCTAGAATTAACTTCACTTTAATTTATAAAGATCTTCCTCATTTGTCTTTACAGCTAATAACACCATCGTTTATTCAACCAATCTCCCATGGCTGGGCATTTACATATTTTACAATATTTTACCATCAGATATAATACTGCAACGAATAAGCCAGCACATATATATTGTACTGTGCAAGGTGTAGCTCCAGGATAAATTCCTAGACATGGAAATCCTGGGTGAAAGGGTAAATGCAGGTATTATTTTGCTACTGTCGAGTACCCCTTATTAGGGTGGCAGCATTTTGCATTGCCACCAGCAACATATGAGGATGACTTTTTCCCCACAGCTTCCAGAACAGACTATGTTGTCAAGCTTTTGATTTTTTTTGGACACTCTGATGGGTGACAAATGGTATTTTAGTGCAATTTTAATTTACATTTCTCTTAATATGGTGAAAGTTGATAGTTCAGAGGACATTTTAATATCGTGTGTGTGTGTGTGTGTGTGTGTGTGTGTGTGTGTGTGTGTGTGAATTGTCAGCTTGTGTCCTTTGCCCATTTTGGGGTAATTTTTCATTTAAAAATATATATTAGAGATGTCAACCCATGATATATTTATATGTCACAAATACTTTATCAAAACCTGTCTTGATTTTGCTTCTGTGCAAGTTTATTTTTGGGCTGCAAATTTATCAATAATTTATTTTACTGTATGTGGGTTTTGATTCATAGAAAGCTCACTCCTACACCCAGATCGTAAGGAGGAATTCACCCATGTATTCTTGGAGTGCATATAAAGTTTCTTATTTTACTTAGAGCTCTGATCCATTTGGAGTGCAGTTTTATTTATAGTAGGAGGAACAGATCTAATTTCATCTTTTTCCAAATGGCTAGCCAGTTGCCCCAACACCATTAAAAAGCCCATCTTTGTCCCAGTGACTGGAGATACCACTTTTCTCATAAAGTTCCATACATGTTAGGGTCTATTTTTAGGCATTCCATTCCGTTCTATTCTAGTCTGTGCCCCAGTACCGCTCTGTTTTAATTACAGCGGCTTTATAGTATGTTTTAATATAGACAGGGCTAGTCCCCTCTCACAGTTCGTCGTTTTCAATGCTGCATGCTTACTTTTCCATATGAACTTTACTTATCACTTTGTCTACTTTCAGAAAAAAAAGGTATTATTGGTACTTTAATTGGGAACATATTATATTTATACATTACCTTACTAAGAATGAATGTCTTGATTATGTTGAAGTGTCCTAGTCAAGAACTAGGAAGGTCTGCTCAAGACGACTTCTGTGTATTTCAGGAGTGTTCTATAGTTCTGGTCTGTATGAGGTTGTGAGGGCTGCCGTAACAAAATACCACAGACCGAGCGCTTAAACAACAGAAATTTATTTACTCAAAGTTCTGGAGGCTGGAGTTCCGAGGTCAAGGTTTCTCCTGAGGCCTCTCCTCTTGGCTTGCAGATGAGCGCTTTCTGCTGTGTCCTCATAGAGCTTTTTCCCCTAGTGTCTCTCTGTATGTCCGAATCTGCTCTTCTAATAAGAACACCGGTCGGCTTGGATTAGAGCTCACTCCAATGGCCTAATTTTAACTTTTTAAAGGCCCTACCTCCGAATACAGTCACACTCTGAGGTACTTATGACTGGGGCTCCAATATATAAATTGGGGGGAGGGGGAGGGTCACAATTCAATATATAACACTGACCATAGGTTTTAAATTTCTCAAATTTATTCTTAAATGTTTTATCTTTTCTGCTGCTATTTTAAATGGGGTTTTCTCTTCCATTATATCTTCTAATTGGTAATGACATATATGGTTATTGATATTTATGATATTTCTGTTAGCTTTTTATTTCCTACTGCCTGGGTGACTTCTTTTGTTGTCTGAGTTAGTTTTACCTTTGATTCATTAGAGAGCTCTCAAGATAAATGATCATGTCACCAACAAATACAGTTTTAATTTTCCCGTTTCAGTTGTTTTCTCTTGTCTAATTGCATTGGTGAGTACTGCCAATATAATGTTAAAAAGTAGTAAAGATAGTTAACTTCCTTGACTTATTCTTAACCTTGGTGAAAATGCCTCTACTGTTTTCCCATTAAGAAGCTGACTTTAATAGGAGAGAGAAAGGGTGACAGAAGGAGACTTGACTTGGGGTGATGAACACACAATACAATATACAGATGATGTATTATAGAATTTTACTCCTGAAACCTATGCAATTTTATTAACCAATATCAGCCCAATAACTTCAATAAAAAAATTAAAAAAAAAAAAAAAAAGCTGACTTTAGGACTATAAGACTAAGGGTGTGTGTGTGTGTGTGTGTGTGTGTGTGTGTGTGTGTGCGTTTAAGGAAGTATCCACTTGTAATCCCGTTACATATCCATTCAATAGAACACTACTCAGCAACAAAAAGGAATGAAATATTGATTCACACAACATGAATGAAGCTCCAGGTAACATGCTGCAAGAAGGCTGACAAAGAGTGCAAGCTATATGATTTCATGCACATGCAAACCAATGTATGGTGACACAAAACAGACCAGTAGTTTCCTGGGGAAGAGGCCAAGGGCTGGAGGGAGAGACTACAAAGGTGCAGGAGTGAACTTGTGTGGGTGATGAGTATGTCCATGATCTAGGTTATGGTGATGTTTTCAGAGGTATACACCAACACTAACTACACTGGACGTTTTTTTTGTTGTTGTTGTTTTTTTTTTATATTTTATTGATTTTTTACAGAGAGGAAGGGAGAGAGATAGAGAGTTAGAAACATCCATGAGAGAGAAACATCGATCAGCTGCCTCCTGCACATCTCCTACTGGGGATATGTCTGCAACCCAGGTACATGCCCTTGACCGGAATCGAACCTGCGACCTTTCAGTCCGCAGGCCGATGCTCTATCCACTGAGCCAAACCGGTTTCGGCTACACTGGACGTTTTAAAAATGTGTAGTGTATTCTATGCCAAGCATTACCTTAATAAAACATTCAAAAAAGGAATGTAAAGAGGCAATTTAAAATGGTCCTTTACCGATTTTTTTAAATGGCTAAAATGTCCTATTATCTATTCCTTTTCCAATCCCGTCTGCAAGGTTCTTCCTCTGAGCTCTCCACAGTACGTTCCCCAACTAAAACGGTTTTTCCCACTAGCTCTACCTTGGGGGCTCTAAATGTACATCTCCCAACTCAGAATCCTCATCCAGGAAAGGAATTCCGGTTCTTGGCACAGATACGTCAGCTCTCACAGTGAAAACCAACCGAAGATACTGAAGGGAAAGAGCTGCAGAAAGCCTGGTGTTAAAGTGGAGATAACACTGGAGACATACAGGGTGTCATATGGCCCCGTTAAGAGTTAGTAAGCAGAACAGAAAGATACACAGTCTTTCCGAGAGACATGTCCCCAGTATTTCTCAACATTTTCCACCCAAGTAAACGTCAGTGACAGAGGAGAAGACACTAATCAGGGGGTCCCAGCGGCTCCCCTGGAATTATGGAATGGCACTGAAATTTCTCTCTATCTCACCAAAGTCACATACATTTTACGGTTATGCTCTACTCCTCTCTACTTCTCAAATACAAAAATACTTTACATAACTTACAATCAAGTAAAACTGACACTCCAGGAAGACGGTCCATGTTACCCATGGCTTTGGGTATGCAATTATGGCACACTGGTTGGGATGTGTGGATTTCCTATTTACTCAGTGTCACAATTCTCAGAAAACTGCAGTAAAAAGTGGCGGATGATGGCAAGGAGGGAGACAGATAAGATATCAAGCTAAACTCTAGAACTAAGAGGATTTATGTGGAAGCAAGGAAAAACATACCAGGTTGATTTTAGGGGATCACTGTATTACACAAAATTCACATGGACACGATTACAATTATTTGCTATAAGCCTGGAACCATGCTTAACACATCACACCACTTTGCAAATAAGAGTGCTGAGGGGTACTCACCTGAAGTCACATAGAAAGTTTCAAGAGTTGGGAAGGCAATGCGCGCTCTCAACCGTGGTGTCCTACGGTCTCAAAGACTCAAGGTGTCTAGGAATGCTACACTCTGTTCTATATGGCCTGCTTAAGAGATGGATGAATAGAACAAATTCCAGAATGTCTCTGGACAAATTAAAGTTAAGGTCACTCCATTTAAAGGAGAAAACTCTAATTTAATAAGCTCAGTTATGATAAGCACCTAACTCCCTGATGATGGATAATAAGTGAATCATTATCAAATCTGATCTGTGCCGTCTGACAACTTCTCTAAGTAGGGTGTCTCTATGTTCTGGTTTGCCTGGGACAGTCCCAATGTGCACCTGTTCTCTGATGGAATTATTCACAGGTGACCCTTGTCGTGCTCAAAGGTGTCCTGGTTTGAACAATAAATACTATGGCTCTTCAAACTACAAACAATAATGAAGTCATTTCAGAAGAGGGAAGAGATGAGCCTGGGGTCTGGGGCAGCTGCCAGCCCTCGAAAGAAGCATTACTGTGGAAGAGGTACCCAGAAGCTGGTGAGGCAGGGGTAAGTCCCCCGTGCCCCCCACATCACACACACAAGCTGCTCTCAAATAAGAAGCCCAGGCTCCTCTCACCTGTGCGGCACCTACAGGACAAGGCAGCTGCTCGTCTAGACATTTCTCTCCACCCCACCCAGTGTTTGTTCCTTTCCCTTCAGCAGTATTTCAGGGAAGAGATCATTAAGAAATCTGTTTTCTACTGGTGGCCAAGGAAAGAATAAGCATCCAGACTAATTATCCACGTTTAAACACATCTACATGGGATTCTTATTTCTTGGGGCGGGGTGGTGGTGGTGGTGGGAGGGTGACGATCCAGCTCCAAGAATGAGCATTTAGGTACCACAGGGTAGCAGCTGGCTATTTTCCATTAGGTCTGTGTCGATGAACACAGGCAAGGGCCTGGCACAGTACAGCATAGGGAATACGGTTAATAATAGTGTAATAACTATTTTTAAAAAATGGAATGAGGATTTGCAAACTCTAGGCCTGACTCAGGTCAGAAACAGGAAGACAGGGTGAGGAATGCCTTCCTCTTAATCTTTTCTTTCCGTGTGTCAGGCTATTTCCATTTTATGGAAACAGAAATCTGGGAGCGCGGTGTCTCCCGGGGCCCTTGTCTTCAGAGCCCTGAATAGGGCCACTCCTGCTTGGCAGCGTCACAGAAGGACTGTGGCTGCGGCTTCCCTTTGAGGGCGGCTCCCACTGGTTCATTTGAATGCAAAGAATCTCCTTTGAAAGAAGCAGCCAATATTAGAAGGCTTTCTTTACGCCTGTACGTTTCTTTTTTATCTGAATCATTTTAAAATCAGACTGTGTGTGTTGCTCCTATATTTTGGGGAGTTCTAATCCTGGTAAAAACCCTACGCTAGCTCCACACCCCCTCCGCAGAGGTATTCTGGAAGAGAAAAGGCTCCTCCTCGGGGATTTCACCACCCTCCCTCAGTCCCTTGAAAATCTCCAATTGCTGCATGCCTTTAGAAGGAGGAAAAGCATTCTTCCTTTCTTTTCTTGACCTCTCAGGAGGGGGAAATCAGATTTCTGCCTTTACTCAGTGAGGCACCTCTGCTTTTCAAAGTGTTTATGCATCTCTTTCGGTTAAAAAAATAAATACATAAAACCCCTTTTTGGTTAGAAAAAAAACAAACTAAGAAAGTTTCAGGAGATATTTTCGTTTCAGGAAGCGAGTTTCAGGAGACATTTGTGATTCTGCTGTTGGACTCGGCTTTTCTGCGTTGCCAAGGCACAAGGAGGAGGAATGAAAAAGAAACAGCTAAAATTGGAAAGAGGGGCTGAGCTTTGGAGAGCATCCATACACCCTCTAGGTCCTGGAGGGCGTCCCGTACACCCTCTAGACCGGGGAGCTTTTTTGAGATTGGGAAGTACGGTCTGAAACTGGATCACCACGTTGTCAGTAAATATGTAACCGAGGAAATAGGAAGTCCACACGTTCCAACCCCAACGCCCAACACCCACGTTGTCAGTGGTAAAGCTGTGCAGCAACCAGACTAAGGCCCACAAGTGACCCACCAAATGTTTATGGACACACTTTCTTTGAACACAGAAGAGAGTTCTATAGCAACGCTGCCAGGTCCTTGCCTGCGTCTGTCGACACAGATGTCATGGAAAAGAGCTATCTGCTACCCAGGGGCACAGGAACACCTTTTAGTTCTGAAGACTCGGAACAGGCATTTAGGTGAGGAGTCCAGACACCCAAGTTCTGGTCCTGGCTATGATAATCATTACTTCTGTGACTTTGAGCAAATCACTTGACTTCTCAGAGTCTCAACTTCCTCACACACAAAAGCAAGGGACTTGAACTCCAGGGCCCTCCCTGCCCGCTGTGCAAGTCTCCTGGCTGATGATAATGCTGCCGCGCCTGCATCTGCAGCTCCACCGCATTCGGAGTTCAGTGCCGACTGTGTCTCGACTGGGTCTCAGGACACACCACTGAGGTCACCTAAGAGTGGAAAGGTGGCCGGGGCTAATCAAGAATGGCCCGACCGCCAGTCCAGCGGCAGCAGTTCTCATTTGAAGACAGGTTGAAGGGGGAATGGCACAAGCGGGCAAAGCAGCTGTGCCCAGTGTAATATTGATACCAGACAGATGGCCCTAGACAATATGTGTCCAGTGACAAGCACAGAAACATTTTAAGTACGAAGTGACGGAGCGGACAAGACCACTTAGATGTTAACAGCATCACATACAGCATATGTAGGAAGTAAAAATCCGATCTCAGGATATATCAGAAAAATTTTACACTAAGATTCTCAGAACCTTTAATGGAGGTTAAATTAAAAATATATATCCCTAAGTGGTGTCACTTGATCTTTTTGTTTTCTTATTGGTGGTGAGGCGATGGCAGGGAGATCTGAAATAATCCTATGTAATAAAAGCCTATTATGCTAAGTGTCCAGTTGTTCGTTCAATCAAAATGTCATATGCTAATGATATGCTAAGGCCGCTCAACCGCTCGCTATGACGTGCACTGACCACCATGGGGCACACGCTCTGACCGGTAGGTTAGCTTGCTGCTGGGGTCTGGCCAATTGGGTCTGGGCGAGATGGGCCGGACACGCCCTGGAGCCCTCCCTTGGTCCCTCCCCAGCTGGCCAATCTCCCACATCCCTTCCTAACCCCAATCGTGCACTGGTGGGTCCCTTGGCCTGGCCTGAGCCCTCTCATAATCTGGCGGTGGCAGGAGCCTCTCCCACCTCCGCGGCAGAGCTAAGGATATCCAACTGCCCATGGGGAGCGGGCCTAAGCTGGCAGTCGGACATCCCCCGAGGGCTCCCAGACTGTGAGAGGGTGCAGACTGGGTTGAGGGGACCCCCGCCCCCCACTGAGTGCACAAATTGCATGCACCAGGCCTCTAGTATTAGATAAAGTTCACTGAGCATGACACATACACCCATGGAACACGAACTGCGGGCGAGGCGCTGTGCAGGGCACCGCAGAGGGACAACCACTGTCCCTCCCCACATGGAGTTTCCAAGAGATGGCTGAACCCTCGCAACACAGGAGGAAGCTGACTCAGCCCAGCTCAGCAGCACAGCCACCGTTACACAGCTGCTACCCTGAGGGCCAGAGTTTGAAGCAAGGTCATAACCACCAGACTACATTACTCAGTGCTACAAAACTGGGAAGAGATTGTGGAAGTTGTTTATAAAGTTCTCTTCCACTTTTTTGATTGGGTTTTCTTTCGGTGGGAGGCATCTTTTAAAAATTAAGATAGTTTTGCCTAAATGTAGCAACTTTGTAGTATTTTTTTTCTAGGCAAACATCCATTACTCTTGAGCACAAATACATGAATAGAAGACAAACATATGAACACAATTTAAATATAAGCAGAGAAATAAATTGTATTCACTAACAACAGCATCTTGAAGCTTTAAGAAAGCCATGAAATTTACGTCAAAGAGAATCTAAATCAAACTCAACTTCTGAGAGCCCGACGTCCTAGATCATTCCAGGCCAGATTCCTTCTTTGTGCACCCTACGGAAGGTTTCCTTGAAACAGCTCTTGTCTGTGAGCTACACACCCACAGTCCATCCTCTACGACCCCGTCCAGATTCCTGCCCCAATCTCACCCCACTCTCACCCAGCCTTTTCAAGCTTCTCGTAGCTTCCATCTGCTAGTGTCATACTGCGTATCCTTTGCTCATTTGGGCACATTTTCAATTTATTCTTTAAACCTCACCTCTCACTAGTAAAATGGAATAGTATTTTCTCAGATTTTTTAATTTAACATTTATATAGTGCTTATACTATATGCCTAGTGCTGTAGTAAATATTACCCCCCTTAATCCTCCTAACAACAGTGACAAAGGCACTGTCATTACCTCCATTTTATAGAAGTGGATGCTGAGGTGTAGAGGTGAAGTGACTCCCCTATGTATATGTAACCATCGGAGACAGGATTCAAACCCCGGCAGCTTGGCTTCAGAACCTAGGTGCTTTAACCACTGTGCTATGCAGTCTCTCTCAATGTCACACAGGTATGTTTTAACAAGTTCCTTGGCTATAGTAAGCACAGCGGGATGGTTACTATTACACTAAGACTACTTTTATGGAAATAACCATCCCCAGGAGTCACACCTGGCAGCATGGCTTAACTTCTAAATGCAGTTGAATGTAATTAGTTCCCATTTGGAATTCAAATTTGACTCTGTTAAAAATATTCCGTGAAATAGACACTAGTTGTCAATGATAAAGTTTGACCAACGGGAAATAAATCAAGGCTCCGTGAAAACTCGAAGCACAGGTGTGGACACTCTCAATTTACCATGATCAACCCCAAATTCATGCATTTCTGATCACATGCTCCCCTACTAAAAACTATGGGTACCCTGCCCCTTTGGGAAAGAGAAAAAAAATTGATTAAAGGGAAGCAGCACAGTGTGGGGTTAGAGCATGAATTTTGAAGTTAGACTTGAAGTTGAATTCTAGCCTCTCCAGCGACAAGTTGTGTGACAACCTCGCTGCACAGCAATGGTCCTGTGGGTACCTCTACCATGTAATCCCTGCCACAACCCTGGGCGGTAGATATGTTCTCCCCCCGTGTCACAGGGTAGGAAACACAAGCTCAACGAGGACAAGAAACTGGCCCAAGGTCAAAGATATCGAGTGCCAAAATTTTAATCCAGGCCTTCTGACCTGAGATTTTCCAGACCAAAGAGAAATATGTATCTCCTTTAAATATTTTTATTTGTCCTGAATTTCCTAAAAGCTCCACATTCACCAGTCGGCAAACAGCATTCTACAGTGAGCGAGAGCCCTCCTCGCCCGTCCCCATTTACTTACTATCAGCATGGAGTCCTACTGTTACCCCCAAGGGTTTCTAATTCATTTCTGTCCTTGATTACTGTGCGGCTCAACTGTCTGACTTAGCCAGGGGCTCACCCCCGAGTCCTTATGACAAGCTCCCATCAGCTTTCTCTCTTCAAAACAACTCATTTTTAAATTAGCTGTTCTTTTTTTCCTAAGTAAAAGCTACAGCTTACATATTTCAACAGCATTTACCCACAACTGCTGCCTCACTTGATCTTTACATAAATACCTGTCTCGCACACCACTAGGCCTTGGGTAAACTTTAGGGAAGCTCAAAGGAAAAAAATCCTGCTGAATCTGCTACAGCGCTAGCTTGATGTGATTTAGGGAAATTACAGGGAAACAAAGGAAAAAACATACAAGGCGATTCCACTTGGTTGTCCTATATATGTTTACTTTTAGTTTACAAGAAGTTGCCCCAATATCACTTATAAGCAGCACAGGCTCTCTTCCTGCCTTATTGTGACGGAAGATTCCGGACAGCCAAGCAGGCAGATGGTCAGGCGACAGTGATGCGGCCACATGAGCCAGACCACTTACTCCTTAGACCAGAAATGGCTTTTTCGTGCGGAAGAGTGAAGAATGGAGAACAGCAGCATGCCTCAGAGAGCTGTTTTAGAGATGAGGCAGTGGTGTGGTAGAGCGTAAACCGGACCTTCCATTGTCAAGGTGTGCTAAGATTCCGGAGCATAAAACAACCGTTCGAAGAACTGGAGGGGGGAAATTGCCAGACAGCCCTTTGTTGACTTGGATCTTTGTATTTACACACAGTCCGTGTCTCCAGACTCTAGATCTTTTATCAGGGAAGTTACTGACTTCTGGTTGCATAACCCGCGGCAGCCCTAGCAGCGTTAGGAAAGGCAGACCTGCACCGAGGGGCACTGCAGGCCAGGGCTGAAGGTCACAGGGATGGAGAAGTCCCGCTGATGCAAGGGGAAGGGGTGAGACGCAGGTGAGTGCTGCTCTCCCATCTTCCCACCCTCGCCCCCGCACCGGGAAGATCCCTGTTGACAATGTGGACACTGTGGAGGCCCAGACAGGCTAAAGGCAGGGAAATGGGAGTCTGCAGCTTCTCAAACTAACCCCCAAACCAGCATCTAAGAACTACAGGAATCCACAGCCAAGCTGGCAAATTAACAACATTTGGGCTTTTTAACTCTCAAGAGCACTCTTCAGGCCTTTTGAGACTATTAACGCAGGGCTCATGGGACCCTACAGCTGCCCACAGTCCGTGAGCTCAGCTCTTTGCAATCAATCTCCTCTCTTTGCTCCCCTGACCCCTCCCTAAAGGAATCTGATTTTCCCAAATATCAGGGCAGAGGCCTGATGCCGAGTCTTTCACAGGAACATACGCGTTTTGAAATGGGAAAAGACAAGGGGGTGGACATACATTTCAGAGAAAGACATCTCCAGTCTTTTCCATGAGCCCTTTGATACCTAGTACCAAGGAGGCTGCGAGGACATCCGAGATCCTCAGCCCGAGGCCCCCGCATCAGCCCACCTCGCCTTCCATTTCTCTCACCTTCCCAAGTGTCCATCAAGAGCACGGGCGCTGTCAGCACGGGCAAGTCGCCTGTGGCTCTTTCACTCCGGCCACATGAAACGTTCCCGACCCGACCAGAACTCACTGGCTGAGGATGACCCACCTCTGGGCAAAATAAGCCCTAAAGCACGACTCATAGGTCTCAATATTATCTCACCCAAAGGCGGACTTGGAAGTATTAGCCAGGCTTTTTCTTTAATTTTCACATAAGTGCAATCAGTGTATACACCATTTCTTTCATTTATCATGACAAATACTTTTCTATGGTTTTCAAAATTGTTCTTTTCCATCATTGTGTGTGTGTGTGTGTGTGTGTGTGTGTGTGCTGCTTCTAACACGGGCTGTGGTTCCTTTGGTGCTATAAACCAGCAGTGGTGGATGGAAGAGTGCTGAACTTTAAATAAACCAGCAAAATCTGAAAATAGCTGCTCTTGCCCACCTAATGTTGCAGAGACAGAAAAACGAATGAAACAGAGGATAAAGGTCAGGAAAGCAAAAGTAGGAGAAAGATGCTTAGTATAATCTGTAGCAAACAGTCTTAAAATTTCAAATTGGAGTAGATTTAGCAAAAGAAAATGTCAACCCAGAAACAAATCACATAACTGTCTAGATGTCCGCTTCCATGTATGTAATTTATGTAAAAATAACAATTAGTGGCTGCTAAAACTTTCCATCTGTTCATCTATTAATAAAAACACACAAAACCAATGCCCCAAATAATGTACTAAAAAATCAGAATAAACTTCACATTCTGCCTTAGGTTTAAAATATGGAATCCACTAAAAAATCTGGGTATAGCCCGGCTGGTGTGGCTCAGTGGTTGATTGTTGACCTATAAACCAGGAGGTCATGGTTCCACCTCTGGTCAGGGCACATGCCTGGGTTGCAGGCTCGATCCCCAGTGTGGGGCATGTGGGAAGCAGCCCACCAATGATTCTCTCTCATCATTGATGTCTCTATCTCTCTGTCCCTCTCCTTTCCTCTCTGAAATCAATAAAATGTTAAAAAAAACACACACAAAACTCATATTAAATATATATATATATATATATATATATATCCATACATACATACATACTTGCATATAAAATCCTACTCATGATTATATTACCTCATCTGTTCTAGTATTATTGTAAATGACAATGATGAAATTATCAAACACAAGCCAAACACCAATGATAGTATCTAGGAGAACAATTCACCATCTAAACTCCATGCCCACTTGGCTGAGTGTTGAGCTTGGATAAGAGACAGAAGTAGCTACTAAATACTGTGTCAAAACAGAACTTCCACCGGGATGGAGACTGGAGCGCTGATGGACTGAGCGAGAGTCAGTGCTCAGGTGGGACACTCTCCGCACCCCAGGAGTCCCTCCCGAGGAAGCTTCTGCAAACAGCCTCTGTGGCTCTACCCCACCACCCACCCACAGGTACCATGCCTGGATCTGTACCTCTTAAGAGCTTTTAAAACATTCTTCCTTCATCCCAATGTCATACACACCTCCCTCACCAAGAGGCTTAGAGAACCATCCAGACTAGGACTAGAAAAGTATAGTTACTACCCACAGCAGTATATCCGCACCACAGTAACTTATGGAACACACATGTGCTCAATTTCCTCCTAGCCTTGACTTTCCATTTTAATCTGTTTTCCCTGGTCTACTTTATTAGTACTACTTTCTACCTTATTGTATATCTTCTTATAAACTGATCTAAATCCTCTGTGCAATGAAACATACCTGTATGTCTGCACCACCACGGAGACTGGAACACAATGCCCAGATGTGTGAGCTGAGTGAGCTTTCTGAGCGGCCACTCTCAGGCTTGTCAGATCTCGCTGCACCCCCTGTCCGTGCTTCTATTCTACAGCTTGGCACACTGTGCTGTTATTACATGCCAGTCGTTCTTGGGTGGACTCAGTTCCTGAGGAGTAGTATGTGTGCCATAAATGTTTGAAGAGAAATTTAGATGTAGACGAACACAGAGTGATAGCTAACTGTGTGTGTCACCTCGACTGGGCTAAGGGATGCCTAGATGGATGGTACATGCTATTTCTGGACGTGTCTGTGAAGGGTCTTTGAATTGCAGACCGAGTAGAGAGGCTGCCCTCATTAATGCAGGTGGGCATCATGCAAAGGCAAAGAAAGGGCAAATTTGCTTTTTCTTTTTGCTTGAACTGAGGTATCTTCTCCGGCCCTGGGACACGGGTGCTCCTGGGTCTCAGGCCTTGGACTAGGACTGGGAGTGACACCACCAGCTTTTCCTGGTTCTCCAGTCTGCAGACAGCAGGTCGTGAGATGCCTCAGCCCAATGCTCATGTGAGCCAAAGCCTATAATAAACCTCCTCTGATCTATCTGTATCTGTATCTGTATCTGTATCTGTATCTGTATCTGTATCTGTATCTGTATCTATATCTGTATCTGTATCTGTATCCTATTGATTCTGTTTCTCTGGAGAACCCTGAATACACATATCTTAATGTTTTATTTTAATAGTTAAAATTGTTGCTAATTAACCCCAAATCTTCAAAGCACTTGTAGTGATCCTATCTTGGTATCTGAATTACAACTTCAGTTATCAGACTCCTAGATAGCACCACTCAGATAAACGAATACTTCTCCAAATGGATGCACTAACGCAAGACTTAAAAACCAACACAGAAAAAAGAAAACCCAATCACCTGGATAAGATAGAAGTTTCTGTCACCGCTGCTTCAAGTAAAAACATTCCAATATAAAAGAAACACATTTTTTAGAAAAGATATTGACTTTTGATTTTTAAAAATATTAACTGCACTACATCTCGATCCTTGAGTACGTCATGTCTTTTTAATATTCTGTGCGTGAAAATATGAAGTATGCACAGAGCACCTCTGCTGCATGTCCAAGCACAACGCTGTCGGGAGGAAAAGCAGGGGTGTGACTGTCGGAGTCAAGAGCTAAACTACCTGCTTCTTCCCGAATCACTACTTTTTTAAAAAATATATTTTATTGATTTTTTTTACAGAGAGGAAGGGAGAGGGATAAAGAGTTAGAAACATCGATCAGCTGTCTCCTGCACAACCCCTACTGGGGATGTGCCTGCAACCAAGGTACATGCCCTTGACCTGAATCGAACCTGGGACCCTTCACTCCGAAGGCCGACGCTCTATCCACTGAGCCAAACCGGGTACGGCCCGAATCACTACTTTTTTAAAATATATATATATTTTATTGATTTTTTACAGAGAGGAAGGGAGAGGGATAAAGAGTTAGAAACATTGATGAGAGAGAAACATCAATCAGCTGCCTCCTGCACAACCCCTACTGGGGATGTGCCCACAACCAAGGTACATGCCCTTGACCAGAATCAAACCTGGGACCCTTCAGTCTGCAGGCTGATGCTCTATCCACTGAGCCAAACTGGTCAGGGCCCGAATCACTACTTTTTAAGTTGAGATAATTGTGGATTCACATGCAGCTGTACGACATAATACAGAGAAATCCGGCCTACCCTTTACCCAGCCTCTTCCAATGACAACACCTTGCAAAACTACAGAACAACCTCAGGATCAGAATACTGACACTGATTACAATCAAGACACGGAGAATGTCCAGCAACCCAAGGATCTCTCCTGGTGCCCTTGACAGCCACACCCACTCCCCTCCTCAGCCCCTGGCAGCCACCAATTCCTCCTCCTTTCCTGTAATGTAAAGACTTCCTCTTCGAGGTAAAATTCACCGAGTGACAAATGACATAATGACCGAAGCAGCCAGAGTCAGAAACCCACATTCCGGCAACAGGTGAAGAGGATTTTAGGTGCATTTCATTCTTCCAGCAGCTGGGAGCCATTACGCTGAAAATGAAAGCACCTGGATGCTAACTGCAGGGTGTTACTTTAAAGATCAAAATGGAAATCTCAGAATTTCAAGCTCAGGTTCAACATGGCCTTTCAAGTTAATGAAGTTCAAAGGACAGAAGATAATTTTCAAGAACCATGTGAAACACATAAAAAAGAAAAGAAAAAAGCTTAACGACAGGAAGTCTCCGTGAAGCCATTTTAGTAGCAGCAGATAGCAGCGGAATGGTCTCCTCACAACCACAGTCAGATGACTTCCTTAACCGCTGTCAGCATTTCCTTTGGTAAAGGAAAAGAAAACCCACACTCACCCCGACCACTAATGAGCAGCCTTGATTCTAAGGCTACTCAACGTCCAAGGAAAGAGTCACCTGTTACATCAGCAGCAGGGCCATCGTCTTCAGAAGCTGCATGAACTTTCTCTTTCCTATAAACTGTCCAAACACTTGCAGAAAGAGAGACTCTTAAGATCACGCGCTTAAATAATCTTATTTGTACACACAGTTACGTCTCACTTCTTGGCGGGTCTACGTTCCGAGAAATGCATCGTTAGGAGATCCTGTCATTGTGTGAGCATCACAGAGTGAACTTACACCAGTGGCTCTCAACCTTCTGGCCCTTTAAATACAGTTCCTCATGTTGTGACCCAACCATAAAATTATGTTCGTTGCTACTTCATAATTGTAATGTTGCTACTGTCATGAATCGTAATGTAAATATCTGATATGCAGGATGGTCTTAGGCGACCCCTGTGAGAGGGTCGTTCGACCGCCACAGGGGTGCGACCCACAGGTTGAGAACCGCTGAATTACACAGCCCTAGATGGGACAGCCCACTGCACACCTAGGCTACGGGGTCCAGCCTACGGTCTATACGTCATGTTACTGTAAAAAATACTGTAGGCAATTGTAACACAGCGGTAACTATGTCTGAATCCAAACATAGAAAAGGTACAGTAAAAACATACAGTGGGGCCTTGACTTACGAGTTTAAATTCGTTCCGAGACCGAGCTCGTTAAGGAGCTCGTTAACTCAAATTACTCTATCAACTCAATGCAAAAAATCAGCTGAGAGACAGCTGGTATCTCAAAAAACTTGTTAGTCGGGACACTCGTAAGTCAAGGCCCCACTGTAGTGGAAAAGATAAAGAATGATACACCTGTATAGGGCATGTACCTTGGATGGAGCTTGCAGGACTGCAAGTTGCTCTCAGTGGGTGGTGAGTGAATGGGAAGGCCTAAGACATTGCTATCCCCTACTGAAGACTTTATAAATGCTGTACACGAAGGCTACACTAAATTTATTTTTAAAACTTTCCTTTTTTCAATAATAAATAAAACATAGCTTACTATAACTTTTTACTTTATAAACATTTTAATTTTTTTCTTTTCAACCCTTGAAACAACATTTAGCTTAAAACAGAACACATTATACAGCTGTACAAAAATATTTTCTTGATATATGTCTTTATTCTATAAGCTTTATTTTTAGAATTAAAGAAATTTTTTTTTTTTACTTTCTAAACTTTGTAGTTAAAGACAAAAACACACACATTAGCCTATGCCAACACAAGGTCAGGATCACCTACATCACCGTCTTCCACCTCCACACCTTGTCCCACTGGAAGGGCTTCGGGGACAGTAACACCCATAGAACTGTCTTCTCCTACGATAACGGTGCCTTCTTCTGGAACACCTCCTGAAGGACCCGGCTGTCGCTCTTCTCATGAAGGTGTCGCTCTTTCCAGAAATATGTCCATGATGGTTTGGTTTGTTTCTTTTCTTCATCACAGATGTTCTTGTAACCAGATAATGCACCATCCAAACCTTTCGGTGTTCGAGTACAAATCTCTTAAGGAGCCTTTTAAGGCACCTGCTGAGGTCTGCAAAAGCATCTGCTAAACCCTTCACTGTGAGTTTCCTTGGGGGTTCTTCTTTTTTCTTGCTTCTTCTTCAGCTATGCATTCCTATTCCACTTCCAACAACTCCTCATTAGCCATTCCTCCAGGAGCTCCTCAATGTCACCCTCATCCACACCCACATTCAGGTTGTCTGTTTACCATCTCAGCCACAGCCTTGTTGATTTCTGCAACTACCTCATCCTGGGCAAATCCTCTGAAGTCATGAATGAACCTCCTGAGTGTCTTTCCTCCAGATGCCATTCATAGACTCCTGGGTGACATCACCCTAAACCCAAGCAAGGTTCTTAAGCAAACCTTGAACATCATAGATGTAATCTTTCCAGAATTGCATCAGTGTCTTCTCAGTGTTCCCTTCGGTTTTAGCAACAGCCTGGACACAGGTCCTCCTCAGGTTGTAGGCCTTAAAAGCTTATGTAACTCCTTGATACAATGGTTGGGTCAAAGAGTGATGTTTGGAGGGAAACACACCACTTTGATAGTGAAATGACAGTGGAGTTCTCACCAGGTGGCAGGAATTTTTTTGCTCCATTAAAATCTTATGAGACCAGTGTCATATTGGTGGTCTATTGTTGACCAAAACACTGTTATGCGGCACATGACTGTACTACTTATACACTATTTTTTACTCTCCAAAACTCTTTGCTCCATCTCAATTTCTAGCTAAAAGAAGACCATGTTTCTTTGAGTTGAGTTTTGTGTGTGTGTATTGTTGGTTTTTTTAAATTAACATCACAGCAGGTATAACAAGCAGTAAGTAGTATGTTTATATTAGAATAAGGGGAATTCCAGTAAGGTTGTTGGTAAAAAGCAAGTGCAGTTCCAACAAGAGCAACTATAACAAAATATAACTTATAAAAAGGTACAATAGAACCCAAACAGTGATTAGAAATAAATCTAAGAAAAGATGTACAAGAACTTTATGGAGAAAATTTTTAAAAAGACCTATATAACTTTAGAAAAGATTATGCACAAGGTGTGACTATGTCAGTCCCGCCCCAAATGAAATCAGTGAAATTCCAATAAAATCTCCAGGGGATTTTTCACAGAACTCAAAGAGTAATCTTACAGTGTATAAAATAGAAGTCATAAAAACATAATGGTGAATGAATATAATAAATTGTAGAAGGATCCTCCAATATCATTATAGAACTAGAGGCCTTATGCATGAAATTTGTGCAAGAGTAGGCCTTTGCAGGCCCGGCTGCCTTGGCCCTCACAGCCCTGGCTTCATCCGGAAGGTCATTTGGCTGCCCAGTCTAATTAGCATATTATGCTTTTATTAGTATAGATAATCGTAAGTATACAAAATAGGTATCAAGATGAATTCATATGTACTAATACTGTTACTTATACTTAAAAAGCATGAACAGGAATCTATAATAATAAAAGTGTAATATGCTAATTAGATCGGATGGCCGAACAGTGGAACGACTGTCCAGACGACCTTCCGGGCAACCTTCTGGACGAAGCCAGGGCAGCTGATGTGGCTGCGAGGGCCGCACCCCTCGCAAGAATTTCGTGCATCAGGCCTCTAGTGCTAACCATAAAATTTTATCAAATTCAGAATAGTAGTTACTGAAGAGAATGGGATCAGAGAGGTATAAACTGTAATTTCAGTTTTATTTATAATCTCTTATTTCTTAAACTGGGTGATAGGTACAGAGATGTTTATTATATTATTCCCCAGTCTTTAAACTCTGTTTGTATGTCTTAAATACTACATTAAAAAAAAAAGAATGCCTTTTACTTGAGAACCATGTTATGACATGACCTAGCAAACACAATCTAATAAACTACATCAGCACCACCTTGTTAAAAACATGGATTACCAGGCTATACAAGAGCCAGAATTTCTGGGAGGGGGGGTCATGTGACTCTAAGGCACAGACTCATTTGGGAACTCTTGGTAACCATTCATCCATCAACAAAATCGGTTCCAATCTGACAATGAGATACCTAAGTGCTTAAGATTGCCTAATCACTTTCCAATTGGAGCAAATGTCCACAATGCGGACTCTAATTTGAGAGCAAAACCGTACAAATTTTAAAGTAGCGTATCTTTCACTATAGACCCCCCTAAAAGGTAAGACGTAAAAAACTAGAAATATCTTATAAAGTAATCGCATCAAATGATTCCACTGCAGAACATAATTCATACACATCCTCTACAGGGAATATGTCATAGCAAAATTCCACTGAAGAGGAATTATTTTGACGTTTTAAACCACACGAATCTGCTACACGCATCAACACTGAAAAGACTCGCTTACCGGGGCTCTCCACTCTCTTATAGTGGTAGGGATTGATGCACACCTCCTTCTGCTTGGAGCCGAAAGGAAACTCGCAGCATTCCAGTGGTTTCAGTTCATGGTGGCTCTGCAGGTCGGGCCAGCGCCACACTCGGCAGTAAATGACGTGAGGCAGTCCCTTGCGGTGGGAAACCTGCAGCCTGCCGTCCAGGGAGCGGGGGATGGTGACGCAGTTGCTGGGCTGCCCCGGGCAGCTCAAGGCCTTTTCCAGTTCCTCCATGGCCCCCTTCTTTTTCTTCAGTTTTTTCACCAAAGCATCCACCGCTTTCTCTGCCCATTTCTCTTCTTCGTCGCCCTGCTTCCACCCGAGAAGTCTCTTCACGGCCGGACTTGTGAAGGAAAATAAACTTGTCACGTTCATGGTGATGGCACCAGTCAGACACTCCTTGTTTATGGTAAGATACAGGAGCCTCCAAATGCAAAAGGACCAGAGGAGGGCTTTCCCTTTATTTACATAGGACTCTCCTTAGCTTCTTAGTCTTGAGGTGCTGAAAAGTAGGAAGGACCATTCCTAGTGTTTCAAAAGGTAACCCAGAGTCAGTACCTGGAAAAGGGAAAAGAAAAAAAAATGTTGAAAATCATCTCTACCACAAGCCACAAGTTATTAAAGAATTACTATGGGCCAGGTATGATTTTAAGTGCTTTTATCTATTATAGTATGATATGAACTGAACTATGTCTCTCCTAAAACTCATGTTAAAACCCTAACCCCCAACATCACTATATTTGGAGAGGGAGCCGCTAAGGAAATAATGAAGGTTAAATGAGATGATGAGGGTGGGGTAATATCTGATAGGAATGGTGGCTTTACAGGAAGAAGGGAGGGTATTTCTTTCTCTCTCTCTCCCCATGCACCGAGGGAAGGCCATGTAAGGACACAGAGAGCAGGCAGCCATCTGCAAGCCCAGAAGAGAAAACCAGAAACCAAACTGGCTGGGACCTTGATCTTGGACTTCCTAGCTTTCAGAACTGTGACAAATAAATGTCTGTTGTTTAAACCACACAATCTATAGTACAGTAAGGCCTCATGCAATGTTCTCGATACGTTCTGCGACTTTAAGCAAAACAATGTATAAGGAATCCGATTTTTACCATAGGCTAACTGATACAAACAAGAATTTGTATGGCATCTCATCAACGTTATAACAAAACGTTGAACAAAATGACGTCATTCAAGGACTTGCTGCACTTTGTTATGGCAACTCAAGCAGACTAACACACAGCATTTAATCCTTTAAATAATCCTTTCAGCTAGCTAATAAAAGCACTGTCATTTTACAGATGAATAAACTGAGACACAGTTTTAAAAGTAGTGTGTTACTGCCAGGCCGGTGTGGCTCAGTGGTTGAGCATCGACCTATGAACTAGGAGGTCATGGTTCGATTCCTGCACATGCCCGGGTTGTGGGCTCGATCTCCAGTAGGGGTCATGCAGGAGGCAGCCAATCAATGATTCTCTCTGATCGTTGATGTTTCTGTCTCTCTCTCCCTTTCCCTTACTCTCTGAAATTAATAAAAATATATTTTAAAATAAATAAATAAATAAATACATTAAAAAAGTAGTGTGTTACCGTTTACATGATTTCTGATACAGAAGCAATAGACACCTTAGTACAAAACAGTTCAAGTTCTCATCAGATATTATAATGTTTTATATTTAGATTCATTTATAGCACTAAAAGTGTATTTTAAGACACACCTGAATCAACAAAAACAAAGGTTTTCATTTGTTCAAGTATTTTTAATGCTAAAAGGAGAGGTAGTTATATTTTTACCACATAAATGTAGCAACAATTTAGGGTACTTATTCAATGAACAAGCCTATGTCTATTGGCCACAGGATATGTAAGGTAAGAAATTTATTTCACACTTTTTCAAATTTGCTTTCTATGGCCATGAACAGAATGATGCACATGAACACATACTTTACCAAATTCTTTAAGTGAAGTTGTCTCATTTAAACTTTCTAGTTACCTTTAACCAGACGTAAGCACAAACGGTGAGAAAGATTAAAGAGGATAACTTTACACAAACTCTGGCTAAGGTGCAGTAGCATGTATCCAACCAACCTCCTCCCAAAGATTACTCTAAAAGCTGTATAAAATGCAAACAAACTAGGGTGGGGGCCTGGTTTTTAATGGCATGAAAAATCAACCAAGGTGCCAACCGGTATTGCCCAATGGTTAAGTGTTGACCTATGAACCAGGAGGTCATGGTTTGGTTTTGGTGGGGGCACATGGTGGGGTTTCCGGCTTGATCCCCAGCGGGGAGCGTGCAGGAGGCAGCCAATTCATGATTCTCACTCATCATTGATGTTACTCTCACCCTCTCCCTTCCTCTCTGAAACCAATAAAAATATATATTTTTTAAAAAGCAACCAAGGTACTCAGGACCATAGTGGCCAAGATATTGGAGAAAAGGAAAAAGCAATGAAGTGAGCTGAGCATTCTTCATTGCTTTTCTTTTCAAGGCATTTGCAAAGCCTATGCTATGAATAGCAAGAGGCCTAGTAGCCATTTTGAAAGAGGCTAAAGACCCAAGCAGAGATTTCAGTAATCTTATGGTGGAGACAAAAAAAAAAAAAAAAAAATGGAGTTGAGGGCCTGCTAAGAAGGCCTGGTGAGTGCACTAGGCTTTTAGTTCAGACCCATAAGGGCAAAAATGACATGGACCAGTTTTTATACTAAAACATAGCTTAGAATCATCTTAATACTAAAATGGATCAAGGTGATGAGAAAAGAGAAGAGTGACAGAGGCTATATTTGTAGATAATGGACAAGGCTTTACCAAAACTGACAACAGACATCTAGCCACAGATTCATGAAGCCCTATAAATCCCCAAAAGGATAAATACAATGAAATAACATCCTTAGCATGCCAAATGTAAATAAAGAGCTGATAACTCAGAATTCTATACTTAGTAGAAAAAATCATGCAAAGAAATGATTGTGAAATAAAGATGTTTTCCAACAAACAAAATCTGAGAAAACTGGCTTCCAGCAGGAATTCCTCAGGCAGAAGGAAAAAGTTCCTAGAAAGAAACAAGGAACTGCCGGAAAGAATGAAGAGTTCCAGAAGGGTAAGTAAGGGTAAGTCTAAATGAATACTGATGTCACAAAACAATAGTAGGAATCGCTTTGGTGTTTAAAACATACAATTAAGATGCATAACCCAAAAAAAGCAGAAAGAGCTAAATGAGGTTGGTGTTCTAAGCTCCCTCTATTACCCAGGCTACAGTAAAGAATTAAATTATTATTGATATGTTTTAGTCATGTCATAATAAAGCAACCACTGAAGGAATAATTTAAAAACTATAAAAAGGTAATAGTAGTTTTAAAATATGTAAATTATTTTTTAAAATATGACTAATACAAAGAATATAAGGGGAAAAAAGAAGCAAATAGTGGATGGGACAAATAAATAACAATACAATTTAGATCTAATCTCCAAAGTATCAGCAATTACTTAAATATAAACAGATTAAATATGTAAGTAAAAGATGGGGGTGAGGATGGGGAGCTTCTCTTAACCACAGTGTACTTATGAGAGACACAGATTAAATATAAGGGTGAAGAAAGGTTGATAGGAAGGATGGTTATTCTTACCAAAATGCTGGCAAAGCTAGCCAATCAGACAAAATAGGCTTCAAAATAGAAGCATAATCAGAGATAAAAAGGGACATTTCATAATGTTAAATGAGTTAATCTACCATGAATATATCACAATCCCGACACCATGAACATATCAAATTTTTATGCACATAGTAACAGTCTCAAAATACATAAAGCAGAAACTGACAGAATGAAAATAATAAAGAGAACCCACAAGCTAGTGGAAGATTAACACAGTAACTGATAACACAAGCAAACAAAAATCAATAGATAACAGAAGATTAACAACGTGTTTAAAAACTTGATCCAATTCATATGAGTATATCATTGTATCCAAGAACTGTAGAGTGCAAAATACCTTCAAATACACATGGAATATTTAACCAAAATGACCATATAATGAGCCATAAAACAAATCTCCATACAGAGCAAAACCATACAGAATGAGTCCTTTGATCATAGCATAACTAAGAAATCAGTAACAAAATGTTGTTATCGAAAATAATTATGCTTTTAAATAATCCATGGGTCAAAAAGAAACCTCAGTTCTAAATTAGAAACCCTTTTTAACTTAATGATTATGAAAATATGATAAATCAAAACCTGTAGGATATGGCTCAAACCATGCTTAAAGGGAAATGTATACTCTTAAATGCAAATATTGGAAAAGAAAGATAAAGTTGAAAACCAATGTTCTATGTATCCACCACAAGAAAAAACATTAAATTAAATCCAAAGAAAGTAGAAGGAAATGACAGTAGTTATTAAAAAAAAAAAAAGAATAGAGAAAACCTATAAAATCAAAGTTGGTTCTTTGAAAAGACTAATAAAATTGAATAAACCTCTAGAAAAATTGGTTAATAAAAGAGAAGGCATTTATTATCAATAACAAATAAAAGGGGAAAATCATTACTGATCCTCGAAATTAAAAAAGATAATGATTATGAACAGCTTTCACAGCACACTGTGCATGTCCATAGCTACTCTGTGGTCATTTACACATCTTTCTCATTATAAAATAAGGAATTCAATCTTCTGTCTTCCTATCTTTGGAGTCCAGCACAGTGCCTGGCACACAGCAGATTCTAAACAAATGTTTAGCTCCCTGGAGAAATCAGAAGGCCAAGTGTGGGGCTTCAACTTTATTCAATATTTAATATGAATAAATATTACCTAATATGAATATTATTGAATAGGCTGTGGCAGTCAGTAGTTTCCTTTTTTAAAGTAAAGATTTTTACCCAAATTTACCAGTTCTTTTCATGCTGGTATTATTTTCATTTAACAGGAAACAAAATGATGCTATTATCAAAAGTCACACTTGGTCAGAGTGTACCTACTGACATGATCATATACTAAAAGTTAGCTTTGCAAAAGAACAAGAAAGACAACTTCTGTCTAGTCCTCAAGTCACAATGTATGAAGGGAATATATTTCTTCTTGTTCTATATGTTATTTTCTTTTATTCCAAAAACTGCTTCTTTATAGTTTAGCCAATGATTTTTAAGTAGAGGGGATGAGTTATTGGAAAATCACTCGAGGTTACTTGAAGCTCTATCACTGAAGGGTTTGTTACACTAATACATGTGTTCGGGGGTGGCAGGGGATTAAGAACCCCCATTTCAGACCCGTGTTTTAACTTCAAATTGACATTCACCCAATATCGCTGTACTGAGCACGGCGCTTCTCCGAGGACAGAGGCACAGATGTCTACACACCCAGGGAGCTCACATTCTAATGCAAGAGCCAGTGCCTAACTATGATGCTATGCGGTGAAAGCTCCAAAAGAGGCACCAATAACATAGAAAAGCAGGAAAAAAAGAGAGAACAATTAATTCCAGGATTTCAGGAAGTTCGTCAACGAGGAAGGAATAGACCGGCCTTAAAGGATGGGTAGAATTCTGTGAAACAACAAAGCTGACATTTTGAGCAATCATTACCGGACAGAATGTGTTCCAAGCACTTCACATCTATTAACTAGTTTGGAGGGTTTGTTGTGACCACTAATTTTACAGCTAGGGAAAGGGGAATGCAGAAAGTTGTATGACTTGCCCGAGGTTGTTTATGTACACAGCCGTAAGGCAGAGTCAGAGTTTGAACCCATGCGTCTGGCTCGGCAGCCTCAATTTCTTTTAGTAACCACGCTTTTGTTGTTAATCCTCACCCGAGGATATTTTTCCATTAGTTTTTAGCGAGAGTGGAAGAGAGAGGGAAAGACAAAGAGAAACATCGATGTGATTGAAACACATCGATTGGTTGCCTCCTACATGAGCCCTGACCAGGACCCGGGCCGGGGAGGAGCCTGCAACCCAGGTATGTGCCCTTGACCGTGCCCTTGACCAAAATCGAATCCGGGACCCTTCGGTCCACAGGCTGACACTCTAACCACTGAGCCAAACCGGCTAGGGCTAACCACTTTTCTAAATTGCTAGTTTTAACAGACACACAATAGAAATGCTAGGGTTCAAGATGGTGGGAGATAATACAAGACTGATAAGAAGGGCAGGGTTAAGACTTGTGAAGGGCCTGTGATACATCTCATTCTGTAGACTAGTGGACGGTTTTAAATAAGAGCATCGACATGACTAGATCTATGCTTTAGAAAGACAGCTAAGGTGATATCCTCAATACCGGAAATCTCCATACAGAGACAAGACAAAAAACAGAAACAAAACATACTGCTTCAAAGTACCGCAGGGGCCAGTTAGGGGGTGAATGTCTTGATGTCACTCACAAAAATCAAAGGGCCAAGATCATACCCTTTGCATATAAATGCACAGATGACCCAAAATGCAGGCTGATCACTAATTTGTGTGTTTCTGAGTTAAGCACTTTTCTAATATATACAAGTCAAACAGGTCATCTACCTCCCAGTAGGAATTCAAATAAGTCCATGATACTCTGTCCTTGGCAAGACAACTCATTTTTTTCTGCCCCTTTTTGTACTTCCTGCTTTAGTTTATGTCAAAAGTTAAGTGGCCTTATCAGTTTAAAGTGCAAAATAAAAACATGAGTCAGCAAACAGAGATTTCCTTCCCGCTTCTCCAAATACAAACATTTCACACTGACAAAAAAATGAAAAGAAAAAGAAAAAACCATTAATCTAGTAAAGAACCCCCCAGAAGCCTCCATAAAATATGGAGATCTTTGTTTCACTTTTAGAAACTTAGTCTGAAATATTCTGAACTAGAAAAGGTAAAAAGTTTTTGTACAAAGGTTTTCATCAGAGCATTATTTATTATGGGGGGAAAAAGAAGTATCTAATAATTGGAACATAGTTATGTAAGCTATAGTACAATTCATTCAATAAACTGTTATATAACCCTTTAAAATTATGCTTATAAAAACTACATAATAACTGGGGAAAACCCTTAAGCAGAACACAGTGATATCTATAACATAAACTACTATGCAGATACACCAAAATATGAACAGTGGCTGGGTATGCAAGGTTAGTACTCTCTCTCTCTCTCTTACTTTTCTAAACTTTCCAAACACTCTTTAATGAAAAACTATAACTTTAAAATAAATGTTTAAAGCTTCTATATGTAATTTGCTAATTACAAATCAACAAAACTCAATTTCAGGAGCTCAGGCCACACACAATCTCTACTTCCATGTCAGGCTGGACCTGTAGTGCGATCTGGTTTCAGAAGTAATGAAAATGGGAGTTTAAAACAGGGTTCTCAATTTGGAGCCCTTCCCTGTGGGTCCTATTCCTGAGAAGGGTTTCTCTGAGCCCTGCCAGAAGCCAAGTGAGAAAAATACGCCTTTTGACTTGGATATTTAATTTTGCAACTTATGTGGTGTTCCTTAATGTTAAAAGGAAAAAAAGCAAAAAAATTTAACAAGCTTTTAACTGCCATGCAACTCGCTTTATATTTAAAGGAAACCTAAGTAGCCAACTGGACCACCATGGGCATTTCTTTATCTTCCCTCTTCCAGTGAAGACACTCGTAATTATCTGACTGTGTGACTATCAACAAAACACACCCTCTGCCACTTCTTATCGTTCGGATCCCAATTTCCACGGTAAGTTTTAAAAGGAAATTACTTTGATCTGTATCTGAAGATATATTTTTTTAAGAAGGTGTGGGGAGCGGGGGGGGGGGGCCGACGGGTAGGAGATTAGCCACCACCAAGTGTTACAAACCAAGTACCGTTAATAAAAGGATGAGAAGGAGAGGAGACAGATAATGACCCAATGTCCTCTGTAGCTTCAGACCAGTGCCACTTTACATATCTTGCACTGGCATGGGATTCAAGTGATCCCATTAAATATTGAAAGAATAATTAGATTATTCAATAAAAATTAACATAAAATATATGCTCCAAAAAGTGACTGGGGTGAAAAAAATCAGAATCCTACTACCTTGAAAATAGAAGGTAAATGATCTATTTTCAATGACACAAGCAACTCACTTTTTAAAATTCATTTCTTGTTCTTTGGTTCATTATCTTAATTCTAAAGGTGAAACTTCAAAGCATAAACATCAAAAGAACCAAGGAACTAAAATCACAAGGTATTGATTAACTTTACTTTGAAAATGGTTACATTTGGATGAGTCGTTTAAGAAAAAAAGACAATTTTATAAAATTATCTTTCTATAAAAATATTTTATCCTTTTTTGGGGGAAGCGAGTATTTTTCCAAGTAAGCAAATAAACCGGTGCACACTTCCTGACTCATACCACTAGCTTTCTTCTTAAACAGATGACCTTGGTTCTTTTTTTTTTTTTTTTTTTTTTATCCTCACCCAAAGATATTTTTCCATTGACTTTTAGAGAGAGGGAAAGACAGAGAGAAATATCAATGTGAGAGAGACACATTGATTGGTTGCCTCCTGCACTCGTCCCAACCAGGGCCCAGATGGGGGAGGAGCCTGCAACTAAGGTATGTGCCCTCGACTGGAATCAGAATCAAAATCGAACCCAGGACCCTTCGGTCCACAGGCGGATGCTCTATATCCACTGAGCCAAACCGGCTAGGGCTTAAACAGATAATCTTATGAATAAACAGAAAAAGTAAGATTTGAGTTTCCAAAGAAGAGCTACAGCAGGGCATCAGAGAAATCATAAGCAAACCATATGATTTTTGTAGTTTAGCATTTTTATATCTACAACACATCACTATAGGGAATGCTAAGGAGATGGAAAAGACGTGTTGCATAAAGTGATTGGTGGCGATATGAATTAGTATTATGAAAAGGTATGTGTAATCTATCCTAACATCCAAGTTTAGATAGGATTCAAGGCCTGATGAGCATGCATAGCTAAATTAAAACATCAACAAAGGGAGAAAAAGATGAACATGGGAGAAGATCTGTAATGTAATTTTTCATTATTCCAAAATGGACTATTAAGAGTACAACTAAAAATGGTACCAACACGAAACAGTTCCTAATAAAAGCATGAAAGGTTACTTATTTTACAGATCCTTAAGGAAAATGATACATATTGACACTAAAGGCAGACAGAAAAAAAAAAAAGTTAACTTTTGCTACACAGGATAATGCCATTACAATGAACATAAAAACAGAGATGGGTTTTCTCTATTTCAGTCTCAGAAAACACCCCAAAGTAACAATGCTCTCTGATTTGGTTTCAACAATATTCAAATGTTTCTTTCCCCCAGTTACCCCAACTGGTAACTAGCCTGCTTTTGAAATATTGGTATTGTAGGAGAAAACAGGTGAAGCGCCTCTGTTTCTGTTTCCTGTTTTAAAAGAGCAGTTGGCTCTTGACTTTCGACATTTCTCCATTTCAGACGGGTGAAAAGTAGTCCAAAATAACCAAAGGTAGCCCATCACCAACCAAAATAAGGGGTGGAGGACTTAGAACAAGAAAAAAAAGTGAGAATAGATAAAATCTCTCTCCATTTCTTTCACAGATTCCAAAGCACTTGTGAAACAACCTACTGCACTGCTTGGCAGCTGGACTAAAAGGAACTCTACTTCAACAGAGCCCTCAGAAAAAGAAAACGTACTTAAACAATCTTCCTACGCGAGAAAGCAATGTGAAGATCCTCTGGGGATCACAGAACTCCCCTGGGTTTCAAATCAAAGCATCAGCAAAGCCCTGCTGTCAACAACACCTAGAGTCAAATTTCACCTCACGGAACCCCTTACTATCAAGCCTTGTTTTGGTTACTTCCAAACATTTCCCAACTTTCTAAACATGTGATTGCTGGCACAATAACTAGTTTGCCATTTTCTCATGAACATGTTTATTTTTTTCAGAGAGTAATTTCCCAAATCTGGAGAGATGGGGGGTTGAAGGTGGGAGGGAGGACAAGCCACTTGAAAGCCTTTTGAGTGATGCAATTAGGCAGGTACTGTTGCCTTTACACACAGCTCCCAGCCTCTCAGGTGTGACTGAGTGACATGCTAGCAAGAGCTGCCATGTGGTGTCTCAACAGAGTGTTAAGTGAATGGGAATCTCGGGGATCCAAAAGAAAGGGAGTACCGCAGACCCTGAATGCTAGCTTACCTACCACATGTCCGTTCATCACTAGCTGTGACATTTCAGTCAAATGATTTCAAAAGTAGCGCTCCCTTGATGAAAACGCAGCAAGGGATGCCACGATTACAGGAGTCTGCAAGGTCAGACCTGTATGTGGCTTACAGTTTAGGAGTATAGTTGAGGAGTGCCAAGTATGCTACTCAGTATATCTTCATTGTGTTAGAAAATTCTTTAGGACAGGAATGCTTTCGTGTCCTGCTCTGCATACACAAGTCTGTCCGTCCATCCTGATAAAACTGGGCTGTGTGTAGGCCAACTGGCCAATTTCTTAGTCAGAGAGATTCCATATAGACCAGCAAGTGTCAGTTCTGTTATGTTTCATTGGCGAACTGGCTATTTACTTAAGGAGACTGAAGGCGCTTAAAAGTTTTCTTCCTGTCAACGTCAGCACACAAACTTGGCTTCTTTCTCTATCTCCTTGCCACTTCTTCCAAAAGTTGTATGGCATTCCTTAGTCCCACTGAATCCCCTTTCTTAAATTCAGCCTTGTCACGGGAAACTGTCCTTTAGCACAGGGTGGCCTTCGAGAGAGCCAGCTCCCAAGTACCTCACCTTGACAAACTTCTCCTCTAGTCATCTCAAACACTGCTGAGTCACTGACCCGCAAGTGCTCACTCCTCAAACATAGGACACGGAAGACCGGAGGCATTTTAGAATTTAATTGCATTGACTACAAGAGGGGAGACGTCTACAGTGGTTGTCTCTAAGAAAAAAGACTTCTCTTTGAGTCATTGTTATCATAGCACAGCAATGCTACAGATGACAAAGAATGCTAAATGTGGTAAATTTCCATTGAGTGGCCAGTTATGAATGGTTCATCATTAGCAAGCGAGTGAAATTAGTTTAATTGAGCTATTACTTACACAAGCATTATACTGATTGTTTTTACAAACATCTTACTGACTCCTTACAGGAGTTCTCTAAGGTATGTATCGTTATCTCGACTTTACTTAATAAACCTGAGTTCAGAGGTTAAGTAACTTTCTTGAGGCCATGTTCTAGCAAGTGGTTGATCTACATTTTAAACCAGAATAGATATTAATGCCTATTCATCAGGTTTTTTTTTAAAAAAAAAAAAATGCACATGCCAAATTCACAGGAAAAATGGAACAGGCGGAAAAAACTATCCGTTATTTAAAAAAAAAAAAATTACTGTTTCATTTTTTGGAACATTTTTCTCTTGTTCCACTGAACTCACAGGTGCTGTTTATGACAACAAACTTGCACATCTGTAGGGGTGAGCGGACATTCACGAGGCAGGACAGCCTGAACCCTCTCCCTATATTTAGATCCTTCAGTGCAGAGCTAATTGAATAATTTAATCTGGACCCTTTAGAAGGGAAACACATCCATATTCATCACAGGCATCAAAGGAAACATCTTTACAAGTTATATCCTTTTACAAACCAACATATGGTCTCACACCATTCTCCCAATTGTTGAACTCCTCCTCTGGGAAGAGCATGGAATTTTATTTCTTTTTTATCACTTGAAAAAATCACTTCCCTCCTAATTCAGTAAAACTGGGTGGAGGCCACTTCCTCCACAGGTGAGAGAAATAAAACTTGTTGATCTGTCATTGTCAGGAATTTTAAAGTTAACCATTTATTTTACGTACTTTCAACATGGGAACAAAAGGCAGGCTAAATCCGGAATAAGAAATCAGAGCTCCTTTCTCCAGACTTTCAAAATAAAACCCCTGCCGTGTTTCTGTCGTTTTAAGATGTTCCTAAATGAGGAAACAAGAGTCCTTCCCTCAGAATCAGGAGCAGGTTGCAATGGCAGCTTTCCACTTAGCAGCTGTACTGTGAGCAAAAGAACTCTTCTCTGAGCCCCCATTTGCTTTTCCACAAAATGCTGACTCCACTACCTACCCCACTGGGTAGGTTAAATATAAATATGTGAAACTGCTTTGAAAATTTTAACAAGCTGAAAAAGGTGACATTTTATTGAGAGCAGTTTCACAAATAAGAAAGCTGATTTTAACATTTTGTATATACAAAAAAATACCCCACAAAAAAAAGTTTCTGTCTTTAGTTTTTATCTGTTCAGTGAAGTTCTAACTTCATTTTTTAAAAAACGATAAAAAGAAAAACGGATAAGCACTACAGTCATTCAATGCACTTGACAGACACTGATATTGCGCCCGACACTATGCAAAGCACTGGGACAGAGCACTGAACAAAAGAGACAAAAGCAGTCATTTTTAGGAAGTCCATGCCTTCAGGAGACCTACATTCCAAGGGTGATGGAAGGCCTCACTGAGAAGGTGACATTCGAATGGAAGCCTGCGGGGGGGGGGGGGGGGGGGGGGGAGACACGCGGATCTCTGGGGAAGCACAGGGCAGGCAGCTGGACGTGGGGACGTGCGAGTGCAAAGGCCCGGAGGCAGTAATGTGGCGACCTGTTCCAACAGCAAGGAGCCCAATGGGACTCAACACAGTGAGGAGAGAGACGTGGGAGGTGAGGTCGGAGAGGTGAGGGGAGCAGACATAGGAACCGCAGGGACTTGTTAGCTTTCCCTCTAAATTGAGATGGAAGCCGCTGGGAGATGTGAGGAGAGATGGAAGTCATGCCCTGGCTGACAGTTTAACAGGACTGCAGGGCTTGCTGGGTTGGGAACAGGCGGAAAGGATGGAAGCAGGAAGCAGCAGGGAGACCAGTTCGGAAGCTGCAGCAATTGTTGCAGTTTGAGATGATCAGGGTTTGGATTGTGACAGCAGAAGGGGTCAGACGCTGGAGGTATTCTGAAGGCAGAGCCATGAACAAATACACTTTCCTGCTTACGTAAATCAATAAAAGAATTAACCATAAACTTGGAGAAATCGGTTTAATTTTTAGAAGGACTGTGGGACTGAGTATCTGAGGTGGGATCAAAGGTCACGGAGGAAGTAGACCAAGAGCGATGAGAGGAACAGCATGAAGGGAGTAACAACTAGAAGCTAAAATCTAGTAGGAATGAGGGTGAAGGATGGGAGTGAGGCAGAACGTGAAGGGAAGGGAGTGGTATAAGCTGACAGATACTCCAAGCTGGGTGTTTTCACAGAGGCTGGCGGGAGGATGGTTTGGGGTGGCAATGAGGAGGATCCCCACACCTCCAAGCCGCACAGTATGAGGTGAGAAGAAAACAGGCAGGACCAGGAGCTACAAGGGAAGCGGCAGCCTCAGATCAGCTTCATCTATGCTTAAGATTATGCACAGCCCAGATAACCCAGATTGTCTAACAACACAGAATGGTACATCCAACCATGATGTAACTGTTAAAAAAAAAAGGAAAAAAGAAGACAGACTTTCATGTCTAACATGGAAAGAAAACCATACCATAATTGTTCAGTGTCTTTTGTTTGTTTGTTTGGGGGGGGGGGGGTTAATTGATTTCAGAGAGGAAGGGGAAGAGAGAGAGAGAGAGACAGAGAGAGAGAGAACCATCAATGATGAGAGAGAATCACTGACTGGCTGCCTCCTACATGCTCCCCACTGGGGATTAAGCATGCACTGCAGGCATGTGCCCTTGACAGAATCAAACGCAGGACCCTTCAGTCCACAGGCTGATGCTCTATCCACTGAGCCAAACCAGCCAGGGCTGTTCAGTGTTTTTTAATTGCAGAACAACATATATCATATGATCTCATTTTACAAATAGAAACAAAACCTGCACATGTACAATATATGTGCATCTTTAAAGGCCTGGAAGGAAATAAACAAAACTGAACACGCAGTTACCTTTGGGAGTGAGATAGGAGGGGAGTGTAAGAGAGCTGACTGTTTTTTTAAAATAATCAATTACCGTTTTCAATGTTAAAACCCCAATAATAAAAACTAAACATTGGTAAGAGATTTAGTCTACAGGGCTCCAAAAGGCAATATTATGACCAAGAGGCAGAAAGACATCATTTTATAAAGAAAAAAATAACTGAAATTGTTTCTGTACAGAACGCCATAATTTATTTATGTACACAGGGTTGGAATATATGACCTAATTCTGAGTGAATATGATATGGCTGGGGATGTACTTTTTTATTAAGCAACTCAGGAACATGATAATAAAATTCAATTTTACAAAATGCCGTGACATTAACAGAAAGTAAATTTCCGTTAACAATTCAAACATCCTTCACATTTTTCAGTGCACGAATCTTACCCCCAACAAATGTTCTGTGCTATTCAAATATCTCAGGAGCAGTTTGGTCCTGTCCCTTCCCCAGTACAGAAATCTGTTACTTAGAAAAAATAAAATAACGCCTGAAAATCAAAGTTTACATAATCACTGAAACAAACACTGAGATCAGCCAGGTTCCACTCTCCTCCACATGACAATCAATGGCATCCTGTTTTCAAGCTGCCGAACACTGGACTGGCCTTCCCCACGTCCACTTGGCCACCTCAGCGCAGAAACTGAACAGAGAGGGGCAGCCTCCTCCAGAACTGTGAGAGCTCCTACAGCGAGAGCGGGAAGCGGCAATGGCGACTTCTCTCACCGGGTTAGGAACATAATGCTGTGGACACAAGTGAGCGTCGCCTACAGAATCCGGCGAGACCTGCACCATCACTCCAGGCCCTGGCTGCCTCAGATCACTTGCTCAGCCCCGTGATGGCCACTCACCGCTCCAGTGACTGACTTACCAGCAGAATGGAGAACCCTAACAGAGTGCTCCTAGAAGACTCCAGAACCCCAGTCCTCCGTTACATGTTCAGCTACTAAGACAGCTTTCGTCTCCACTAATTCACCATGTGACTGAACAGTTCTTACTGTGCTTCCCACCAACAGAAAGGTGCAGTGGAAAGAAAATGAGTACGATATACCTCCCACACCACCAAGGACACAGCTATAAAGGGTGTGGGGGAGGGACGGGAGAACCATACTGTACAGCTGACTGTGATAGGAGCCGCATGACGTGTTCAGGCTGTTTAAGGAAAGACATACGTGCAGGGGGAGTGGCCAACAGCCTGTGCCATTTTCTTTGCCATAACGACCTCTCCCCTGCATCCTGGGGTCTGAGATACCTGCTGTGCAATGGAAATCCAAATGAGTTCAACCACCGACCAGTTGCATCAATGGGTGTGAACTATGGAATGGATAATCCAAAGCAGCCTTCATAAAAATTAGCCATGGCTTTTGGAATATATTTTGCTTTATCAGAGGAAGCTTTCAATTCCTTATCACATTTTGCTAACACTAATAATAAAACTATTATATGCATGAGAACACAATAAATTAAAAAAAAAATACCTGTTCAAGACTCAAATATTTCTGTGGAAAATCTATAAGTGGATGGCAGTTAAAAGTAATGATTTTATTATAAAAACTTACAAACATATTTTATCATAAAAGTCACTCTATCTTCCTCTGGAAATTCAGGCTATATGCAAATGAGCCTTTACTGAACACCTGACACATCCCAGTTTGAAGACCCAACAAATTGCCATCACCATCACCGCCAACTTCAAAGGGAGAGCGTTCTCATGCAGGTGGTTCTATGGGAGACCTCACCTAACAGCTCACCCGTGGTCTCCATCAATTTTCCAACAACTCTAGTGTTCAGAGAGAATCACGTATCATTCTCATGTCATTACCACCACTACCACCACCACGAAGCACCAGGCTCTGTTCTGAGCACTTTATACCTATTAACTCTCTTAATCCTCATAAGAATCCTAGGAGGTAAAGACTATTTCCGAGATGATGAAACTGGGTGCAGAAAGGTTAAGGAGCTTGCCAAGGCAACCCCTCGACCACCCAGTTTCCCCTAAATAACCTCCTCCTCTGTCTCATGCATAGAGCAGAGGGGGTAACAAGCAAGGATTTCTTTATGGTTTTATTTCTTTTTAAATTTTTATTTATTGATTTTTTAAAATTATTTTTGTGAGAGAGAAACATTGATTTGTTGTTCCACTTACTCATGCATTAATGGGTTGATTCTTGTAAATACTCTGACTAGGGATCAAACCTGCAACCTTTGTGTAGCAGGATGATGCTCTAACCAACTGAGCTACCGAATCAGGGTTTATGGTTTTATTTTAATCCATCCAATTCCTTCCCTTCCAAACTTATTTATTTTTTCATTGTTGTTTTCCTTCTTAATTTACACACACTTTCCTAGAACACAGAAAAACCAAGAGTTTTATCAGGGCAGCAATGACAAAATTAAGTTCATTTTCATCTAAAGAGCCTAGACTACAGATAAGAAGTATTAAGCTATACCTCAACAAGATATATGGAAAATGACACCATTACTTCACACCAACAGCTCATAATATTCTTAATATTCTTTTCTTATGATGAGTCATGGGACATTAAAATTAAGCTCCTTTTAAGAAATCCACTTTCCTTATTACATTCCCACTGATTATTCTTAGGGT
This sequence comes from Myotis myotis, assembly GCF_014108235.1. NCBI lineage: Eukaryota > Metazoa > Chordata > Mammalia > Chiroptera > Vespertilionidae > Myotis > Myotis myotis. The sequence continues at coordinate 52,524,090 of NW_023416368.1, read as the reverse complement.
CCCTTATGAAAACATAAAAAAAGCAAAACAAAAATTACTGCCTCATTTATTTTTTTTTTGAAGCAAATGTAGAGATAGAGAAAAGTTAAAGAACTCCTTCAAGTATCATGTTTATTACAAGTAAAATATTTAAATATTCACTTTAATGGCTCCGATATAGCTGGCAACCTCAATGCTTTCTACAAATAATGGCAAAAAAAAAAAATAGTACTCTCAATTCGAGAGATCTGGGTGCAGTGGTGTGGCAGAAACAAGTCAGTGACGCTGCCACTTCTATGTCCTATCTACCTCTAGACCCCCTTGTCACCCTCTACTCCAGGCTTTCTCAACCTCAGCATCGCCCTGGCCTCTACCCACTGAGGCTGGAGAAACGCCCTGCCTGCCCCCCGCTGTGATGACCACTAATTCATATTGCCCGATGGACCACTGCTCTGCTCTCCCCCTTTCCCTCTTCTTTTCCTTGTAATCTAAGTGCCTCGGGCACCAAGAGCTTTTGTTTAACTTCACTTCTAGACTCCAAGACACAAGGAATTGCTGATTTCTACAACAAGGAAAACACGTCAAACACACGAATCTGTTCTTCCCATCTCTTTTCTCCTCCAAGAAAAAAAAGTGGGAGAGCAAATCAGCTAACCCTCAAACATCACTAGTATGTCTGGGTATAAAAGACCTAGTGCATAACCACAGTGACCTTACAACATACCACTTTTCCTGGTATGTTTTAAAAAACATCAAAATGAAAAAAGTTTACTCAGCAAATACCTATTGGGTGTCAGGGCTATATTCTTTTTTTTTTTTTTTTTTTTTTTGGTATGGAAATATTCATAATACTGCTATACATGAGACTTCTCGTGGTACTTTTTAAAAAGCTCTCCATCAGGGAGAGAGAGAGAGAGAGAAAGAATGAGAAAAGAAAAAAAGCTCTCCACTGTAACCCTTGTAGAGGGTTCCCTAGGGACAGGCCCAGTCATTTCTGAGGTGGTTGTTCATGTACTTCTATGTGCCAACAGGTGAGAACCACTGTACTAACACAAAGATCATAAACACACTGTCCATATGCCTTCACGGAACTCAGTCCAAAGAATTAATGAGGTAAGTGTAATAAAAGCCATTAAAACTGACGCTGGATGAGACAAGCAGGTTTGTATTGTCCCTCAAAGGTACAAGATCCATAGTGCAAGTCCCACACTTATGGCCCCGTATCCCAACTTTATCAAGCTGTATGAGAGATACACTATGAACAGAAGTACAATTATAAATACAGACACTCAAAAACCTGCTGAAAGAATTAACTAATGTAGAAACAGGCAGGAAGCAAGATCTCTACCAACCACATCAGATTCCTTTCCCCATCCCTTGATTTTGAAAGACTATCCCCATTATAAGAGAAATGCCCTCCAGCTGAGATGATATAACATTAATAACAATGGCTTCTCATTTAACTTTTCATATCATCGCAGTCTCCCCTTAGGAGCAAGAGTGCTTCTTCCGGGCGGAAACTGACATACATTTCTCTGTCCCTCCCAAAACAGAGCCCAGTGCGGGGCGCACAGTAGGAAGGCATGAAACACCTGCTGAACGGGATTCATATCAGCTCAACCAAAGGCAGAACCCCCACAGGGGGGATGCACCGTTTTGAGAGGAGGCTCTCTCGCAATACAAAGCAACATCCCAACCTGGGCAACATGACCAGACTCTTTGGTGTAAATAAATACAGCCTGGGTGCCAGTCATTTAAGTAAGTTCATTTGGTTCACAGTTAAGACAAAAACATTTAAAACCAATCCAACACTCCCTCAAGCTTGAACAGACGTAACAGAAGTCCTGAGCACACAAACATGAGCAACGGGAAAAATAAAGAAGAGGCTGTTATTAATTATACCAGACGGCAAAGCCAGCAACGGACAATAAGCAAAACAGGAAGCTGCACTGGATGAGCTGGCAAGCCCTATACAATCAACCGTCCTGAGCTTTCACAAGGCTAAATGTCTGCTTTCTCCAGCAGCACGCACTGCCTTACTCTTATTCCCCTTCATGAAAAATTACTCTCTCTGATCAAATTAAGACCAACTTTCCCCGACGTTCATCCTCTCTCTCCAACTCAACTGAAAGAGTTTGAGGAACAGCTCTGACCAATGCATCCCAGTTTAGGGGCCCTACTCCAGTCAATCCTTCAGAAAGGACTTAAGAATGGGGGGCTGGAAGGGGTGGTAACAGGCCAAGTGCTGATCTTGTAGATGCGATTTAAAAGCCCCTTTCCCCCCAACTTTGAGATATTTGCAGATCATTTACAAGAAATAAGATGGTGAGGCAGAAGATGCTGACAAATTCAAATCTGTCTAGTGGCAGGGCAAGAACTCAGTGCCGAGGGAAGATGGAGTGTTCGTAACTTAGGTAAGGGTCCCACCATCAACCAGCTGTTGATTGCAGCACATGCAAAGCCTTTCTAACCCCCACAAGCCTAACCATTATTCTTAAGAGAAAATCTAGCAAATTAAATGCTGATGCCTAACTCTTTAAATCCCCCCCCCCCCTTTATAAGTGGTTTTACTTCATGGGAGAACTTTTCTCACTTTATTTTAATACCTTATAAACGAATCCATCTCAACCATCAAATCCACATTCCATGACCAACACTGTGTCTCATGAATGAGGAGATGTCACTATAAAGAAACGCCAATACTGCAAGTCAGGCAGGAGGAGGAGGCCGTTCCCACGTGCTCTGTTAAGCACTGGTGTCTCCCAGGTTCATGGTTCGTGCAAGCTGACTAAGAAACCGCACACACCTGACAGCCCAGTTTTCCCAGACTGCGACTTCCTGGTCCACAAAGAGTAGCACACCGAAGAGTCCGGAGCAGGACACAGCAGCACATTTTATGGTTATTAGCAGCTTGCATTTTGTTTGTTTGTGAATCGCTTGTTCATGTCTTTTACCAGTTTTTCTCAAAGAGTGGTATTTCCTATTCACTTAAAAAGTTTCTTACCAAGAACAGTAACTTGCTGCAAATTTGTTACCTGAAAGACTGTATTTGTGACTGTGCACTTTGTCATTTGTGGTCACATAAATGCTGTCAAATGCATAAGTTTTTCCTCTATGGTTTCTGCCTTGGGAGCCACGTGTAGAAGGGCTCTACAACCGGCTATTAATACCTCCCCACCTCTGGAAATGGCACAAACCAATCCCTCTTTCCTTCTGACACTATGACAAGAATCCATGCCAGGATCTTTCTGCACTGAGCATATATTACTCGAATGAAAAAAAAAAAATTTTTTAACACTAATGAATGCTATAAGAAAAGCCATTGGTAAACTCAGTATACTTACTTTTTAAAGCTCTTGGCAATTTAAATAACTTAAAAATCATTAACAGGCATTCATTCAATTTCTACACTTCTCTTAAAAACCTTTACCTACGATTGTCAGGGAAATGTTCCATCTACAAATTCCCAAACTTGGTATTTCACAATTTCGTTACCGGCATTCCCATTGCTTCACCCTTCTCAATTCGTTTAGTCTATTCGACTCCGTATAACCTGTGACCCCGCTGATCTAGACTGGATTCAATACTGCTGTCACTAACATTCTGGACTCTAAAATCACAGTGATTTTTAGAAAGAGCTAACATTTTCTGAGTGTTTATTACATGCCACGTCCCATGCTACATCCTTTGTGTAGTCGGTATTTCAACGACTGAGATGCTCCTCCCATTTTCACCTCCAAAACCAGGAAACTGATCATCAAAGATATGTCATGTCTAATTGACAGCTTTTTCCTCAGTAGCACATGAAATAATGTCTCACAATTGGCAGCATCTTAGATTAAGTGAAATATGAAAGTATAACTCGTTTCATTCGCAATCAATCCTGAGGCTATCACCTCTCTTTTCCAGATGAGGAAAAGTGAGGCACAAACACTAATGGTAAGTAGCTTTCCCAAAGTTATAAAAAAGCAAGGAAGTGTTGGGGCTTGGACTTAAACCCAAACATCCAGATTCTAGAGCCTCATTTCTTAACCGATTTGCTATCTCTAGGCCAGAATCAACTCTACCAACATTTCCCTCCAATCTTACTATGGAGCCACCTAGACGCAACAATTACCTAGTCCTCCCTACAGCCACATCAAGTTTTTTCCCAGGTTTCCCCCTACTGTTCAGACTTTGAGTTCTCCATAGATCTCCTGGCATACCACCTACAAGGGTTCTCCCAAAACTTCTCCATTATTCTAAGCTTCCACTACCATCTGCTGAGTCCCACACCTCACAGTCCCAGTGAGGGGGCTGCCTTCCACACTGCTGGGAAAAGGAGCACAAGCTGGCATGAGCTCCACCATCTGCTTTCCTCTCAACTGAGACCCCATCCTGCTTCTTTCTCAGACAACTCTCCCTCCTTACCATGGCTAATATTTCATCCCCTGTGCTCAAGATCACCAACTCCACCAATCTTTGTTTTCTATCCATTAACTTCTTTCCCTCAACCTTCAAGTATCAAGAGGTCCCATCTATTTTGAAACATAAGTCACTCAAGGGAATTTTCAGAATCTAGTTCTCATTTCCTAGAATACTAAGTCTATTCTCCTCAACGGCATTCACGTGATTACCCGACCGTTTCTCCTTCACCATGAACCATGAGACACTTCCCCTCTGACCCTAGTTCTGGGATCCCTCTTCCCCCAGCTTCCTCTGACCCCATACCTTTCACACAGTTCCTTCTTTTGTCTACTTCAAACATACCATCCCCTCCTCCTAATTCCCAATTGTGGGTTTCAATGGCAGAGTCAACCTACCAGTTCTTTGTTTCTGTTCACGATTCTCTCAAAACACCTTGGAAGTTCAACCATCATTTCCAACAATCTGTACTTAATGTTCTGAACCCTTCCCTAAGCTTCAGCTTAGTTTGTATCTCCAACCTGCCTATAGAATACCTGGATACCCCACCTTAAATGCAACCCGTCAATTCTAATTTATCATTCACACAAACTATATTCCTTCTACAAGTAGTTCTTCCCTGTCCTTAAGTAAAGGCTTTATCAATTTTACAGCTACTCAGGGTGGAAACTTAAGAATAATCTCTGCCTCCTCTCCCTCCCATTACTCTGTAGCCAAATAACCAGCAAGTGCATTTTTACTCACAAAACCCACCTCATCAGATGGATAACTCAAATAGCTTTCTTCTTCATCTCCTGGCATTATGGGCTCTACCCCCTCTAATCCAAACTGCATGTTCAAACACCTTCAGTGATTTCCAATGTGCCCTTATCCTGGCACTCGAAGGCCCGAAAATTCTCACCCCAATTTAACTTTTCTGAATCTCTCTCCCACTGCACTGCACTGGGCCCCATCAGGAATACCTACTGTGGTCAGGTAGAGCTGCTGCTCACCAGCCTCTCAGCCGTGGGCAAACTCCGGCCCGCGGGCCCGTTTGAAATGAATAAAACTAAAAAAAAAAAAAAAAAAAAAAAAAAAAAGACCGTACCCTTTTATGTAATGATGTTTACTTTGAATTTATATTAGTTCACACAAACACTCCATCCATGCTTTTGTTCCGGCCCTCCGGTCCAGTTTAAGAACCCATTGTGGCCCTCGAGTCAAAAAGTTTGCCCACCCCTGCGAGTCTAGATCTGTGCTGTCCCATAGGATAGCCACAGGTGGCTATTTAAATGTAAGTTAATTAACATTTGAAATGCAGTTCTCAGTTGCACTAGCCACATTTTAAGTGCTCAACAGCCCCGTGTGGCTAGTGGCTGTGGTCCTCACTTGAGTTGTCTGTAAAACTTACCTCTATATTTATTACCTTGCCACAACTTTTGCAGTGTTGTTGCATTTAAATTTTCCATTTTGTGTGTCTTCTCACCAATGACTGAGCCACTCAGAACTAATATTCATTGAATAATGAAGCATATACTTATGAAATGCTGCATCAAAATTACTAAATGAGCATATTTTAAAATCCCTCTTCCATTAAAATGACACATTCTTTCTAATTAAACAAAAGATCTTGCATTTAGCTAACTAAATAATGATTTGATTTTAATGCCTAATGATAACACTTAAAAGATAATTAGTTCCCTTTTCTCTTGTGGTGTTTGAAACTGAAAGAAAAAAAGCTATAAAGGTCTGAAATACTTCCACTTTGCAAAAGAACACTGCAAAGAAACCACAAAAGATAGGCGACAGGAAAATGAATGAATAGTTTGAGTAACTATACCCTAACTATCTGAGATTGTAGGAAAAAAATATCTATAGAACAGCTGCCCTAAAATTAAGAGGAAACTACAAATAAGCATTCAAAATTATGTATATAAATACATTTTTAATCAAAAGTTAGACTCCTCTATCCTCTTCCCAAATATGACATTGTATTTATTTGCATTTTGAACACAAAAGCATACAGATGCATAATCAGCTGCTGTGTGTGTTCCCATAAATTTAAGCTTGTTGTCAAGAAAATTAGTTAAGAAACCAATCTACCACACCACAGCCCTGGATTCTTACAAGGGAATAAGGCTCTATATCTGAACATGAGAAACTAAGCAGAGAAGAGAATCGCCAGGTAGGGGTTCCCGTGAATCGTAGAGGGTTTGATGCTTTATTTTCAAGAGGGAATCATCCCTAAAGTTCTGATTTTAGCTTAGAACAACTATTACAAAGATGTTAAATTGCTAAAATACTGCAGTTTTTAGTACCTTCTTACCAATCTGATGTAGTCACTGGAGTTGAACTATTTATGAACGTTTTGATTTTTCCCATCTGAAAGATAGCTTCCCTTATGCCAATGACTCTTCCACAGGGCCTGCTCATTTCTGCAAGTCAGCAAGCAGTGGCTGGAAAGGCTATATTTTTGACTATAGGACTAGCTGTACACCATCTTAATAAGGTACACCAAAATGAAGATTTAAATTTAGATTTTAAGTACATTCATGTTAACTACCTTAGCTATTTTCTTTTTTAAGCAAGTTGCTCCAGAGTAAGTATTAAAAATATTTCAGGCGTTTTTGTGGCAAATCCAATGACAGATCACCAGATTAGACTAAAAGTTGCCCTGCCAGGTAATCGCAGAAAAGGAATTTAGAGTCAAGAGGGACCGGCCGGGGTGGCTCAGTGGTTGAGCATTGACTTACGAACCAGGAGGTTACGGTTCGATTCCCAGTCAGCGTACATGCCTGGGCTGTGGGTTTGATCCCCACTGTGGGGTGTGCAGGAGGCAACCGATCAGTGAGTCTCTCTCATCGTTGATGTTTCTATCTCTTTCTCTCTGAAATCAATAAAAAAATATTTTTAAAAAAGAGAGTCAAGAGGTTTCAGTGTGGGGCAAAATGGAGATGCCTCCATCTGTTAACAAAGCATGCTCTGCTAATCTTGGGAGCAGTGAGTAAAACCAGGGCTTCCTGGTTGCTGACCACATGCAGGTGCGGTGACAGTGGCGTACCTGGAGAGGGCACAGGAGCTCTGCACCCCTTCCTCCAGACCTAGCCCTACGCATTTCTTCCATCTGGCTGTTCCTGAGTTGTTATCCACTATCAGAAATCGGTAATAGTAAGTTTAAAAAAAAAAAAAGAAAAAGAAAAAAACCATATGTAGAAGTACAATTACAGAGAACACTTCATCAGCCTCAATGTCATTCTATAATTTAATATCAAACTTCTCTACCTTTTTATATTTATATTATCCTTTTTCTCCTCAGATCTTTCCAATTCTCTCCCTAGTACCCCATAGCTCCTCCCTAAAAATCCCAAACTTTTAGCTCTCGGTTAAGAATGTGATTTATTTTTTAGTTAAAACAGGAGATGTATATGAACTGCCTGGCTTAATAGGAATTTTGTACAAATCTGGAATCACCCATCTTCTGGTAAGGCCCTGCTGATTAAATCAGATGCAGGACTTTCCTTGTCCATCTCCAAAATAGGAAAAACAAAAAACAAACAAAAAAAAACCTCTCTGAGGTTGTCAGACTTGATTCCTACTCAGCTCAAACAATGCTATGTACAAAAAGTCAACATACCAAAAAATTCTTCTTTCTCCCCTCCCCAGATGACGATACACTGGATATGCTCAGAACAAAGCTGCAGGAACAGTGAGTATGGTAAGAACAAATAGCCCTAGCCAGCGTGGCTCAGTGGATAGGGCCTCTGCCTGCGGACTGAAGGGTCCCGGGTTCGATTCCGGCCAAGGGCACGTGCCCGGGTTGCAGGCTCAATCCCCAGAGTGGGGGCGTGCAGGAGGCAGCTGATTAATGATTCTCATCATTGATGTTTCTGTCTCTCTCTCCCTCTCCCTTCCTCTCTGAAGTCAATGAAAAATATATTAAAAAAAAAACAAAAGAAAGAAAGAAAAAACAAATAGACAAGTAAGAACTTAACAAGTAGAGTGATCCAGAACCTGGCTTTCCCTTCTTCTGATCACTACATGGGTGACTTTTAGGTAAATCAGCTATCTTCTCTGAGCCTAGGTTGCTCAACCTGATATGAACCAACTGGATTAGAAAATCCTCAAAGCAGCTTTTAACACTAAATAGCTCTATTCTCTATAAAGGAAATTACAAATCTGAATGTTTATGAATGCACTTGGCACAACAGTCCCATGATGTCCTTCACCTGAAATGTCATGCAATTTGTGTACTTAAGTGTACACACAAGCTTACCAGAGCATACAAGCATTTTTGGATTAGAAGATGGGAGTGAAAAGGTATAAAAGGTCCCCTGATTTCATCAGATTCTTAAACAGCCCTAACCAAAAAAAAAAAAAAAAAAAAAAATAGTTAAGAACAACTGAACTGTAAAACTACATAAAAGTAGACATTACATATAAAAAAAAAAATTTTTTTCCCAAAGGAGTTTGCAATGAACTATTTGTATCTCAAAGTGCAGTGTTTACCAGCTAAGGGAAGGAAAATATTGATGAGATAAACTGAACTACTAGAACTTTCTTCTTCAGTACCATCAGCTTGTGATTATACAAGAAAAAACACAAGGGGAAAGTGGCAGGAATGATCTAGAAAAGCAGAAATAAAACTCATTTGGTTTTTACATCAGATTTACTCTTCCAATTATGATCTGCTTCCATACGGATTAACATTGTTTCCTTTCTTCCAAACACTTAAAAGGAGATAGCCAAGAAAAGCACAAAATTTGTCTAAAGGCCTAAAAATAAAAGCAAAGTCATATCTATACTGGAGTAATGAAGTCCAGCAGAACAAGGATTATTTGGGAGGCCCTAGAGTCAGACTGCCTTGTTCATATCATCATCACTAGCTATGGAGCCTGAGGCAAGACAGTGAATCATTCTGAACTCAGTTTTTCTTTTCTGTACATCCGTACTTAGTCAAGTTTTGAGACTTAAATGATAGGAGTTTTAAAAACAAGAAAACAGGAAAAAGTCAGAAAAAAAATAGCTATAATTATTTCTCCTCCCCAAAGCTCTAAATCAAAGAAGAACCCAGGACATGAATGATAAATGTAATCCACAGAAAAGTTTACCTCATTTTATCCAGTAGCTGCAACTGGTTCATCCAAACAAGTAGCAAAAACTGACATGTCTCTTTCTCCTTTTGACCCCACAAACTCATCAGCAGAAGTGACACACACAGAAGTAATTGAAAGATGCGTACAGGAGGAGGAAGAAGAGAAGTGAAGTCCCAGACCAGCACTGTCCAATGGAACCTTCTGCCATGATGGAAATGTTCTATATAGGTATCATCCAATATGGTAGCCACTGGCCACATGGGGCTATTGAGCACTTGAAATAAAGTGCTACTCAGAAGATCAGTATTTATTTTTACTTAACTTTAATTAATTTCAATTTAAGTACCCACATGTGGCTAAGGCTACCTTATTGGGCAGCACAGACCGAGAGGACCCATAAACTGAATAAGGATTGCCAAAAATCTAAGAAAAAAAAGCGAGGGTCTTTTCCTGATTTGTTCATATGTTCAATTCAAATATCTTTTGTTTTCAGTGGAGACCGAGTCCCTATGACTAGTTAAAGAAATAACATGTCAGCTGATACATCAACAGAGAGCAACTCAGTAAGTATGTGGTCCTCTGATATTTTAGAAGGTCCCAAAGGCCAACTTAAATTCAAGCACACATGCAGCATGATTCAGGAGAGGGATGGGAGCTGCCAAGGTCCCAACATCAGCACCTCCACGGCACCTGCTTCTCCACCAGCGAACGAAAAGCTACTTACACGATGCAGACTGAGCACCCCTGCATTTGTCAGAAATTCAGAGCTCTGTAAGCCTTCCCCTCTTTCCAAAACACCAGCATTCCTGGCTGGTTCAGCCTTTCCACTCTGAACAAAAATCCATGTACCACCCATATCTGAAGCATAACACCAGACTCCTGCTTAGCTGCCCCTGTAATATGGTTTAATTATGATGACTGAACTAATAGGCTGACATCATAGACTTTTACAGGCTGACCCCATGTCATCCTGATGTATCATTTTGCACCAGTTCAGTGCTGTAAATCAATTTAAGATCTCGAGCAGGTTGAAAAGGCTGGTAATGATGCTTTCTCTGCTGCCTCTGGGGACTCTACATTATACACAACTTACATTATTTATAAAGCTTCAATGATGCCTCCATTAGCCTTGTAAGACTACACAAATGAGATCTTTTATACACACACACAACTTGGCCCTGATTATGTAGGCGACTGCAGCTTAAATATACTGGTCTAATTACATTCAAGTTCATTCTTTTCCCAATCCAACCAAGTTAAGTTTTATCTTTAACCCAGCATTACTAGAAATCAAAATTACAACCTGAAATTTACTTTTTAACTATTAAGTGTATTCGGGGGAAATGCGACTTACTTCTTCCTAATGCTTTAATGAACTTAGCAGAACAAAATTAAGTTTCAAGAGGTGTAAGAGGTTAACATTTTTAATTGCCTAAAACTGTCATTTCTCTAATGCAAAAAGTCATCAGTCCTTCAAGGGTATAAAACCAAAGGATACTGCAAAAAAAGAAAAGTGGATTTGGTTACATACCTAGGGTTGGAGGGGTCAAAACTGAAGCAAGGACAAATCCCCACCTTCAGGAGAAACTCGATCTAGCCTGGATCCCCTAGAGGCCCTGGCATCACCCACTTCTAGAAAATCATCTCTCTCCACCCTGGTTACAGTTTCCCAAGAATTGCAATATTACACAAATGTACACCACCTGCACAGAAATATCAAATAACTGCGAATGGGACCGAGGGAGGGCGGGGGAGGACAAACACTTAAATCAGGACAACATATTTAGGCCTGGCACCTACATGTCAATAACACTGGATGCACAATATTTCTACTAATTGAAAATGCTGGGGCAGTGAACACTGCTTCCGCCTAGACTCTTTCCCAATGGTGGTGGCACCACAGCTCACCTACCTCCAATAAAAGGCAAAGTGGTAATTAGCAGCAAGGTGAAAAATCAACCTGGCCAGAGAACAGTTTTCTCCTTGTGCTCCTGAATGCGGTAGGCATGTTACCCACGCCAGGCAGGCAGCTGGAGCGAGAAATGTTCGGAAATAAAGGCATTCTGCCATTTGTCCGCAACAGGAAAGACATACAGAAATCGTGCAACTTCTGAATCATTCCACCTACTTTGAAAGTTCCGATACAATGGAAAGGCCGGTGCCGCAGCACTCACGAAAACGATGCTTTCTCGGGAGATGGTGCTGAGACGCGCCTCGTTTCCAGAAGGGAAGCCAGCGCCTTGCCGGCTGTCTCGCGCAGTGTATTTAAAAATCGTTTGCGCTTCCAAATAAACAAAAGCCGCAGCTACTGCAGTTGTGAGATCCGGTAGGCATCTGTCCCCACTCCCTTCCTAAGGACATCAAGGAAACGCTCTCCCCTCAGCCTTCATATTCAGTAAGCAGCTAGAAAAACAAGCCCACATCTCCCGGCGTCTCACCCCCACCACCCCCACCGTCTACAGAAACAACCCCGAGAAACCCTCCCAAAGCCAGCGAACGGAGTAAATGAGCAGTTGTCCAACGGCGAACTCACAAATACACTTGCAGTGAGGCAATCGAATCCGGTCAAGGGAAAGGAATGAGACGACACTTGGAGGCGCACGGGGTGTAGGCGGAAGAGAAAAAAAAATTACGCGCCGCCGCCGCCAAACCTTTGAATAAATTAGAGGGAATTTCGGGACGAACTTTCCTTGACCTCGACCCCCAAAAGGCTCGTTGGGGCAGAGAAGGAAACCGATGTGGGGTGCCGAGGGACCCAGGGCACCGGTGTCCCCCCGCCCCCCGGGCGAGACCGGCTCCGAGCGCCCAAAGGGCAGCGCCGGCGGCCGCCCTCCAGCTCCCCAAAGGGTGGCCCGAGCCAGCGCGGGACACAATGGGCCAGCGGGCCGCGCGGACGGCCTCGGCCGGGCTGCAGAAAGGGAAAGAGAAACGGGGAGCGGGCGGAGGGGAGGGGGGCCGGGAGGTCCCGCCGCGAGCAGGGCCAGGGGCGAGGCTCTGGCCGTGGATCGCGGCTTCCCCACCACAGACCCAACAAAGACGCGAAGGGAATCCTGGCAGAGCCCTGCCGGCTGGCTGGAGCGAACGGAGGAGAAGGTGGCAGGTTCGCTCCTCCGAGCGGCCCGGCGGCGCCATCACGGTGGGGGGGGGGGGGGACCCCGATCCGCCCCACGCGGGCAAGAGCCCCCTCCCCGCAGCGGCCCGCGCCCGGCCCCGGGGACAGCGGCAGCCCTGCGGGCCCGCACCCGAGTGGAGGCGGCGGCGGCGCTGGAAGTCCAGGGCGCTGAAGGGAGAGGGCGGGGACGCGACAGAGGAGAAAGTTGGGTTCGGGTCTGTTTCGTTTTACCGGGTTGGCGGCGCGCCCGTCCTCGCGGGCGCACGAGTGGCCGAGCGAGCGGGGTCCCAGGGCCCCGGTCCGGGCGGCGGGGTGCTGCCCCGCGCTGAGCTCGCAGGGTCCCTCCCCGCGCCTCGGCCCGGGCTGAGCCGCTCGGCTTCTCCTTCCTCCTCCCGCCTGCCCGCTCGCTCCCGGAGCCTGGATTGATCTGGTCGCGCTGGCGTCAGGGAGTCGGAGCCGCCCAGCCTCCACTCCTCGGCTGCCAATACCCTGCGCACTCGCCCGCCCGCCCGCTTGCTCACACGCGCACCCGCGCGCCGCCGCCACCGCGCGACCAGGGATCCTCTCCAAATTCTTGGCCGCGCCGCCCCGAGCGCGGACCGCGGGGGGAGCGGCCCCCGCCCCATGGAGTCCAAGAATTAACTCTTCGGCGCGTTCTGACTCTCCCCCTCCCTCCCCCCCCACCCCGCTGCCTCCTTTAGTCCCCGCCAGCGGATTTGGCGCATTATCTGCCAGGGAAGTTCTTTGTCAGTGTTTATTTTCTGAAATGCTCATCCACAGGTCCACCGCGCCCAGCGGAACCTACAGTAAACGTGAAGCGCATGGATGGCAATGATCTTTCCAGAGTCGCCTTTTTCTGTCTAGTTTTCATTGCCCCTCACCTATTCCCCAGTGATTTGCAAGTCCCAGAAGGTGCACACATCCAGAGTTGGACAGCCTCGTAATTGTTGCATGTGCTTATGCCAAACCCTGAATCCATACATGTGTTCTGTGCCATATCGGGGGATCTAATGATTCCAGTAAGTAACCTCGTTGCTCCAATTAATGACAGATGCCACAATAGCACTCTAAATTTTTGATCCGATTTCTACAGTCTTTTCGATGATACCCTCCTCCCCATTAAAAACAAACTAACTCTCACCTACCTGGTCAGCATAGACACTGAAAATATCTTTTTGTTAAGACTTGATTTTTCTCTTGGCCAGCTCTCTGGAAGCTGGCATGAAATCTTGGATAGTTACCATAATGTTGAGTTATGTTTAGAGACGAAATATTATTCTGAGGAATAAATTTTACATGAACCAAAAGAATCATTACCACCCAAACAAAGAAAATATCAGACATCTGTAAATTAATGGTACTCTCCAGTTGTTCATATATGTTTCCATGTCCACATTACATTTGAAATTCTTATTTATTGGCTACTTTATTAATATTTCTGCTTTCCATGTTTAATTATCGGAAGAAAATGCAACAAATCCCATAAAACACAAATACTGTTTATAAATTATAGATCAGAATATCTATGCTAATTCCTTCATTAAACTATTTGAGCACTTACTAGCCAACTCTTAGGCCTCATCTTATTTTCCCTAAAAGCAACATTTAACACAGTTCATCATTCACTGCTCCTTCCAACAACAGCTGGAGTGAACCTTGTTAAATGCCACTCAGATCAGGTCACGCCTCTGGTCAGAACACTCCCTTAATAAATAGAAGGTGCTATCTCCATACAATGGAAGACTATTCAGTCATAAAAAGGAATGAAGTACTGACACATGCTACCTGTATAAACCTTAAAAAGCTTATGCTAAGTGAAAGATGCCAGAAATTGTATACTTTCACTTGCTGTATATACAAAATCCAGAACAGGCAAATCTGTAGAGACAGAAAGAATGGTGGTCGCCTATGTTTGCGGGGATGGGGGAAGTAAGATAGTGGTTTCTTTTGGGGGGTAACAAAAATGTTCTAAAATTAGTTTGTGATGATGGTTGCATAATTCTGTGGATATACTGAAAACCACTGAATCAGACACTTCACATGGGTGAATTATATGGTATGTGAATTTTAGTTCAATAAAGCTATTTTTTAAAAAGGCATGCCAGCCCCAGCTGGTTTGGCTCAGTGGATAGAGCGTCAGCCTGCGGAATGAAGGGTCCCAGGTTCGATTCCAGCAAAGTGCACAAACCTGGGTTTCAGGCTCGACCCACAGTGGGGGATGTGCAGGAGGCAGCCAGTCAGTGATTCTTTCTCATCATTGATGTTTCTATCTCTTTCTTCCTCTCCCTTCCTCTCTGAAATCAATAAAAATATATTTAAAAAAAGAAAAAGAAAAGGCATGCCAGTCTGGCCAGCATGGCTCAGTGGTTGAGTGTCTACCTCTGAACCAAGAAGTCACAGTTCAGTTCCCAGTCAGGGCAAATGCCTGCGTTGCAGGTTGGATCCCCAGTGTGCGGGGCATACAGGAGGCAGAGGATCAATGATTCTTTCTCATCATTGATGTCTCTCTCTCTCTCTCTCTCTCTCTCTCTCTCTCTCTCTCTCTCTCTCTCTCTCTCTCTCTCTCTCCTTTCCTCTCTGAAATCAATAAAAAAATATTTTAAAAAAATAAATAAATAAGGCATGACATCTAAATGCACTGTATGATCCTTGAGTGGATCATGAATTGAGAGGGAAAACTATAAAATAACATTATACAACTGTTAATTTTTAAACCAATAGATGATCTTTTTTAGTGCAATCCTGTTAGCCCCAAATGATAATTATTAACACTCCAAATGCTATGAAATTTGATCTTGCCCCTTGTACAAGTTATTTCTTTTTTAAAATAAATATATTTTTATTGATTTCAGAGAGGAAAGGAGAGGGAAAGAGAGATAGAAACATCAATGATGATAAAGAATCATTAATTGTCTGCCTCCTGCACTCCCCACACGGGATTGAGTCCACAACCTGGGCATGTGCCCTAAATGGGAATTGAACAGTGACCTCCTGGTTCATAGGTCAATGCTCCACCACTGAGCCATGCTGGCTGGGCTATTTCTTTAAATAGTAATAGAAAACTGGACTTCTTAAAAAACAAAAGGACATTATTGGAGCAATTGTGAAAACTTGAAAGTGGGTTGTATATTAATATCATGTATCAAAACAATAAAATCTTCCCTTGGCTCCCCATTTCACTCAAAATACAAGTTCTTACAATGCCCACAGGGCCCTACATGATCTTCCCTGCTTTACCACTCTGCCCTGGCCTCCAACTGTCTCCCTTGCTCACTTCCACAGCCACCCTGGCCTCTTCACAGGGCCTGGGACAACCTGTGCACACTGCCACTGCCGGACCTTGGCACTAGCTGTTTCCTCCCCGCAAGCCCTTCTCACAGACGCTCACATGGCCCCTGTGCCTTTCCTCTCTCAGGTCTTCACTCAGTGTTCCTCTCAATGAGCACTACTCTAGTCACTCTATCTACAATTGACACACACCCCACACACCCCTCCAAAACCTAAACACTTCATATCCTCTTTCCCTGCTCCGCATGGATGTTTCACTTATCAGTACCTAGCTACTTAGCCACAAGAGCAGGACTCTGGGTCTGTTCCATTCATTGCCATATCTCAGTGCCTAGAGCAGTATCTGCCACCTATAGGAGCTCGTCAAATACCTGTTGGATGAATGAATCAAGCACTGTTTAAGTCATAGGGGCTATGGTGGCAAACAAAACAGATAAAAATCCCTGCTTTCATCACGGAAGACAAATAATGAATAAATACAGCCATGTATCACATAAGGACATTTCTGTCAACAGGAACTGCATATACAACAGGTAGTCCCATAAGATTATTATGGAACCGAGTCCTGGCTGAGTGGCTCAGTTGGTTGAAGCATCGTCCTGTACACCAAAAGGTTGCAGGTTTGATTCCCAGTCAGGGCATATACCTAGGTTTTGGGTTTGATCCTTGGAGCACCTACAGGAAGCAACTGATCAATGTTTCTCTCACATTGATGGTTCTCTCTCCTTCCTCTCTCTCTAAAATTCACATATCCTTGAGTGAAGATAAAAAATAAATAAATAAAAATAAAGATTATAATGAAACCCCAAAATTCCTATCCTATATAATAAAGAGCTAATATGCTAATTAGACCAGATGGCAGAACGACCTTCCGGAATGACCAGTGGGCGGGGGCGGGGCCACGGGGCCATGAGGCACCAAGATAGCTCAATCTTGGTGACATAGCCACAGACCCCCTGAGAATGGAGAGGGTGGAAGAGATACTGGAAGCTGGAAGAGAGAGGAGCAGATATGAAGCAGTTTTCTTCTGGGAGAGTTTGAGAGCATATGAACTTTGGAAGCATGGTCAGCCTGCCAGGCAGTGCTTTTAAATGTCTATTTGAGGTTAGTGGTCATGAATGTAGAGCAAGACCAGTCAGCATAGTTGTGGATTTTTCTCCAGAGTCCGCAGCCATTGGGGGTAAAGCTGGGTTTAACCAGGGCTGGGTTTTGCAGGAGGGCGTGATAGAGAAAAAGAGTGTTACAGAGCAGAGGGTGTAAGCAAGAGAGTGACGGTGGGGGACTGTGATAAGAAAGGAGGTGAGAACAGAAAGGAGTGGAGGATGATGGAAAGGTGATGGGATCAATGGATTGAAGGTCCCAGTAGGGTCCAAAACCCTAGCTGGTTTGGCTCAGTGGATAGAGTGTCAGCCTGCGGACTGAAGGGTCCTGGGTTCAATTCTGGTCAAGGGCACATGCCCAGATTGCGGTCTCCATCCCCAGTAGGGGATGTACAGGAGGCAGCTGATCAATGATTCTGTCTCATCATTGATGTTTCCATCTCTCTCTCCCTCTCCCTTCCTCTCTGAAATCAGAGCACATACAAGAATCAACCAACAATTAAATATATATATATATAATTGCTGGAGTTGGGAACCACTCCCAAAAGCTGGGGAACAGACTGAGAATAGCATGCTTGAAATTGAAATTATGGAGCTGGGACAGTTTGGGGTCATGCCAAGATCCAGTGGTGTGACCAGAGAAAGCTGGATGGCTGAGATGGGTAGAAGACAAGTTCCTGGTACCCAAGGTCCCTCAAGTATAATGCAACCCACATTCTCTCCTGGTCTCCTTCATGCTTCCACACAAACACTGGCAAATTTGCAGCAATATTCCCCCAAAGCATTTCAATATTGTATCCTTTATTCACACTTGGTATAGGATCCTGCCCTCTCCAATTTTCAAAGTCCTATCTGTTCTTTAAGACCCAACCAACATCATCTCCCAGATAGAAAACAAACCAACAAAAATATGTCTTCAAGCTGGGATGTGTGGTTTTGTCGAGCTCAAAATTCTCACTTTAACAAATGACGGAGATGAGGCCTAGAAAAGTTAAGTAATTTGCCCAAGGTCAAAAAAACTGCTAAGTGGAAGAATCAGGTCCAATTCAAAAATCTCTGAATCCAGAGTTGTCTCTTCTCCATCCTGAAGCCTCATCCCTGAGGCCTTCTGGCTCCCTTCCTCTTGCCGCGCCCTATACACTGCATTTGTACCTATGGCATGTCACAGCACTCATGGCTTGACCCATTGATTATCACAGGATGTCCCCCAAAATGTGTACAAACTTTAACAGCTGATAGCTCAATTTTGAAAATGAAATGTATTTTAATAAGCAATGTCTTTATAATTATTCAAAGTGTCTGTATACATTTTGGGGGTACACCCTATATCATCATCAAACCCTATAAGCTCATTTACAAAGATAGATGCATAATGACTAGCCTTTCTTCCCACAAAAACCTAGCTTTTTTCTTTTCACCCATACAATATTTTGGCACAAGTCTCTCTACAAAAGCCTCATTGGAGTGCTGTCATGGATCAAGCTCATAATAATATGTATCAAGCTCACAGTAGCAAGAGCTTACTGTGCATTTACCTGGTACAATGCTAAACATATGAGAGGCATCTTCTCTTTCTGGTCTCAGAGTCTCCGTAGGAGATAGATGCCATTACCCTCACCTGCTAGTAACATCAGTGCCTATCGAACAGGGATTGTGGGGAATAATAATGAAAATAATAATGACGATGAGAATAATAACTAATATGTATTCAGTGATTGCTATTTTCCAGGCATTGTTTTGAGCACTACTTTATCCTTCCAAACAGTTCTAGGCGATAGTTATGTTATCTCCATTTTATAAATAAGGAAACTGAAGCACCAAGACGTGTAGGAAATTTCCCAAGAGCACCCAGCAAGTAGGATCCCTCTGAAGAGCCTAGCATGGCTTCCGGAACATTGTATGTGTTCAGTAAAGTTGCCCAAACTCTTTTCACTGAAAGCTCATAGTGCTGTGCTGAGCATACAATTTCTGCCTCCAAGGTCAAGTATTTAGGTAGACTCACACTGACAAAATATTAGTGGACTGTTCAGTCTTTAAAAGTTTTAATAACTATATGTAAATTCCAGAAACAAATTATTTGTCTTGCCCAGCAACATAGTCCCGATACGCCAAAGTTGCGTGTTTGATCCCCAGTCAGAGTACATACAAGAATAACCAACAGATGCATAAGTGGAATAGCAAATCTCTCTCTCTCTCTCTCTCTCTCTCTCTCTCTTTCTCTCTCTCTCAAATCAATTTTTAAAAATATTCTTAAACAATTTTGCTTGTGGTAGCAATTTCTCTCCACTAGACCTGCACCCATTGGCAAGCTTGCCCAAGTTGAAAGACTGGCTTTGTCAGCCTTTAACACAAAACCTAAATGATTGTGGCTTAAGCAAAACAGGAATTTATTTCATCTCTTAAAAACAGAGATCAAAAACAGGAATTCCAGGAATGGTGAGGCAACTCAAAGATGTTAAGGCCAAGATCTCTGTGATTTCCTTGGCTTCTCCCTCATTGTTGATTATAAAATGGCTGCTGTAGCTCCAGTCATCACATCTGCCTTCCAAGCCAGAAAAAAAAGGGGGTGTGTGTGATCAGGACAAAGGCATGAACTGAGTCTGAAGCCCCTTTAAGGAACACACCACTGCCACCACCATCTATGGCAGGCCATCACCACCACCATGACCTCTATCTGCCTACTGCTAGCACATCATTAAACACTGTCTTATGGCCTGTCCTATTTGCAAGAGTGGATGGAAAATGCCATGATTTTTGTTTTTAACGTTAGAAAATTGCCAATGCAACAGAATGGAATTCCTGCTAATGATGAGAAGGGGAGGATGGATGCAGCGATGTGCTCCAAATGGCTCGCTCTGGTTTGTGAGAGCTGATGGTTAAATTTTTAGGTTTTTTACAAGGTGGTTGTTAAACATATCAATAGTCTGAAATTGGTCATAGTGGGAGTGTTTACACCACAAAATATTGGCAAACACCGCAAGTTAAGGCCTTTTCTTTTCTTTTCTTTTTTTTTTTTTTTAGCCAGTTAAGCACCAGCACACCACTGAGTACTGGGTAGGTAACTAGGAGTCCCTGCCACAGGAGGCTTTTTGTTTTCCTTGTTATATTTGTCATTTATCTTTGACTGCAATGCTTGAGGCTTAGGAGCTGAGGTAAGTAATCTTTTGAAGTACTTGGCATATTAATAATCCCCCTCTCTTTATTCCATAAAGATGTTAGGTCTTAGTATGTATATTAGGTTTTAGTATTTCCCCAGAGAATATACAAGTAGTTTTTTGTTTTTCTTTATTTTATTTTTCCCATCACCATTTATACCCCCGATACCCTCTTCTACCTCCACTGTCCCCCCTGACCCCACCCTGCAATCGCCATGAGTCATCCATGCCCATGAGTTCTTTCTCTTTACAAGTTGTTTTTTGGGGGCGTTCAATTAGGAATGTCACAAAACTGCTGTAACGTTTTGTTCAGGAACTCAAAAAAGTTCCACGTAAAAATAGCCTGTTCTGGTGAGAGTCCGCCGTGCAGAAGCAGCCTCCGCATTCTGTCTGAGGCTGTAATAGTAACTGAAATACTAAGCTGCTGCTAAGACAGGCCAGCTCTTCTAAGTTAAGGTAGAACTTTCCTGAGGCACGAAAAATCCTTTACAGTAATTTCTTCTTCCAAAATTTATTCCTGGAGAATGAGGAGAGTAGAACATTTCCCCCTCCTGGTTATAAAGGAGGAATCAGTGGGTTTTCACTCATAAGGAGGAAACGCCTTAGGTAAGTATTTTTAGGTTTCATTTTGAACACAAACAGGTACTTAAAAACACAGCACTGATAGGGACAAAGAATGGCTTTCCTTTGGTTTGAAGGGAGGCAGTAAGAAGGCAGGCAAAGGCGACATCTGTAATAGTGTACACTCAATAAACACTGCTGACTTCTTCTACTCCCCACCCCTAAAAAGAGGAATGATTTTCGGAGCTGAGCCAGAAACCAAGAAGCAAATATCACGGGCTTGTGAACATGACCCCACCTGGGAAGTTTTGCCTCCAGAATAGAACGTAGGGCACTTAGAAATGAGCACCAGAAACAAAGTCTCATATAAATTAGAGTTGGATTTTTCTTTTTCTTTTATGATTAACAGACAAGACTGACAAAAAGAAGCTTTGAAATTTTGCATTAAATTTTCCTTTCATTTCTTTTGATGGTATCTTGCATGACAGGAATTCTTTTGTCACCTTTGAAGCCCACTGTGTAAATAAAAATAGTAAATCTATTTTTTGTCCAAAATATTTTTTTAAGAACCTTTCTTTGTACAATATGCATTAGCCTATGTTACCCAACTGTAGCAGCTGCGATGAGCAATCTTATTTGAAAAACAACAATGATCAAAGAGCGATCAATCTATAAGGCTTGGGTATCCCACAGAAGCAACCGCATTTGAGCACTGTCTCTGTTCAGGATATTTTTGGAGGGTGGTCCATAACTAACACCTGCTTCCTCTCCTGAGTATGGAGAGAAAGAACCAAACCCAGAAATCAGAGAGCTGGAACTCAAAATAGGATCTTTATGACATATAAAGTGGCTTGCAATACTTAGCCTTTAGACCTGTGGCCAAATTGGCTTGCCAATATTTTACCTCCGAAGTAGACATTCTCAGGCACTAGCATAGTGGGACAGCCACCGGCTGCAATTTCCTTGTAGTTGGGTCGTTCCCTCTCAGAGAATGCCCTTCTTCTGGTTTCCCGAAGGATTCTTCCGCTCCGCATCAGCATGCACCCCGTTAGCTCATCTTTCAGAAGAAAGGCTAATGTTGCACTTTTCCACTTGAGGCAAGGTGATCAGGTTTTTTTTCCAGTTAACCCAGGGATACTCCATTTTGCCTGAATAAGGCTCCCTAACGTTTGCATTTTCTTTTTAAGGAGCTTAAACTCAAATTTTGCCCACTTCAAAGATTCTGCAGTTGTATTAACCCACAAAGCCACGCTTTGTGTAAAACCAGAGAGAAAATAATAGGTAAAAAAAAAAAAAAAATGGGGAGATTACTACAGAAGGTCCTGGCAAAAGTCAACGAATAATATTAATCCTGTCAGCAAATGCATACTGAGTGCCTACTGTATGCTGGGCACAGTTGAAGGCACAGAGGGCAGGGTACTACTTTCACTTTCAATTGGGATATATTTTAATTGGGGAGACAAACAATGAACAAAGGAACACACAACAAGTTAAGGTGTGATCGTTTAAGCTATGAGGGCAATAGACCGGCTCTGTGGTAGACCATAATTTTAGGGAACGGGCAGGGTTCTGTTTCAGATAGGGTAGCCAGAGTGGGCCTCCCTGAGGGAGGAACTTAGAGCTGAGATGTGGACAATGAGATGGAGGCTGGAGAAGATCATCATTTTAGATCTTCACAAGGACTTGGAGTTTTTCTAACTGCAATAGGATGTCACTGAATGATTTAAAGCAGGGGAAAGACAGGATTTAAGCCGTGTTGTCCTGGCTTCTCTGTAGAAAAGTGGGAGCTACAGAAGGTTCAAGAGTGGAAGCAGGTAGGCCAGTTAAAAGACCACTACACAGGAGGCAAAGAGAAGCTTGTGGCTGGGACTGGAGGTTAGTGACAGTGACAGACCAAGGAGAATAGAAAGCTGTGGTGAAATAAATCTTCGTTTATTATCAGCTCCAAGAGGACAAGAACCAAGCCAGTGAAAGCTGCCTCTTAGTGGTAACTTGACAGTCTGTACATTTCAGGAAATGAATTTTTTTTAAAGATGCTTGTCACATGTTTATATTTTCCAACCATACTTTCAAAAACCTCAAGAGTCTTCTCTTCAAACATGAAGAATTACAGAATTTCTCTGCCAGCAACACCTTCTTTTCCTCCCATTTAAACCTTTTCTCTTTATAGCTCCTTCCCCCAAACAATAAACATGCTCTAATAGCGTTCATCCTAAAAACACATCTACACATTCAACATATAAAACAGAGCCACAAAAATGAAACTCCTCTTGCTCCCAAATTTCTCTAGTTATAGTTCTGTGTTTCTTCTCACCCATGCTTCCTGAAAGACTAGTTTATACCTCCTGTTGTCTCCATTTTTTTTTTGTCACATTCACCCCATAACCAACTATAATCTGATTCCTGTTTATAGCATAACAGTGAAAGGATTCTGGCTTCGCTAGCATCACTGTATACTGCTGGATAAGTTGGGTATATACAACTGAGCCCTGGTTAGGATTTCATTGACCTTCATGTTGCCAAATCCACTGATCTCTGTCTTCTATTGACTAGTTTAGGTTCACTGGACACTACCAGTCATTCTCTCATTTTCAAAAACTTCAGCTTTGTAAAAGACTGGAAACAACCTAAATATACTTTTCAAGAGGACTGGTTGAATTAACGTAATGGGGTACTTTGGAGCTGTAATAAGGAATCAGGACTGTTTTCTATATGCTGCAGGGAGTAATCTCTAGGATGTTTTGTTAAATAAAAAGAGTAAGGTGGAGGATTAGGTATGTTATCTATTTTAAGAAAATGAATATATATGAATATCTACCTATATATATATATTTGTTTATAACAAAATAATACTGAGAGGATAAGCCAAAACTTTAAAAAAAGTTACACATAGACGAAGAGAGAGAATAAGGTGGAGAAAACAGGGATGAAGCTAGAGTTCTCATACTAGACCATGTTTATGGATTTGACTTTGGAACCATGGAAATGTTTTACCTAATTATGAAGCAAAAGTAATTTTTTAAAAATCAATAAAAATTAAAATAAAAATGAAACAGGTGAACCTAACTATAAATCAAGACTGACAAATACACAGAGAGGAATTATTTCAAATGACTCTAAATTTACAGTAATCTGACTGTAAATTCCTACTGGGATATAATTTAAGGACAGAAAACTAAATACATCTTTAACTATTTTCAGTATTTAATATAATTGGTAATGTTTGCCATTTTTACTCTGAAATTATCATTAAAACATATAATAAAAGTAATTATTTTAACTTTGCTGCAAACCATGATTTTCACAAAAAGAAAAAAGCAATGAAATTAGTAATTTAACTAAAGATGCTTTAGTTTTCATTTTGAAATGGGAATATCAGTGTGAACTCATGAAGTATTTTATCTAAAAATACATATTCTCTGACTCTTTTGAGGGGAAAGTCCTAGAAACAATTACTAATGAACACCTTCAACATCCAGATTGTGGTCTGTAAATACCATTTCCCGTGAAAAGAAACCAGGCCTTTTGGAGAAATAACAGCAGCCTGGTCTGGAGCAACCAATGCATAGGATTACTGTGGACCAACTTGTCATTTTGTTATAATGTTGATGAGAAAAATCAATGCACATGCTACTGGAATAATTTCAGAACACTCAGGAACCAACTTACTGATGACAAGTGTGCCATGATAATGAAAGAGATTAACATAAGGAGGAACTAGGGGAGGGGTATATAGGAACTCTGTACCATCTCCGCGGGTTTTCTGTAGTCTCTGCTCACTTAGTCTAGAGACCTCAAGCCTTCCTGACAGGGTGGCCCCTAAAATTATAGAGAGAAGAGCAGAAGACTCCTTTCCCCAAATTCTCTGTGACAGTAAGTCCTTACTTAAGGTCTTCAATAGGTTCTTGGAAACTATGACTTCAAGCGACACATAACAAAACCAATTTTACCTTAGGCTAATTGATATGAAGAATTAAGTTTCCACAGCATACTTCTGTTCACAAAAACATCACCAAACTCCTAATATTAAACATTGAAATAAGTGTGAGCTATACCTACATTTAGGAAAGATGCATAGAAACAAGTGAGAGAATTCTTTTGCAGGCTACTTCTTCCAGGTCAGGGTCTAGGTGGCTGGAGCCTCTCCCGGCAGCTCAGGGCGCAAGGCAGGCAGCCTTCAATGTGGACAGGATGCCCTTCCATCCCAAGGTGCACCCACACCCACATTCACTCAGGCTGGAATGATGTAGACACGCCAGTTCCCCTGAGCTGCACGTCTCTGGGATGTGGGAGGAAACCAGAGTCCCCAGAGAAAACCCACGCAAATGGGGGAGAAAGTGCACACCCCTCACAGACAAAACTATTTTCTTTGAAGACCTGCTTACTTCCTGGACATGCATTATACAAAGTCAACTAACCCACAAGGCAGGAAAAGGTATAATCTGAAATAGGTCTTAAGACGATGGCTCCCTTGGAAAGAGACTTGACTTGGGATGGTGAACACACAACACAATACACAGATGATGTAGCATAGAATTGTACACCTGAAACCTATGTCATTTTATTAACCAACGTCACCCCAAGAAATTCAATAAAAAGGGGGAACAATGTTATCTCCTATGCCTGTCACTGTTAACGTGCTGGAATATCCAGCACCAGGCCCAGAAAATCGAGACTGCCTTCCCTTTCTTAGAAGCTCTCGGTTTCCTCTAGGTAGGGATCCCCATCAGTCAGCAAATGTTCTTTGGCTCAATGTAGCTTAAAGGGTCCTATAGTGAAGCTCTGCATCACACAAGCTTTCTCCCCAGTGCATTTGTATTAATGTGTTCCTTCCTCTCTGCAAGCCTCTCCCAGGAAACGTCTCCCTCCCTAATTGTGTTTTCAATAGACAGAAATGAACCTTCATCAATCTTCACTCCTACATTGTAGTGTTTGGATACCGTCATGTCCCTTAGCGCACTAGATTCATTTGTTTATTCAATAAATATTTACTGAGCACCCACCAGGCCCCCTTACACATCAGGAAGCAATGCGCAACTCTTGCTTTCATGGACTGGCCAACCTCGTCACTCCTGCAAATGTCCTGCGAGGTGACTTCAGACAGCGGCATGCTGGAACGTAAGGAACAAGAAGTGTCAAGGATCAGATTAGCGCACACGGATTTCCTGTTCTCAAAGCTCTGATTATATTACATGCAAAGACAGTCCATTTTTCTCATAGATAGGCTGTGTGCTTTGCTTCTCATAGTCCCAGAAACACTGGGCTGTCTGCAGGTGTTGTGAGAAAACATTTAAGAAATTTTAAGAAATGCCATAAGGGAAATGACTCACTTTGTAGAAATTCAGGTCAATAGTGTATTTGGAATCATCCACTTTACCAGCTTGGAGAACAAACACAATCGCCTCACTTTTACTTACACAACTTACTCCCCAAGGCCTCCCCTAGACCCCCTACTTGGGCAGGAACACTGGGGACTTATTCCATTCAGGAGCTGGTCCTGCTGCAAAAAGCCAGAGCGAGGAGAGAAAGCCAGGAAGTGTGGCCAGCTCACGAATGCTGTGGCTGGGATCTCTGCCACAGGAGGTTACAGGTGGGTCCTACACATTCTGATGTCAGGACATTTGTTTGTGGCTGCCAGGATACTCCTATTGATTCAGCTCTTTTCTTCCCATCAGCCAGCAGTGCCCCGACCCCCCCTCCCCAACCCACCCCCCACCTCTGAGGCCCCATCTCTTTTAGATCACACTCCCGAGCTCAGCCATTTGTCCTAATGCTTAGAACAGCGCCCGTTGGGCTGTAGCTAAGGAAGGACCCAGCCCCAGCCTCCCATCACACTGGAGGAGTCTCCCCCTTGAAGCTGGGTTCCATCCACCTGGCATCTTCCCTGCCTTCGGACCACATCCACTTCCCAACAAGGGATCTTCCTGTTGCACAGAAAGGGATAAGGCAGATGTTGCTAAGCAACAAACACACACCGGCCTATTTTGTGCACCGTCAACTAAATCCACACACAAACTTTCACAGCAAGGACTGCCTGGTTGCCTTGAAATGTTCATAACTTGGAGGGCGTTTTAAACGCTTCTCTACAAACAAGAAACATCCTCCACGGAACTGTTCCTGGCTGGACAGTGGCAGTGGCGCCCCGTTCCGGCACCAACTTTTCGTGAAGAAAGGTCTGCTCCCAAGACTATGCTTTTGAGCGAGGCCGAGTGATAATCATTATTCAGGACTTGAATGCTCTTGGGCTGGGGTGAGGAAGGGAGGGTTCATTAGATCGCTTGTGTCTCCCCTCCTAACAGCTTGTCGTTTTACCGAGCATTAGTGTTTTAATAACTGAGGAAAGTGTTAGAGGGGAAATGTTAGTGTGTTATTTGTGTTGCTTTCTAGGGAGTGCGGAGTTGAGCCAACACAAGCCAATGCAGATGGTAACATCGAAGACTTTGAGGCTCAGTCCTATGCAGGCACTCAAAGTCTTCTGCAGCCTAGGCCTTACCCCACCCTGTTCCTCTTAAGTTACCACTATTTCCCTAACCACATTCTGAGCGTCCGTTATATTTGTTTACCTTTTTAAAGGTAAGCTTTGATTTGGAATCATTTTAGATTTACAGAAAACCCGGGAAGGGTAGTACAGAGTTCCTATAGACTCCTCACCTAGTTTCTCCTATGTTAACCTCTTTCATTATCATAGTACATTGGTCAAAATTAAGAAGAAACAACATCAACACATTACTGTTAACTAAACACCAGTTTTAACTACTAATGTCCTTTGGCTGGTCCAGGAGACATATCAGACACCATGTTACATTTAAACCATATTCATTCCTCCCCAAGATGCCTTTTCCTCTCCTAACTTACTTAAGTCCTACTTATTCTTCAAGTCCATTCAAATCTTATCTCTGCAATGTCTTTCCTAATTGTTTCTGTCCTCAGTGACTTCCCCAACCTTCAAATTCCAGAACCACTTTGGTCCAGATCATGTTTTTGGAATGTGGCATACGCTGACCTGCATTGTCATGTATCTTTTTATATTTTGCTTGCCATCTAGCATTTAAGGAAAGGATAATACTCATTTTCTGGCACATGTGCAAGCACTGTATTCTCAGTAAGTGTTTAGTGGTAACGAATTTATATATTCATGATATGTTATTGTACCATTAGCATACACAATACAGAGTAGGCTGTAAATATTAATTGACTTCTTAGAGGTCCATGGTTACTGCATTTATATTTTAAAATATAATAGATATAGATGCAATCTGATGAGTAGTAATACACACTACACTAATATTTATGGAGTGCAGACCATACGCCAGGCACACTACTAAATGTTTATAATTCTCGTGAAAACATGTGTGGAAATACTATGCTTACCCCCATTTAAGGTTAAGTAATTTGTCTAGGACGACCCAACACAAATGAGATGGAGCCAGGCCTCAGAGGCAGCACTATGGCTCCAGAGCACACACTCCTAACCACTTTTCTTTCTTTCTTTTTAAAAATATACTTTTATTGATTTCAGAGAGGAAGGGAGAGCGAGAGAGAGAGAGAAACATCAATTGAGCCCACGCCCTGACCCGGATTTCATAGGTCTACACTCAACCACTGAGCCACACCAGCCAGGCCCTAACGGCTTTTCCATAACATTTTGTCCCAACAATGATTTCAGATGAGTTCTTGACGCTAATGCCTCCTTTGCGTCAGCACCCAGGGTTTCCTGAACGTCTAAATCCTGGCTTCTCCAGAAGCCTACTGACAACTGTTGTTGAAAGTTTCAAATTCCTTTTTTTCTTATCAGTTCCAGTAGCCTTATAGTCAGTCCCACGAGGCTGCTTCTCTGTGCAGCTGGAATTTAGAAACTATTTTGCATTATGTCCCATCTCTCCTCACCAATGGCAGGGACTTTGTATCCTCACGCCCAGGACCAAACTTTGAACACCACAGAATACAACTGTTTTTCCTCTTTGTGACAATATTCTGAAATCCTTAAACTCTGTAAATTATAAAAGAAGTTAATACACATTAAGACATTCTAAAGTATGAATATATAGCATAGCAAGTGAGAGACACCTTCTTTCCTTCTTCATTCTCAGGTATAGATTGTTCAAAATTGTGGCCTTGGCACAGATTGTTAAAAATGATGAATATTTTTAACTATAAAAATTACAGCCTTATGACTAAAAATAAAAAAACTTTCCAATAATACAGAGGAATATACAAAAATAAAATCTCCCTAAGTTCTACTTTTCAGAGGAAATTGCTCTTAAAAGTTTACTGTTGTAAAAGGTTTCTGCACATATAAGCTGTGTGTGTGTGGGGGGGGGGGGGGTTTGGGGGGAAGGGCAGGAATAGAATCCTGGCGTACGCTGTGACCCGATCTCCCCCGTCCAGGTGTCCCTCACTTCTGCTGTCCCTGACAGTTACCCATTCTTTTTTCCTCACATTCTAGCCACTTTCATTTTCTAGACACTAATCAATCCTTTCTTCTTTCCCAGGCTTTCTCCTCCTGACTCCTAACAGCGAGTGTATCTGGGATGTCTGTTCTTTCTCTGAATGTCTTCATCCTGGGAGAGTTGATCCATTCTCCGGGCAGGTTAGCACCTTCTCTTACTCTGTTCTCTTGCTGCCAAACTTCTCTTTAGACTTTCTCAGCCCACACTCACTCCTCAGCCCCTTGTGATCTGACTCACAGTCACCACTCCGGTAAAATTGCACGGAAGGTTCCTGATTCATCTCTAAACCACTGAAACTCTCTCAGCCTCCAACCACAGGCGTTCTGGGTGCCATCATTCCTTCAGGTGCATCCCTCCTGGCTTTGGAGACACTGCAAACTCTGAGTTCTCCCTCATCTTTAGGACTGGTGCCTCCTTCCCCTATTGTGCCTTCCCAATCTCTATCTCTCCCAGAATCTCCCACAGTCTCAAACATCACTCAACTCCACGTGCCCAGCAAGAACGGACCTCTCTCCAACTCCAAGCTCACATTTCCAACTATCTGTTGGTCAAATTCACTATTTCATCTCAAGGTGAACATGTCAAATCTTCAAGTCACAGCACGCCCTTGTCCTGGCGTCCTAATTTCTGTTAATGGCATAACCACTCTCTTGGTCAAGTAGGGAACACGCTGGTCATTTTCCTCTCCAGAGCCCGGGAGTCCCACCAATTGCCTGTCTCGTGACTTCTGCTATAGCCTTTGCTTGCTTCCCCTATCTGGCCCCACCATCTCACTGCTCTGACTGCACTCTTACAGCCCTGACTCTTCTATCTTCACACCCCCTTCATTGTCTATCAACCCACAAATTGCCAGATAACTCTTCCCAAAGCCTGCCTCTAATCTCGCACCTCCCTGCTCAAAACTCTTCAGTGACTAGGCGCTGCCTGTGAGTGACACATTCTTCAACATAGTTTCAGAAATCCTCTATAACAGTGACTCTCAGACCTTTTCCTTTTCCTTTTCCCTCTTAAAAATTATTCACCCCAAAGACCTTTCATTTATATGAGCTATATCTATCACTATTTACTATATTAGAGGTTATGACGGAATACATTTTTAAGTATTTATTCATATATTTAAAATAACAAACCCATTAGATGTTAGTGTAAACAACACATTTTATGAAAAAAAAATCCACCTATTTTCTTTTTAAAAAAAATATATTTTATTGATTTTTTACAGAGAGGAAGGGAGAGGGATAGAGAGTTAGAAACATCGATGAGGGAGAAACACTGATCAGCTGCCTCCTGCACACCCCCTACTGGGGATATGCCCGCAACCCAGGTACATGCCCTTGACTGGAATTGAACCCGGGACCCTTCAGTCCGCAGGCCGACGCTCCATCCACTGAGCCAAACCGGTCAGGGCCCCACCTATTTTCTAAAACTAAAAATTAGTAAGGAGAATGGCATTGTTTCATTTTTTTAAATCTCTCGAATCTGGCTTAAATGGAAGACAGCTGTATTCGCCTATCTGCTCTGCATTCAATCTGTTGTGATTTCACAGGTCTTGTAACCTCTTGAAAATTCCATCATGTACTTAGAGAAAAGGAGTGTGAAAGGGCAAATGACGTATCTTTATGAATGAGGAAAAGAGCTGGGCCCTCACAGACTCTTTGAAAGGACCCCAGGTCCCCAGACCAGGCATTGAGACCACTGCTCTCTCAGTTCCTCAACCAAACCTCATACACCAGTTAAACCAGACTGTTCTTAATCCCCTCAACATACTTACGTTTTCATGGCTCTTCTCTGAGCTAAGTATTTTGGTAAACAATTTTGTTTGTTGGGAGTACCCTAGGGTATAGGGATGTATGGGGAAGAAAAAAGATTTTTTTCCCTCCTCTGATTTGTTGGAAAGCTCTCTAGACTAGAAATCAAGGAACTCGAATGCTAGTGACAATTTGTAACTAGCATTTTATGTCCTCCTTGACAAGTTGGTTAACTTGGTTAACTTTTTGGTTCTTAGTTCTTGTATTTATAAACAAAGGAAATAGATAAGATGACCTCTGTGAGTTGTTCCAGTTCTAAAATCATCAGTGATTGGGAATTAAATCACCTGGAGTCTATTCTGAATAAGTAGGAAACATGTACCACTTCCAATCTTCTCTCTCTCTCTCTCTCTCTCTCTCCCTCAGTTAAATACAAATTGCTGTCTTTTCATGAGTGCATTACAGTCAGGTCCTCTGTATTTGCAATTTCTAATGATTGTCTTAAGGGCTTCAAAAAAGAACCCACTGGAACTTTTGTTGATTTTTTAAAAATTGAGGTATAATTGACACGTAACATTATATATGTTTCAGATGTACAACATGATTCACTATGTGTATACATTGCAAAATGATCACCACAAGTCTCTGTTCTCTGCTCCCCCCCCCCCTTCCTCTCTGTTTCATTTTGGATAGTTTTTATTAATGTCTTCAAAATTACTAATTTTTTCTTAAAACTGTATCTAATCTCTGTTAATCCCATCCGGTGTATTGTTCATCTCAAATATTACATATATTTTTTTTATCTCTAGCAGTTTTACCTGGGTCTTTTTTTTCTTTTCTCTTTCAAGACTCTTAACATGCTCATGTTTTCCTCTACTTTCTAAGACTTCTGGAGTATGTTTATGATAGCTGTTTTAGCATCCTTACCCACTAATTCTATAATTTATTTCACTGGGTCTGTTTTTATTGATTGATTTTTTTCCTCATTGTAGATCATATTTTACTTCTTCTTTGGCAAATTTTCCTTCTTCTTTGCATGCCTGGAAGTTTTGATTGGACGCCAGACATTATGAATTTTCACATTGTGCACACTGGCTATCTACTTCTTTAAGGATTCTTGAACTTTGTTCTGGGATGCAGTTAAGCTACTTGGAAACAGTTGGATCTTCTCAAAGCTTGCTTTCAGGCTTGTTTAGGTGGGACCAGAGCAGCCTTTCGCCCGGGGTTAATTGGGCCCCATTCCGAAGCAATACCTTTCTGAGTGAGCTCTCTGTTGCCCTGTGCAGTACGAGGTTTTTCCATTCTGGCTGCATTAGCCCTGAGTGATCTCTGGAGGTTATTCCAACTGCTCCTTTGTGATGCCCTTTCCCTGGCTCTCAGCACAGGCCTGAGCTGATCGAGCTGCAGCATCAGCTGAAGATTCAAGGGGAAACCTCTGCATATCTCCGGAGCTCTGTTTACACAGGTCTCTCCTCTACGTGCAGCGATGTTTCTGGTCCTCTGCCCTGCAATTTCAGCTGCCTCGGCCTCCCTGACTTCCTAACTCTGTCTCCTTGACTGTGGGAGCCACCAGACTCTGTTTGGGTTCCTCCTCCCGGCACTGCAGCCTGGAAACTTTCTTAAAGCACTAAATTGGGGTAATTCCAGGGCTCACTTCATTAGTTTCCATTCTCTCAGGGATTGCTGACCTGTGCTGCCTGATGTCCAATGTCTGAAAACTGCTGCTTTGTATCTATGTTCACTTTTAGTGAGTTTTGAAGTTTTGTCTTTCATATTAAAGCCCTCAATCACTCTGGAATAGATTTTTTTTATAAGAAAAGTAACACTGAATTGTGTCCCCCTCCAGATTCATATATGAAGGCGTTGACCTGTATTTGTAGTTGGGGCCTTTAAAGAGGAATTAAGGTTAAATGAGGACATAAGGGTGGGGCTACAATCCCATAGGACTGATGTCCTTAGAAGATGAAGAGATATAAGCAGAGCATGCGCACACAAAGAAACCGCCATGTGAGGACACAGCGGGGAAGCACCATCTGCAAGCTAAGGCGGAGGTCTCATCAGAAGCCAACCCTGCTGACACCTTGATCTTGGACTTCAGCCTCCAGAGCTGTGGGAAAATTAATTCTGTTGCTTAAGCCACCCACTCTGTGGTACTTTTTATGACCGCCCTAACAGACAAATACAGTAGGGATCTAACTTTGTTTATAAGCATTTTTAATACTCCAAATGCCGTACAAATTGCAGTTAAAATGACATAATTGGCTGTATCAAGTTTTTGAATAAACATTTTTCAAAAAGGAAAATGAATTTGAATTTCTCTTCCAAATATTTGAAAATTTAGATTATCCTTAAAGTGAAAGACTTGAACAGGCTTTATGGGAGGCAGACCATCTGGATACATTTAGTTTCTTTAAGGAAAAATCTAAGTTCACATATACATTAGTTTGCTAGGGTTACCATAACAAAATACAGGATGGGGCAAAAGTGGGTTTGCAGTTGTTCACATGGAAAATAATACAATAATTAATGAATAATAATACAAGAATAAACTTTTTCACGTACTCACAATTGTAAACCTATTTTCACCCCACCCTGTCCTATAAACTAAGTAGCTTAAACAACAGAAATTTATTTTCTCACCATTCTGGAATCCAAGATCAATGGGTGGGCAGGGTTGATTTCTGAGAAGACCTCTCTCCTTGGTTTGTAGATGGATGTCTCCTCCCTGTGTCTTCGCATGACCCTCCCTCTGTGTGTGTCTCCTTTTATTATAAGGACACTAGTCAAATTGGATTAGGGCCTACCCTAACAGCCTCATTTTAACTTAATCACCTCCATAAAGGCCCTATCTGTAAATACAGCCAATTCTGGGGTATTGTGGGTTAGGAACTTCAATGTATGACTTTTAGGGGACCTGTGACAGTCTACATATTTAAAATGGCCCATCTTTGGGGCACACTGGAAAGACATAACTTTGCAAAACAAACGAGAAGGAATGAGCCTTACACATATGCATGCATATTAATGTTTTAAGTTGGGCTTGCACTCCTTTGTCTTCCATTTCACAGGAGGAGTATTGTCCTGAGGTTGACCATGGCTGTTGGTCAGCGATAGGTTATAATTGTCCAGAACTTCACTTTGCTGAATTAAGTAACAGAAAGATGGTTTTCAGTTAGCAAAGAAGTTAAAATAGCTCTCAGGGTTTCCCAGCATAACTGTGTCACACAATAATTACCATCTGATTAGCATTTGTCACATCCGGTGTGGCAACCACAAGAATGGAATAATATCTGTTGTCTGGTTAATTTGTTGAATTTGCTGTTTCATTTTGAACATTTCCCCACATTTTTTAAATTAATTTTTCATAAACTATTTTGGGTAAATAAGTCACGTTGTGTTTTTTTATTTTGACACACTTTCATGTGCTCAAGGAGGCAGGGGGATCAAATTCAGCAGCTGGTTTGATGTAGTCCGTGAAATTTTTGTTGTTCAAAGTGCACTACATTGCATTGTGATCTCTGAAAGGCAAACTTTTTCACTTAAAATTACATAACCACAACTAATCTTTTTACTTTAAAATAAAACTGGAGATTCTACCTGGCCTGCTCATCCATCAGTGCATCTTGATTGATTTATGTGTAATCCAGGTGAACTTGTTATTCCTACTTGACATTTCAGCAGCATTCCAAATAGTCCACCCACCTTCTGGAAATTCCCTCCTCTGGGTTCCCCTCTCTGGCTACACTTCCTCAAATTCCCTCCTTGGATTTCTTTCTTCTACGTGATCTCTAGGTATTGTTCATCTGGGCCCAGTCTAAACCTCCCCCACCACACCTGGTCTTTATAATCCTTCATAATCTTTCCTCAGCCTTTCTGTTCACTTGCATTTCTCATGCCAACCCAAAACACATCCTTCATGTTGCATGTTGAGTATCTCATTGCATCCTGCCTACACTGTGCTGGCTCCCACTGCTGAAACTTGGCTCAACATTGTTTTTCCTGGAATATCAGAATGCCCCCTTTTGACTGTTCATACTACCCATCCTACAAACAATATTAGACCTCCCAGGACCTGCTTGAGGCTTTCCCCAAATGTTCCATGCACTCCAGTATCTCCCGTCTCCAAATTGCCCCTACAGTTAGAATGAGCTTCTTTCTACATACTCATTCTACATTTTTTTCTTGGTGTGCTGGTCTTAGCTCATTGAGGGCAGCAACCAGATATTACCTCATGGGTGTCCCTGTCCCCCACAGCTTTTTCACTTCCAAAAGAGGTTGTTATCAAATGCTCTAATAATTGCTCTAGACCTTAAAGCAATGCTTCTCCAACTTTGCTGATCAGAAGACTTGAATGACAAAGCTTGTTCAATATGGCTTCCTGGAACTTCCTTCATATCCTCTGAGACTTTCCAGAGGAGAAGCGCAGGTATCTCATTGTGTTCATGGTTGCTGTTGATCCTTAGGAACAGAAGATCCACTTAATCTCTGGTCTATGCAAGTCCTGCTCTATGCCATTTATCCTCCCTCATTTTCATACTCCATTCCCTTTCCTCTCCTTCCCTCATAGGCAGCCATTTTAATGTTTGTAATACATATATAGCTTCTTACTTTTCCCATGAAGCACTACAAGTTTTAGGTCCAACTGTGTTGTTATGTGTACATTTACGTCATTGTTTCTCACCTAGGCACAGTATTCCTCAGGGTGAATTCACTACCTGGCAGCAGATCCTCAGGTTACCTCCAATTTCCCCACTCCTACAAACACTGCTCCAACAAACAACCTAATTCTCTTTTAAGAGCCTAAATTATCCTTCTCATTTGATGAGATTATTATTTACTTAGTGAAGGATGATTCAAATAAACAAGTATAATCATGTGTTGCACAACGACATTTCAGTCAATGACAAACTGAGTTTATAACAGTGGTCCCATAGGATTATAACAAAGCTGAACAGTTCCTACCACCTAGTGACATCATAACCATCCTAACGTCGCAGCACAACGCATCACTCATGTGATGCTGGTGTAAACAAACCTACTGGGCCGGTCATATAAAACTGCAGCATGTACAGTACATAACACTTGGTAATGATAATAAAAGGCTATGCTACAGGTTTATGTATCTATTATACTATACTTTTTCATTGTTATTTTAGAGCGTGCTCTTTCTACTTATGAAACAAGTTTCCTGTACAACAGTACACTGTTATACCAGCAGCAGCCTCATCCATCTCATGTTTACTGTAACTCTTATTTGCATCATTTTCTCCTGTACTTGATTTAATCTCATGTTGTTTAATAAATTTAGTGTAGCCTAAGTGTGGTGTTTATAAAGTCTACAGTAGTGTACAGTAATGTCCTAGGCCTTCACATTCAGGCACCACTCACTCACCAAGAGAAACTTCCAGTACTGAAAGCTCCATTCATGGTAAATGTCCTACATAGCTATACCATAATTATCTTTTATACTGCATTTTTACTCTACCTTTTCTATACTTAGATATGTCTAGATACATACTTACCACCTATAATAATAAAAGTATAATATGCTAATTAGACCAGACGTCCTTCCAGACAACCTTCCGGACGACAGGGCTGCGA
This sequence comes from Myotis myotis, assembly GCF_014108235.1. Lineage (NCBI taxonomy): Eukaryota > Metazoa > Chordata > Mammalia > Chiroptera > Vespertilionidae > Myotis > Myotis myotis. The sequence continues at coordinate 52,487,620 of NW_023416368.1, read as the reverse complement.
GGGAAGCCTGGGTCCCAGGTGCCTGCCAGCAGCCGGAGGGAAGCTTGGGTCCCAGATGCCAGAGGGAAGCTGGTGCCAGCAGCCGGGGGAAAGAAGGCCTACTCTTGCATGAATTTTGTGGACCGGGCCTCTAGTTGTGTTATAATTGCCTACAGTATTTAGTACAATCACATGCTGTATAGGCTTGTAGTCTAGAAGCAATAGGCTAGACCAGTGGTTGGCAAACTGCGGCTTGGCAAACTGCAGCTCGCGAGCCACATGCGGCTCTTTGGCCCCTTGAGTGTGGCTCTTCCACAAAATACCAACTTCTGCGCATGGGCCACGAAGTTCCAATCGCACTGTACGTGTGCGCCCGCATGTGGAATTTTGTGGAAGAGCCACACTCAAGGGGCCAAAGAGCCGCATGTGGCTCGTGAGCTGCAGTTTGCTGACCATGAGGCTAGACCAGGGGTGGGCCAACTTTTTGACTCGAGGGCCACAATGGGCTCTTAAACTGGACCGGAGGGCCGGAACAAAAGCATGGATGGAGTGTTTGTGTGAACTAATATAAATTCAAAGTAAACATCATTACGTAAAAGGGTACGGTCTTTTTTTCAATAGTTTTATTCATTTCAAACGGGCCGCAGTTTGCCCGCGGCGGGGCTAGACAGTAAGAGCCTAGGTGTGCAGTAGGCTATGCCATACAGGTGTACAACTGCACTCCATGATGTTCACACAATGATGAAATTGCCGAATGTCACATTTTTCAGAGCATACCCCTGTCATTCACGGCGCATGACTGTGCACACACAAAAAGGGTCAAATCTCATGCTTTCCACATAGCTATTGGATCCTAGTTTTAAAAGAGGGCTAGAAAGCCAATTATTTTCTAACCAAACATGATGACACTACAAAACAAAGTTTATTTTCAAGATAGAAATTTAGTAAAATTGGTAGTCGCAACAAATCCTAGGTAATTTATAACAAGGTTTGTAAAAAAAAGGCTGGAGATTCTTAGCACTAAGCTTCCATTTATTTGAAGTCAGTTATGAGAACACCCTGGTTACACCCTGACTCAAAAGAAAGTTTTGCCAATCATAGCAAACTCCCCAGAGGCACTCCTCAGGACAGGTCCAGGCTGAATGTCAAGGGGGCCCAGTTTGGAGTCAGCAAATGCGCTTAAGCAGAAGCCAGTGGCCACACACGGTAGTGCAGGTATTTTTAAAAGCTGAGCACAGCAGAGGCTCCCCCATCCGCTCTGGCTGGCCTCGATTTGTTGCCTGGGGCTACATTGCTGAGCCTTTGATGTATTGCCAGAGGGGTCACTGGAGAATTGTGTGTTTGCTCTAAGGTACTCTAACCCTCTTGTCTTTGCCCATAAGTCATAGCACTGAAATGCACAAATTGGCAAAAACCCCTCCAACTGCCCTGGGCTTCTTATGACAAATCCTTTAGATCTTCTGCCATCATATCTAACAAGACGTGGAAAACACAGAGATACCTTTTTCTCTTGAAATAATAAGCACGGCACGGGGACTGGGGAATCTGAAGGAAGTCCAAGAGGTTAACAAAAGTCATAGCAACAACCTGCGGCAGCACAGTTCCAATGCTAAGACAACCCTATGTACCTGGCTCAAAGAATTAGAACTGCTTTTTCTAACTGGCCAAACAGGGACACATTTTTGTAAGCCCCACTCAAAGGGATTTGGATGAGATTTCCGTCTCCTCTGTTAAAAGTCACTCTGTGTTCTGGCAGCAGCCCAGTGAGGAGGGACACTGTGCCATTCATATGTTAACCCTCACTGACAGGTGCCATGAATGATATGGTGATAAACCATAAAATACAAGTTTGTTGAACTGAATGTTTGTCAAACTGGGATTTGTGGCTTTAACATCCTGGCGTCCACCTCCAAGAGTATACTCAGTATAAAACTGATAAATCCAACTTACCTGCCTCCCCAGCTAGATGGGTAGCTGGCTTTTTGAGAGTATGGATCGTGCGTCCACTTCCTTGATGATCCCCAAAGACACATGGATGATGTTATGCCCAAAGTAGGTAATCGATAAACATTGGTGAATGGCTCGTACAGATGAAATAGGAGGGCTGTTTTAAAACCCTTGTCGTAGGCCTCTGCCATTTGAGAACAACTAGTGCTGATTTGTGGAGACCCTCTGCTTTAATGCAACTTTGGAATCCCTAAAGGCAAATTTTAATTTATACAGGTGTTCAAAAGAAACTACCCTGAAGGCATACAGGTGTTTCTCAGCACAGGTGAGTCAAGCCTGGTAATGGGAACAAAATAGTTTCTGGGTTTCTTAAAGAGATAGTATTTATAGGCAAAGAGGTAGAATCCTTCTCTCTCCTTATTTCTTGGAGCTCAGCTAAAACATAGACTTATCATGTTTCCAGGCAAATTAAATGGTATAATTGGATTCCAATTCCATCTAACCTTCCCCAGAAAGACTGAAACCCAGCATTCACAAATAGAAACTGAATAACATGCTAATTTTTTTAAAAAAAATATGTTCTTATTGATTTTTGAGAGAGAAGAAGGGAGAGGGATAGAGAGATGGAAACATTGATGAGAGAGAAACATCATTAATTGGCTGCCTCCTGCATACCCTTTACTGGGATCAAGCCTGGAACCTGGGCATGTGCTCTGATCAGGAATCAAACCAGTGACCTCTTGCTTCATGGATCGATGCTCAACAACTGAGCCACACAGGCTGGCTGGGCAAAGACTCTGAGCATCATAAGGAAAACCAGTGTCTTTTTCTTTTCTGGGTTGCCCACAAACCTAGCATGCATCAGCTGGAGTATCGTGTAGTGATTAAACACAACAGATTGTTTGGTCAATGGCTGTGGAAACTTGAACAAGTTACTTAATCTTTCTGACACCCAGTTTCATTGTCTGCAAAATGGAGATGATAGTTCTTAACTAGAAAGGGTTGTTTTCAGGCCAAAATGAAAGGCCTTCTTAAAGCAACTGTCCTATAATACATTTTGAGTTCTAGATGTTTGGAGGTAACTCATCTCTATTAATCATCATGACAGCCAACCTTGTAAATTAGGCATTATCATCCTCAGTTTGCAAATTAAGAAACTGAAACTCAAAAGTTAAATAATTTCTCAGGATAATAGAATCAGTAGCAAAGCAAATTAATCTGTTTCAAAAGGCCAATATCTTTTCGTTAAGCCATATTATTTTTCTAGCATAGTTAATAAATATTTGCTAATTGATTGGTATAAAATATATGATTTTAAAAATACTATAACATAAATATCCAAAGTGTGTGTGTGTGTGTGTGTGGCGGGGGAGGGAGGGGGGGTTCTCTATATAAGATAGTTATGTTGTCAATGCTCAAATTTGTTAAATAGAAATTTCTTTTGAATTTGTAGCTCATTCTTTTTTGTGTGTCTATAATTCATTTTTTTAATGTGCTCAATGATGGCAAAATTTTAAGATGAATATGATTAAGACAAATACATTATATACATGAGTGTGAGTGACTAATCTAAGTAATCCTATCTAATAAAAGAGAAACATGGTAATTGGCGTACGACCGCTACCCTTCCCATTGGCTAATCAGGGCAATATGCAAATTAACTGCCAGCCAAGATGGCGGCCGGCAGCCAGGCAGCTTGAAACTAACATGATGCTTGCTTGCTTCAGTGACAGAGGACTCCAACGTTCCTCGCCTGCCGCTGCAGGCCTCTGAGCTGCAACTCTAAGCAACTATGTAACAAATATAGAAGCTAAACAAAACCCCAGAAACCTGCTTTAGTCGCCGGGCTTCAGCCAGCAGGATCGCAACATTGTAAGCAAAGGCCAGAAACCTACTTTCAGCAGCGGAGGCCTAAGAGCTGGAGCCAAGCCTCAAAGCTAAAGCTGGCCCAGAATATAAAAGAAAAAAAAGAAAAAAAGGAGCGGTTGGGAGCTTCAGTCACCCCCAGCCTGAAAACAGCCCTCAGCCCCTCACCCAGACTGGCCAGGCACCCCAGTGGGAACCCCCATCCTGAAGGGTGTGTGACCAGCTGCAAACAGCCATCATCCCCTCACCCAGGCTGGCCAGGCACCCCAGTGGGGACCCCCACCCTGATCCAGGACACCCTTCAGGGCAAACCAGCCAGCCCCACTCATGCACCAGGCTTCTATCCTATATAGTAAAAGGGTAATATGCCTCCCAGCACCGGGATCAGCGGAGCCGCGAGGCCTCCCGGCACCAGGATCAGCGTGACAAGGGGCAGAGCCCAAACCCCCTGATTGCCCTGTGGCTCTGTGTGTGACAGGGTGCGGAGCGCCACCCCCCCCCCACCCCCACGGGCCCTGCTCTGTGTGTGACAAGGTAGAGCCATAACCTCCCCATCGGCCCTGCCCTGAGTGTGACAGTGGCAGTGCCCCAACCCCCTGATCAGCCCTGCTCTGTGGGTGATAGAGAGCGGCGCCCCAATCCCCTGATGGGCCTTGCTCTGTGCGTGACAGGGGGCAGTGCCCCAACTCCCTCATTGGCCCTGCTCTGTGCGTGACAGGGGGTGGCGCCACAACCTCCCCATCGACCCTGCCTTGAGTGTGACAGGGGATGATGCCCCAATCGGCCCTACCCTGAGCGTGACTGAGGGTGGCATCACAACCTCCTGATCGCCCTGCTCTGTGCATGACAGGGGGTGGTGCCCCAACTCCCCAATCGGCCCTGCTCTGAGCCCGACCAGGGGCTGCACCTAGGGATTGGGCCTGCCCTCTGCCACCAGGGAGCAGGCCTAAGCCAGCAGGTCGTTATCTCCCGAGGGGTCCCAGACTGCGAGAGGGCACAGGCTGGGCTGAGGGACCCCCCCTCCCCCCTGAGTGCACAAATTTTTGTGCACTGGGCCTCTAGTTAATTATATTTGGGGTAAAAGTGAGATGGTAATATTGATCCTGGTTTGTTTGTTTTGTAATTTTCAAAGATAATTTCAAAAGATAAGTGCCCAAAATTCACCAAACAATGGTGGCATCAATTGAAATAAGTGCAGAGTCTTTTATGGTGCCTACTTTAAGGTGGCAAACACTAATTTTAATAAGATCTGATGCTTACTTGAAACATATCAGACTCATTATACCACAGTCATAGCTCATTTAACCTTGATTTTTCTCTGTATCAAGCTGTGATTCGAGGGTGGCAAAACATTTAAGCTTCTTCTCAAGTAGGTTTGCCTGTATAAATATTATAGTTGAGTGTATTGTTGAGGATTAGCTGGTTAGTTGTCTCTGAATACTAATTTGAAATAGAATTTTGTTATGTAGGTACTCTATATACTTGTTTGACTATTATAGATTTTTCACTAATGCAACTCTCTAGCATTGAAACAGAAGAGATAACTATTATATAGTTATTCTAACTAATTTAAATGTAGCTGAGTTCATAAATAAAGTTAATTATTAGAGCAATTCCCAGATCTATTGCTACTAGACAAGAAAGAGGCTGAGTGTCAAGAAGCCTGGTTTTAGTTCCAGCTGGAGCTGCTGTGTGACTTTAGACAGGTGGTATTTCCCTCTGATCTCTCTTTCTCCCATTTTAAAAAGTGATATATCACATTTCTTGTTGATAGCAGCACCTCAGTGCTTTTTAAAACAGCTTTTTTTTTGTTGTTTTAAACTTAATTTTCAATGAACTATGAAATAGCAATTAAATATTTTTATGGCAAGGGCTCTGCGTTACCCAGTATTTGAAGTAAGTGTGTGTGTGTGTTGGGGGGGGGGGGGGGGGGGGGGCGGGGGCGGGGGGCTGTTATTCTGACATTAATCAAGTGAGTGTTGTCTAAAAGGATATAATTGGGCCCTGACCAGTGTGGCTCAGTGGCGCGTCAGCCTGTGGACTGAAGAGTCCCAGGTTCGATTCCGGTCAAGGGCATGTACCTTGGTTGCGGGCCCATCCCCAGTAGGGGGTATGCAGGAGGCAGCTGATGGATGTTTCTTTCTCATGGATGTTTCTAACTCTCTATCCCTCTCCCTTCCTCTCTGTAAAAAAAAATCAATAAAATATATATATTTTTTAAAAATAAAAGAATATAATTGGAAGATTTGCATAGATAGCTCCAACATTGCCAAGATATTTATTCCACCGGGAGAAAGAAGCTATATACCTTAAGTAAAACATACAACTTTATAAAAAATGAAGTTTCCTATGTAGAACTGAGTCATACACATAACAGACAATTTGTAATAAATTGAATACAAAAATCATTCTGTTCATTTACACCTACGACCTAGAATACCTACTGGAACCAAACTTTCAAAAGTGAAAGACCAATTGACCAAGTTCCCATCATACAGCACATTAATGTTACTCATTTAAGATTCACATAGCTACATAGCTTCATTGCTTATACCCAACGCACACAAATAAAACATGGTCTAGTTCCTGATCAACATTGCTATTCAAATTTTTTCCTTAAACTATTTTCAAAATGCCTCATGTAAATAAGATTCATTCCATTTTTGCCAGCTGATTAATCTGGAAGCAAACAAAATGACCCTCAATTAACGATGCCTATGTTTGACGTCTTCGGAAGGTAGCCAGACCACACACACACACACACACACACACACACACACACACACGGAAAAATAATTAACTGAACATCTGTTATTTTCTTTCAAATTTGGGCTTGGTTAACAGGACACAAAGTACACAGCAACAACCAGCTGCTGACAAGCAAAGTTCAGCAAATATTTTAAGTCTGTGCCAAAGTGTGTACTTCCTCTCCCTTGGCAGCATTTACTGGTGAAATATGTATATATCACAAAATGTATAAGAAAGACTCTTCATTGTGGAATAGAATCTTAATTAAGATATGCTAAATTTGTATGCTACCGTGAAAATAGATGCTACTAGAATCGCGCTTTATCTTTAAAGATAAGAATTCACCTCTGGGAATTCAGTCTGATGCTAGCAACTGAGACTTTTTAGATTTTGCATCTAGACTTTAACAGGCTACTGCAGATGGGCCCCTAATGCACACATTTTAACTATCTAAACTTTAACATCTGAGGTTGTACTTTATCATTTTATTGCCTTTCAATTTTTGGGCTGCTCAGCTGAAAATGTATTAACAGGTTTGTATATTCTGAGAGATATTGGCAAATGAACCAAGGTACTTCTTGACATTTTTTAAAGCGTAAACAGCAGTCTATTCACTTATTTATACCAATATTTGCAGCACTTACTATGTACCCAGCATAGTCTCTATAGATACATTATGGACAAGACACACTCCTTTCCCCAAAGAAACCACTATACAGCAAACAATAAGCAAGTACTTTCATCTCAAATAAACAAGTAAGAGAACTTTATGCAAAAGGGGAAGATTTTTCAGCTCATTTATCAATTTGGGGATATGCCTAGAGGTGTTAAGCATTTGCTAGATACTAACCAGAGTCAGGAAACTCAATCTGTGAGATTTCAGTAGGGAAACTATGCTAGGCATTTGCAAATGAAAATGTGAACACCTAGGAGCAAACACTAAAACTTCTTCCAATAGTAGAGGCATAGTTCTGAGCCATGCAGGAATTAAAGTTTAGGAAATGCTATCAACCTCATGGGAATTTAGTAACCGTCATGGTGTATAAAATGAGAAAAAAGGAGTGATATTAAAATGTTTTAGAGTATTTAAAACAAAAATTTAGTACCCTCAAGACATCATCAATTTCTGTGTTCTAATCATGTAATCATAGCTTTTGCCCAATTACATGCAACATCAGTTTTCACCAAATTGGAAAAAACTCAATGATAAGTTTTAATATTTCCCTAATTGGTTAATTATTGCCCAAACCCCAGTGACATAGGGCAAATAGCTCTCATCAACAGTTGTCTCAACAATGTTAAAGACCTCAGCTTGTAAGCACAATAGAATAACAAGGATCAGATTTACTTTCCCACCTTAAACAAATACAAAACTAGATAAAATATAATTACATACATGACAGAGTTTGTAGAAAAGGACATTAAATCATCTATGGCAATACTACATATATTCAAAAAGGTAGACAAGAACATAAATGTGATGAGGAGAGAAATGGAAGAGAAAAAAAGACCCAAATATAATTTTTAGAGATGAAATATATAATAGCTGAGGCAACAACAACAACAAAAAACACCCCCAAAAATCCATGTCGTATGAAATTAATAGCAGATTAAATACTGCAGAAGAAACAAATGGTAAACTTGAAGACCTAGCAATAGAAACTATTGAAATAAAACAGAGGGGGGAAAAGACTGAAAAAAATGAGTATCAGTAAGTGGCATCAGTAAGCTGTAGAACAAGATCAAGCAGTCTGCTGTGTTTGTAATTGGCTTTCCCAGAAAAAGCAGGTCAAGGAAGGGAGCAGAGAAGTTATTTGGAAAAAAAAAAATGGTCACAATTTTCTAAATTTAATGATCCAAGAAGCTCAACAAACCCTAGCAGAAAACATGAAGGAAACCACATGAAGGTATCCACCCAATTCTATATGTTTAGAAATGGTGTTTAAAAGATTCTAAGAGTCATGAGGACGGAGACCAGCAGTGTCTTCTTCTGCAATGCCCATAATACATAGCATGTATCAGTTGGGACGTGGAGTAATGATTAATCACAACAGGTTTAGGTGTGTGTGTGTTTTAAATAGAGTGTGATGGATGGCTGTGGAACCTTGAAAGTTACTTGATCTCTCTGGCACCCAGTTTCACTGTCTACAAAACAAGGATAATAGTACTATATTCATCTCTTAGGGCTGCCATACACGTTACCACTAACTAGGTGGCTTTAAAAAACACACAGAAATTTATCATCTCACAGTTCTGGAGGCCAGACATCCAAACCACAGGTGCCCACAGGGCTGTGCTCCCTCTGAGTCTCCAGGGAAGAATCCTTCCTCGTCTCTTCCAGCTTCTAGTGGCCCTGGGTGTTCCTTAGCTTTTCCATTGTTAACGAAGTGCTCATACAGGCCTACTGAGTTGGTCTTTTGGGGCCAACATGAATACATGTAGCGTTATGCTCTGTACGACAATAAATGGTGCCCAGGGACCACAAAATCTGTAGTGTAGCCGTGTGAGGTTTAAGTGAAAGAAATTTTCATTATAGAGCAAATCTATATGCTAAGACTTAGCAGCTAAGTCTAAGTGGTTTGTCTCATTATTAGATCAAAATTGCCACAAAACTCCTTTATGCTTAGGAAAATGTTAGGGACTCATGGACATCACTGACCACCCGCTCTGTCACAGGCTATAGTAAAGAATCTGACTACTTTTCTTGCTGTTTTACTGCTGACAGCATTTAAGCCTTAGTCCTCCTCCCTTTGCCCCACATCTGAGCAAGATGATAAGAAAGCTAGTGCTCCCTACTTCGGTCCCAGTGGAAGATTCAAACCACAAAAAGTCCTATTCTCAGCCTGCCCCACTAGTCTTCTGTTCTCTCACATTTTGGACCAGCTTGGGAGGCCTGCCATGCTCTCCCCGCAAAAACCTCATTATGGCAAGCCTTTTCATTCCTTCTTGGTATGTGTGTAGCATCATCAGTCTCAGAGCTTGTATTCAATTTTGCCTGGGAGTCCATACCATCCCTGTGGGATGGCCACCACACAGACACCCAGCCAAGCATTTCACATTTTACAGCTGGGGAAGCTGAGAAACAGGATAAGTATACACAGGTCACACAGTGAGCACGCTGTCAACAAAGACAGCATTCTGCTGACCAAACGGTAACAGTAGTGGTCAGCATGATGATGATGCTGTATGTCTTTGGAATTGAAAATATATTGTAAAGTGGTCTTTAAAGGCTGTTTCAAAATATCATAGAACAGCCTTGCCTTCGTTATCTGGTAATCCAGGCTACTGTTTGATTAGACTAATACATTAAACAATGAGGGTTATGATTCAGCTCTAGAAAGCTAAGGCCGGTCAATTTGGCACTAGAAAGAATTGTTTCAGGAATGTCTCCTTTGACTGTCTCCTGGTATTAGGCGGCCCCAGCCAACGGCACACTTTATCTAGATAAAGAAACAGAGGACTCTATTTCACATGTCTTTCCAAAAGAGGTGGATGAGCCACAAATTAAAGAATGTGTCACATAGTTACTAGGTCGATTCGCTGTTATGGAAGTATCAAGTGGGGAAAGGATCCTCATGAAGCCTTCCTGGAATTTTGGCAGTAGAAGGAGGTAGATTATGTGGGATCCTCTGCAAGTAGAACAAAACAGTTAAAAATGCATAAAAAGCAGAGAATAGTCATGCTTACATTACCCAGGGGGGCCATCAGGAGTTCCTTTGGAATAACCTCTCCTTTTCCTTGATCTTTTGCAGTAATATGATAACATTTAAAACCAAGGTATGCAGTAGTAGATAACATGTCTATAAAGATGTGATAAAGGACAGTTAAAGGTACTTTAAAAAGAAAAAATGAAAAAAAGGGGCCAAGCAAGAAAGAGAGATAAGACGATCAAACAATCATGTCGGACATTTTTGAGATCTTACTGTTTTCAGGTATGCAAAATACTTCACATTCACCATCTCATTTAACCCTTACAATAGTCCTGGGAAGGAGACATTATTTCCATTTTAAGGTCAGCAAACTCAGACTCAGAGAGACGCAGTGTCTTATCCAAGGTCACACTCCTACTAATTGGTGAAGTCCAAATTGGACCCTCACTCCAAAGACACACCTTGCAATACACCCTCTGAAGTGCTGCCTACTGATTACTTCCAAAAAATGGTGTAGAACTCAGAATGCTATCACTTGAAGATCCATTTTCATTTCCTCCCAGTCATTTACATTTGAGATAAATGGTTCCCTCAGTTGCTCATCAATATACCATAATTCTTAAGGAGACCATATTTCTAAATATTTCTAAAACTGTGTTTTACACACTTTGTTCATACGCCTTTGTGATTTTTTTCTTACCTGCTAATGTTTTCCTTGAAATTTGCTGTTTCTTTTTATTTCAGCTTCTTCCTAAGTTGTAGTGTTCATGAAGTCATATGTTTGATATGCTTACATTTTTCTAATAGTTATTAAATAAAAATATATAATCATTAAAACAAAATATCCATCCTATTCCAGAGTGCTTCATATTTCACATCTGGGAAACGTTGTTCTTTTTTAAAAAAAGAAAAAAAATAGATATATATGTATATATATATTTTATTGATTTTTTTGTAGAGAGGAAGGGAGAAGGATAGAGAGTCAGAAACATCCATGAGAGAGAAACATCGATCAGCTGCCTCCTGCACACCCCCTACCGGGGATGTGCCCGCAACCCAGGTACATGCCCCTGACCGGAATCGAACCTGGGACCCTTCAGTCTGCAGGCCGACGCTCTATCCACTGAGCCAAACCAGTTAGGGTGGAAATGTTGTTCTTGACTTGTAAGCAGAGAGAACTGAAATGCACCTCCTCAAACCACCCCTATGGCAGAGCTGCCCTTCTCATAAAGAACACCATTCCTGCACAATTAAGGTGGATTTTTTTGTTTCAGCCTCACCCAACCAAATGGTGAGATGTCTTCCTGGTTTCCAAATTCTAAAACCGTCTACCCTCACTTGGTAGAACTTACCATCAAATGACCTAGAGAGTACTGTGCCAGGATCCTGACACTTCTACCCGCCCGGTTCAGGCTCTTCACACTTGGCCTTTGACTTGCCAGTCTCCTGCCTCTCCCCCAACTCAAGCAGGATCCCCTACTCATCTTCAACATCTCCTTTCACATTGAGCCATTTCTCAAGGTACAGTACAATTTGCTCATCTTATTCATGCCAAGTGTGGAATTAATAAGTTACTGTGACACCCCTCCCAAGTAAAATACTTGCACATCAATTGGGCTTTCTGGAGGCCATGGTTTGACTTTGAAAGTGGCACTCCAGGTATTTTGACAGCCTGAGGTAAGACAGTGCTTCAGGGCCCTTCAGATCACCACATGAGGTATGTGGCCACTAATTCTCTCTGTGTGGTCCGATCCTGTCTCCACCAGGAATCCTGAGACCCTTGATAACATGGCTAAGCATGGAATTTCACCCATGATATCCCTCAGGGATTGGTTTGGATCTCCTTTTATTACAACGCCACCCCCCACCCCATTTTAAAAAATATGCAGTACTCTCTCCTGTCCACATTTCCAGAAGACATCACACTATTTGTGAAAAATTCATCATTCTTTTCTTTATCTTAAAATATACTTTATTATTAAGACATTTTCCTAGTATTACATAATTGTCAATATGTAAAAATACATGTGTAAATAATAACTATGCATCACTTCACAAAATAAACTTTGCCTAACTTTGTTTTGGTGATCGAAGCATAAAACTTTCACTCCTGGGGATCTTAGAGACCCAAGTTTTATGCTTGAAGATTGGAAGGAAAATAAAAGGATTCCCTCTATTAATCTGAAAGACAGCAACTGGGACCTGCTCTAGAACAGTCATGTGAAGTTCAAGACCATTTTACATTTATTCTAAGAAACAACAGTAAAATGATGTTGAATAAGATAGGAGACACAGAAGGCAGTCGGGGGAACATGATACATTGCTATCTGTGCTCTTGATCTTGAAATTTGCCTTTATTTATGTATCTGAGGCTCAGCAGCTGCCTCCACACCTAACCGAGGAACTGTTGGTATGTTCACTCCCTCTTCTTTCTTCTTGGAGGGCGCATCTCCCGGGCCACATGTTTTCTTGTTTTGTTTTGCGTTGCTGCTAAAAGAACATCCAAGGGGTGAGAGAGGGCTGACCAAAAAGAGTTGGAATTGGCCCAAAACATTTGACTATTTCTTGGCACCTGCGAAAGGAAGAAACTTTTTATTATTAAGAAGAATGTCCTCACTGTTTGCTAAACATACGCTGTCTTGAGCAGCTGTGTGTCGTGGGAGCCCCTTTTGTTGCTGAGGAAACTCGCTAAATGTGGCCTGTCACCTTGTCATCAAAGCATTCAAATATTCCATCTGATTATCCTTCCCAGCTAAAAATGGACATGTTGGGGATTGTAGAACTTGCTTAGGCAATGCTTTCCGACATATAAAAGTGCCCCATTCCTCACAACTATAGAACTGATTCTCTTCCTTCAAATACCAACATGGGCAAAATATATGTCTTTATACCCAGAATCCTCTGTGTAAAAATTCTACCTTTGTGACTTCAAGTTGAGGCAATGGCATCGTTAAAAGCAAATGGGAAGATACAAGTCTGCAGTATCATTCTTCATGGATATAATTGGAAATAATGCCTGTATATTTTTTTCCAAGGTCAATCTCCTCCAAGGGCATTTTAAAGTTTGAGTAAATACAGCTTTTCATCATATTGGGATTAATCAGAAATAATTAAACCCAAATTCTTGTATTTCTAGGAAGAGCAAAAAGGCAGCCAATTTCTTCCTCCTGATTTATACCATGAAGTGTGAGGTAATGACTAGTCCCCATCAACATGTGCTGTTTGCATCAGAGGTCTTTCCAAGTGTTATCTTGGCAGCAAGCGAATGCTCCTCCATTATCTTCCTCATCTAAATGTGAAGATATTGGTTTTTTTGAGCTCCTATTCTATGCCTGGCACTGTGTTGGGCACTGGGGATAAAAGAGTAAAGAAGATACAGTTCATATTCTTAAAAAGGGTTCTATCCCCCCAAACAGAGAAGTCAAGTGTCTAACAAGTCAGATCTTTGAATGAAAAAGTTCCCAAATGTAACCCGCAGGGACAGTTGGAGTGAATGGTAGTGCCGGAACAGCATGTAGAAATGAGATACATACAGCCTTCCTATTAGGAAGGCCCAATAACCTCTGGCTACCTTTTAGACAGCCACGTTGGGTAAACCATACCTAAACCATAGTGGTTCTTCTGTTTTTGCTGTAAGCATTGCCTAAAGGTAAATGAAGCAGGAAGCATCCATTATGTAGGCTATCACCTATGCCTAAACGCAGTGAACATTGCTGTTGTAAGAAATATTGGACTATGCATCTAGTTTTTACCTATTGTCTGTCAACTTCATACCTGACATACCTGGAGGGCGGGGTAACTGATAGCTGCTTCTTTGATCTCACCATAGTTCCTCAGGGAGAGTCACAGTGGGGCTGGGACTGGAGATAGCTTTCCTTTAGTTGGGTCGCTAGGGATAATCTGCATCTTGCCCTAGAACAGTGTTTCTCAAAGGATGAGTCAAATAGGGTGAATTTCTGTTAAAAAAAATATATATATATATTCTTAGACATACTCAAGTTTGCTGACCCTGAATTGCTAGGAATGGTGTGTGGGGGTAGAGGGGGGGGGAGGGGGCGGGGGCGGGCAGGGGCTGAAATCAACAAGTTTAACGTTTTTCAAGGGCATTTTTGGCATACTGAAGTCTGGGGGAAAGCCCACTAAGAAGTATCCTGAAGAAACTGATTTGGGTTCAAGAAAATCAATGAAAGACTATACACCTGAGGGTTTCAAACAGTGGAGTCCAGCCTAATGGTCCGCTAGTGGACTGCATAGTCCAATGCATTTAATATTTATAGAATTAAGATGCTTTGAAGGTTCCCAAAGTGCCATAATATAGGAAGAGCCAGTGGGTGACACAGATGAAATCCTCCAGTTAGTCATACCACTTAAAATTCTTCAATAATCAAATATTCATGTGATTAAATAAGCTTAACTCTTTTAATTTGTAATTTCCTCTGGTAGATTCCAGGAGGAGGTATGGGTCAACTACATTTTTGGTGTGAATTAATCTTATTAACTTTATCTTCTTTAAATAATATAATGGGATTAAAAAAGGAGGATTGTTAGCCCATTTAGTATGTCTCTCATAGCTCAATTAAAAATGTATATTCCTGAGACTGTCCATGATGGCCAGTTCTGTGTGTCACGTTGGCAAAGTCACAGTACCCAGTTACTTGGTAATAAGCAATCTAGGTGCTGGTGTGAGGATGTTTTGCAGATGTGGCTAAATGAGTTGACTTTAAGGAGATTATCTTTGATAATCAGGGTGGGCCTTATCCAATCAGTTGAAAGACCTAAAGAGCAAAACTGAGATTTTCCTGGGAAAATAGAACTTCTGCTGCAAGACTGCAGCATCAACTCGTTCCTGCGGGCCTGCCCTGCAAATTTCAGACTTGCCAATTCCTTGAAATAAATCTTTCTCTGTAGATAGATAGATATTTTACATATATATATGTAAAATGTGTGTGTGTGTGTGTGTGTGTGTGTGTGTGTGTGTGTGTATCTGTTTCTGATATCTGCTTCTGGTTCTGTTTCTCTGGAGAACCCTGACTGCTACACAATCTTACAAACTTCTCTCTTCCGGTCTTAACAGCAGGGAAGTGGGAGAAGCGGGGGGTGGGAGGAGCGTGATGCTCATGAGGGAGAATGGCACATCCATGGACATATGCTCCTGCCTTAGAGGGAGAAGGCAGGGATGCAAGATAAGTGAGCTTCCTGCTCCAGTAAAGCAACAAGGGTTCTTAGGTTGGAGGGTAAACAGACTCCTTTTACTTCCAACAGGCTCTACAGACGCCATCTGATCCACTTCAGTGCTGTTCCCATACTCTGCCCAGGCTTCTAAAGCCACCGTCCCTGCATCCTCTGCCCACAGAACCATGTGAGGTAGGAAGGGGTGAGCAGTCCACTAGCGGGCCATTAGGCTGGACTCCACTGTTTGAGACCCTCAAGTGTATAGTCTTTCTGCTTTATTCTCCATCTAACTCCACTCCCCTATTTGTTTCTAACACTAATTTTTTTTTTAAACAAAGCTGAAGTTTTCCTGGTTGAAGGCCAAGAAAGGTCTATAAAGTTTCTTCCCTTTGAAAATCTTCCTTACAGCAGGTGAACTAACCCTCAGAGCTCCATTTCGCTGGGCCATGAATAATAACCTTAGAGTCCAGAAATAACTTGTCATTTGTGGCTTCCTATGCTTGCTCCCTACAACACACCCTATTAAAGACTCACCTTATTGAAATGGAGTTGGATCAAAGCTGTTGCCTTTGTTTGCTACACCTGTTAGGTGCCTGAAAGTGCTGACACTATAGAAATATTAGAAAGAAAGAAATGCCACAGGTCAGCAGTTATTTGCCCAGCCAAGGTAATTCATCTTATCAAAAACCAAGCATGGTGTCCTTTCCACAATCCCTACTGCCTTCCTCAGTAGATGAGGTCATTAAGTGATTTGGCATTTAAAGGTTAAGCAGTTGCAAGAGTTGGCAACGATTAAAGGAAATAAAAGCTGATTCTCAAAAATCATCCTAGCAAGCAGTGGTTTCCTACCGTAAAGAATCTCTCATTGTATCACATCATAGCCTTTAGATTTCATGTTGAGATATGTTTGGGGCATTGCTCTTTCTACTTAAGAATTGAATGTAAGGTTTCACATAAGAAAACTACAAAAGGGCTTGGCACTGACTTGTGGAATTTACCCAGAACACAGCATTTATTGTGTCCCACAGCAATTTATTTGTTTAACAAGCACAACAGCTAGTAAGTGGCAGAAATAGGATTTGAGCCCCTCTCTGCTTGAATTCAAAAACCATACACATTCTTTCATTCACCCATTTAACAGAGCCTTATTGATCACTTACTAAGTACCAGCATGGTGTTGTATGTCACATAATCTTGGGGGGAAAATATTAAGAAGGACTAGTGGTGATATTTGCCCAAATCTACCTCCCACCAACTGAAAGTGATGGAGAGGGACTAAGTCAGGTCCTGAGGTTACAACAAATTAAGAAGAATTTATGACTACACCTACTTAAAAATAAGAAATACCATTCAGAAAGTTTATCCATTTCTCTGTTTTTACAATTTCACAATCCAGTCCACTTCTACTCTTTGATGTCCTAAGATGAAATTATTTGGAAAAATCCCCACTTTGGAGTGAAACAGGTATCCTCATTGTATACTATTTAACCATTCATGTACACTGAACAAGACATTTAATTTCTAGTAATCTATCTTTTTAAAATATATTTTATTGATTTCAGAGTGGAAAAAAAAGGGAGAGAGAAATAGAAACATCAATAATGAGAGAGAATCATTGATTGCTGCCTCCTGCATGCCTCACACTGGGATCAAGCCTCAACCGGGGCATGTGTCCTAACCAGAAATCTAACCATGACCTCCTGGTTCATAGGTCAATGCTCAACCACTGAGCCACGCCAGCCAGGCTCTTATCTCTCTTTTAAAAATAATCCAGAATATGCAAATGTTCCATGCATGAAAATCTTTACCACTATGTTATTAAAAATTGAGAAAGGTTGGGTAAATTATGGTATGGTTGGGCAAATAATGGTATTCTACAGTCATTAAAAAAGAATAATTTTATAGATTACTAATCACGTGAAAATTGTTATGAAACAATATTAAGGGGAAAAGACAACTTAACTACTGTATAGGTATATTATGATTAAAACCCAATTTTTTTGGAATATACTCCAAAAAGACCAAAATGCACCAAGATGATAAAAGTGGTTGTTTCAAAATGGTAGGATTTTTGTTACAATGGTAACTTTCCCTTGTTTTTAAGCATTCTTTGTAGAGAAAATAAAATTAAAAAAAATTTTTTTTTTAACACCCTGGTAATAGATAGGACACTCTATGCTAAGTGAATTGATGGCAAACTATTCCAGTTCATGGGGGGAAATATGGTGCTTGAGGCAAACTATAAACAGGGCAAAGTTTTGTATGGATGTGGTTATTACTCTCTAAGCTATTCCTTCACACGCATGACACTTTAATTTTAGTGCAATTTGTTTTCCTTGTAGTGTTTTTCTGTTTTATCTTAACACAATGACTAGAGAGACACCATTCCTTGCCAAAAGCAGTCTAGATCTGAAACCCTTCTGCTAATGGAATCTCTTATCTGCCTGAAACCAGAGCATTGGGCCAAATGGTTTCTTGGATTCTCTTTCAGCTCTACAGTCTAAGCTTCGGTGATTTCACTTATTGTCACTCTGCTGGCAGCCTGGTAGCCCTGCTTCGACTTCATACCATTTCAAGGAAATAGCTGACTAATCAAAACGGAGCTGGGAATACTGTGAGTGCCCTGGGGATATTAGTGAGAAGCTGGGCACTATTTATGTAAGGGCTGCTCCTGTCAGAAAGCTGGAAGAATGACAGGAGAACTTTTCCCTAATGAACCCCTAGCTTTCCACCTGGCCGGGCAGGATGCCAATCCTAAGAAATCACATTTTCAAGTAAACCAAACAATTGGATATGACAGGTTGAGAAACATTGGCCAGAAACGTAGGTGTCACTTTGATATATCTTTACTTAAGAGTTGTTTTATTTTTTATGTCTCGGAGTTGATTAAACAATATTAAGCAAAAGCTTAGAAACATTCCTGCTCCTTGATTTAAGAATTCATCTAAAGGAGACAATCAGATAAGGTGGGAAGAAATATATGTACTAGACAATTTGCCTAAAATAGCAGCATCAACAGCAAGAGCAACAAAAGCTCTAGTAGTCAGGGTTTCTCCATAGAAACAGAACCAGTAGGACAACAGGATATATAAAAATTAATATATATACTGCTATATATAATATTATATACTGCTATATATATATATATATATATATATATATATAGAGAGAGAGAGAGAGAGAGAGAGAGAGAGAGACCAGGAAAGCTGAAAGCTGGTGATATAATTCAGTCCAAAGGTCTGAGAACCAGAAGAGCCAATGGTATAAATCCCAGTCCAAGGGCAGAACAAGATATGTCCCAGCCCAAGCAGACAGACAGACAAAAAAAGGGACAAATTCCTCCTGCCTCTCCCTTTTGTTCTCTTCATGCCATCAACAGATTGAATGCCTCCCACCCACACTGGGGAGGGCAATCTACTAGTACATTCCTGAGTTATCAATTTAAATGCTAATCTCATCTGGAAACACTCAGAGACAACACCTAGAAATACTGTTTAACCTGGAAACCCCATAGCTCAATCAAGTTGACCCATAAAATTAACCTTAACAACAAATGGAAGCACTCTAAATGTCCAACAGTAGAGGATTAGTTAAATACGGTATATCCATACAATGGAATACTATATGGCCAGTCTAAGTGATATTGTATCTCTATTCTTAGTGGTGCTGATGAATTTTCCATAACATTAAATGATAGAAAGATTATAAGAGAATTTGTGGTTTATAATCTAATCTTTTAAAATATGCACATTTGCTTGACTAGAAATCTGAAAGGATATGCACTAAAATGTTAACAGTGATTTATGCCTGGTTTTAGTTTAATATATATTTTGTTTTTGCCCATTTGTATGTCTAATGTTTCTACTTTTAAAAATTAGTCTTTTACAAGTGTTTAAAATTTAAGAAAATATAATTTTAAATCCTGTAGTATCTAGTGCGTACTACTTCTATAAGTGAACTGCTAGCACCTGCAGGGCACTGAAGGCCATGTAACGAAATGTTGACTTGATCAGAAGAGCTGATGGAAACCACACAAAGACTGAAATGTACAGAAAAAATGGGATCAAGGGAGAGAGGTTTCTAGGAGGTCAAGTGTGAGACAATGGTGACTGGTAGTGCGGAGAAGAGGAAAAAATGAAAAATATGTAGGAGATCTGGAGGTTTAGGAAGAAAAAGACACAGCCATACCTTTGGGCTTTGGCTTAAATGATGTAGAAAAGTAAATGCCACAGATTCCGGTTAGTAGGCAGAAGTCAAAAGATCAGTGAAGGCTTACAAGATAAGGTCTAGGGAGGTTTGATTACTGAGACATCCATGGGTTCTGGTAGGCAAGTTAAGTTAATATTCCCACATTTGTCCCTTAACGAAGTCTTCAGCTACATCTTGCCACGCTCTCTCTTTTAATTGCTGCACTTCAGTCACCTTGTCTTTTCACCTGCTCCGATTTGGGGGTTGAAAACCGGAAGTGCCACAGGAGCCAGGCAGGTAAATGAGCGAAGCAGGCCCAATGTGGGCTGTCATAAACTGGGAAAGCTTATGTCGAGTCCCAAAGCGGGTAGCCTTTACCCACTTTCTTCCCACTTTCTTCTGCCTTAGACCCCAAGCTCTGGGAAGGCAGAGGCCAGTGTGGTTTTTATTCGTCAGAGTGCCTGAGTGCCTAAGCAGAGTGCCTATACCCAATAAACACTCAATAAATGCTTGGGGAGTAATCAATGGGTAGATGCTAGGATGTATAACTGAATCATGGCAGAAGCCATGTTCCAACGTATCACAGTGAGTGAGAAGTTCTAGTTATGCAATGCAAGGTAAAAAAACAAACAAACAACAAAAACAGGGTGGGGCCCTAGCTGGTTTGGTTCAGTGGATGGAGTGTCAACCTGCAGACTGAAAGATCCCAGGTTTGATTCCAGTCAAGGGCACATACCCAGGTTGTGGGTTCAATTCCCAGTAGGGGGCATGCAGGAGGCAGTCAATCAATGATTCTCTCTCAACATTGATGTATCTATCTCTTTCTCCCTCTCCCTTCCTTTCTGAAATCAATCTATATATATGCCTAAGTGACCAGTCAACCGGTAGCTATGATACCCACTGACCAGCAGGGGGCAGATGCTCAACGCAGAAGTTTCCCCTTGGTGGTCAGTGCGCCCCCACAGCGGAAGCGCCACTCAACTGACCAACGGGTGCCAGGCGCCGGACTCATGGCTGGCGAGTGCAGCTGCAGCCAAATGATCCTCTCCTGTGGACACTCCCCCTGTGCACCCCTCCCCCATCCCGACCAGGACGAGATAGGGACCGGCATCAGGACTGACTGGCGTGAGCCCACTGCTGGTTCTCGGTCATGGGTGCACCTGTATCGCCTTAGGATGGGTGCCTAGAGACCATAGCAGAGTGGCAGTAAGCCTACCAAGCAGTGGTGGCAGCAGGCACAGCGGGGCCTGGATGAGCAGGAGCAGCGTGGCACCTGGCCTCGGCCCAGGCTCCTCCCCAGCCACCTGCCACTTCGCATCCCTTAGGGGATGTAGGACTACCAGTTTCGGCTGATCCCCGCAGGCCAGGCCTAGGGACCCTGCCGGTGCACAAATCCGTGCACTAGGCCTCTAGTAAAAATATTTTTTAAAAAAACAACAGGGTAGGGCAAAAGTAAGGTTACAGTTGTTCATATGAAAAATTATATAAAAATTAGTAAATAATACAAATCACAACTGTAAACCTATTTTTTCCCCACTCTATACCTGTATACCTTCATAATTGTATGTAGGATGAATGAAAATGTTATTTCTCCCAAATCTCAGTGTCTGACTACAACAAAGGCTATCTCTAGCTAAGACAACAGTTCAACGGGGGTTTCTGATCTATTGGCTGTCCGCCAAAGTGTGGGTTGTGACTGAGGAGTCGCTCTCCTTCTTATCCAGTGGTTCTTTTTTCTGTAGTGAACCAGCTAGTATGCATTCTAGGCTTTGCAGGACATACAGTTTATCTGTCACAACTACTCAACTCTGTAGCACGAGAGCAGCCGTCAACCATAAGCCTGTAGAGTAGACTCTTTGTGAACTCTGCCCTGGGGTATCAGAGACCTTCCTTGGATCTCTGCTTCTGGCAAGCAAAAGGATGAGATGATTATATGGAAGATTATTATAAACCATACCTAGAAGTGGTAATGTTTGCCTACATCTCACTGTCATAACTCAATTACCTGGCCCCACCAACTTCAGGGGAGGAGGGCTGGGAAATATGGTCTAGCTGTACGCCCAGAAGGAAAAGAAAACTAGGCTTAGTGAATTCATAGCGCCGGTCCTTCTATTCACCAAGGACCCGTTAACTTTGTCCCATACATAGAATATACTCAACCTTCTCTCAAAGGAGCAGTTCAAAATCCCAACCGGTCCTGGCATCTGGCTGAAGGTCCAGGATCTCCGGTGATGTGAGCCTTTTCTCTACCAGGTCCAGATGTAATTCTTCGTGGTTGTAAAAAGACAGATTATTTGTCCCTGTCCCTCTCCGCTCCCTAACAAACAATTATGAGATAGGGAGGGTACGCCTGCAATAGATACTCCTATTTGGAAAGGATAAGAAGACACAAAGCAGGGGCTGGTCCGTGCAGTGATAAAACCTCACTGTACAAACCTTCCGCAAGCTCTCTACCCTGTTGGAGTACGTCCTGACTCGGCTTTTTGTTGGGAGCTCCCTTGTCCATTGTTTTACCTGGCTTCTGTCTCTACCCATTTTGTCCATCATCTCCTTGGGCCACATCTGAAGTGGGCACTGGGGACCATGCTCTCCTTAGGGCCTTCCCAGTTTTGTAGATTGCTTCCTGTTTGATTAACTTTTGGGCTCAAAAGTTGTCTTACATTTCAAAGATATTTTAAAGATGGTCATGGTATCTTTGACAACAAAATTTCTTTCAAATATTAATAAGCTTCTAGCTAGTTCCTCATACCACTAACTTTATTTTTTGTCTCCTCACCATAAGCCATTCTCCCTCAATTTAAAGGCCTCTACCATCTAATCGAATGCACGAGAAGGCCACATTCCTGATATGATCTTTGTCACTGGGCTGAGTTTTGGTTTACCTGGGGGGCGGGGGGGAGGATCCCTGGCTTTAATACTCAAAAACGTATCTCTTACTACTTGGTAATCTAAACGGTATCATCTATTCTAATATTTCAACAATTATAGATTTCTTGACATTTAATTCCCTTTCATTTCAGCTTGAAAACCGCCAATTCTTTCCTAAACTCATTTCTTTCCTATAAAACATTACCAAGGACACCTAATAGTAGTCAACACACACTAGCATTCAAATTCCCACCACTTCCCCCAGAGCTCGATTCAGTAAGCACATGGTCTTCTTTCAAGATACTACAGGTGACAATTTTTCAGTCTGTGATACTGCCACTTTATAGCAGAGTATCCATTATTCCAGTGACTTCTATTAGTTTTCTTACCATTCATCACCTTATTTTAGGTGTCTGCTATGGCAGCACCCCACTTCAAGGAACCAGTTTCTGAACCAACATTTAGGTGGTTCAAAATAATAAAAAAATAGTTTTTGACCTGAAATTATTCAACATAAGTGTCCCTGGTTAGCTCTGGCCAGCATGCTCAGTGGTTAGCACATTGGACCTAGAGGGGGCCAAGTTTGATTCCTGGGCAAGGGCACATTGTACCTGGGTTGCAGGTTGACTCCTGGGCATCGGGGGGGAGCACATGTGGGAGGCCACCAATCGATATGTCTCTCTCACATTGATTCCTTCCTCTCTCTCTCTCTCTCTCTCTCTCTCTCTCTCTCTCTCTCTCTCTCTCTCCTCCCTTTTACTCTCTCTAAAAATCAGTGAGAAAAATATCCTTAGGTGTGGATTAACAAAAACAAAAACAACAAAAAGAACCCCAGTGTCTCTGGTTGGATGGATCTCCCTCCCAGGTAGCTTTCTTGCACATGGCAGCTCCAATTGGAACCCAGGCTTGCTTCCAATTTCGTGGCTTTGCCATCCTCCAGGGGCCTGCATCCAGCCACTAAACTAGACCCACGACGGACCCATGTTTCACTGGCCAGAACTCAGTTCTGTGGCTCCACCCAACAGCAAAGGAGAATGGGAAAGATAGCCTAGCTGGATGCCTAGGAGGAAAACAAAAGTGATGTTGGTGAACAAACAGCACTCGCTCTAAACAATGGTTAATGTGGTACAATTTTCCTGACTGTAGGCAGTCACGGGGTCACCAGGCCTACAGGACAGCGATCTCTCTCTTTCCCTCTCTCGGTTTCGATGTTCTGGTCATGAAAGAAAAGAAAGAAGCCGAGTGTTGCAGCGACAAGCAGAAGCTGTCAGACTCACAGGGAGGTAGAGAGAGCAAACGGGGAAAGCCTGTGAATTACAGGCCTCTCAACTGACAGCTGAAACTGCAGACAGCTGTAAAAAGGCAAACCCTGTGTTAAATGGCTTCAATCTGTGAACACCGTCCAGGGATCTTAACACCATGAGCTGAAAAATAGTTGAAACTTTTTTCTCTGGATAAAGAAAGCTAGAGAACTAGATGTAGCTGTGATTTCATAGAGTTTAATATGAGAAGGATAGTTATCTATAGCTAGACATTTCTGTATCTCTGAATCATCATTTTTATTGTATGTTTTTGCTTTTTCATTTTACATTTTAGGGCTAATTATGTTTACTCTTGGAAATTATAATTGATTAAATTATAAACGTTCTTATTCTTTTACTTCACAGCATTTATTAACTAATTCATCTATTTATTCAACAAATGTCTATTAAAGTCCAATTAAATGCTAGACACTGTCCTAGGTACTCTTAAAAGACAAACAGGCCCCAGCCCTCATGGAACGTACAATCTACTGGGTAAGGCACACATTAAATAAAAACTCTGGGACCAATTGGTTTTAGTATATGGTTACAAAGTGTGAAGGTTGTAAGAGTATCTGGTTATGAAGGAGAACACAGGAAGTTTTCAGATGTATCATACAAAAGACTGAACCTTCCTGAGGGGTTAAGGACACCTTCCTTGATAAAATCACATTTTATCCTATATAATAAAAGCTTAATATGCACATCTGTTTAACCAATCAAAGCGTAATATGCTAATGATATGCTAAGGCCACTCAACCACTCACTATGCCATGCACTGACCACCAGGGGGCAGACACTCTGACCCGTAGGTTAGCTTGCTGCTGGGGTCTGGCCAATCGGGACTAAGCGAGACAGGCCGGACATGCCCTGGAGCCCTCCCACAGTCCCTCCCGGCTGGCCAACCTCCTGCATCCCTCCCTGGCCCAATCGTGCACCGGTGGGGTCCCTCAGCCTGGCCTGCACTTTCTCGCAATCCAGGACCCCCTGGGGGATGTCAGAGAGCTGGTTTTGGCCCAATCCTGCAGGCCAGGCCGAGAGACCCCACTGGTGCATGAATTCATGCACCAGGCCTCTAGTTTTTAAATAAAATATTATATATTTAAGAGTTACAAAAGGATATGTACTGAAAAATGTTTTCCTACCTGACACCTTTGTCCCCTGCCTCCTACACTCTCTGCCCGAAAGTAACTAGTTTTCCTAGTTCCTTGTGTGTACTGTTCCATTCCTTGCTTTTATATTCCAGAGATTGTTCTATGACAGAGAGTCTTGTCACTCTTCAGTAAAAGCTGCATGATATCTCATTGCATGGATTACCACAACTTTTAATTAGCTTGGGTATTAGTTTCCTATTGGTACTGTAGCAAGTTTCCACACATGTAGTGGCTGAAAACAACAGATTTATTATAGTAGAGTTTTTCAGGTCAGAAGTCTGACATGGGCCTCGCTAGGCTAAAAAATCACGGTGTCATAAGGACTTTGCTCTTTTCTGGAAGCTCTAGAGCAGTGGTTCTCAACCTTCCTAATGCCTTGACCCTTTAATACAGTTCCTCATGTTGTAGTGACCCCCAACCATAAAATTATTTTTGTTGCTTTCATAACTGTAATTTTGCTACTGTTATGAATCGTAATGTAAATATCTGATATGCAGGATGTATTTTCATTGTTCGCGACCCACAGGTTGAGAACCACTGCTCTAGAGGGAAATCAGTTTTCTTACCTCTTTCGCTTCCTAGGAGCTGCCTGTATCCTTTGGCTCACACCCCCTTCCATCTGCAAAGCCAACAACAGAGTCTTTCTCATGCTCTCATTTTAACACTGACTCTCCTATAGCCCCTTTCCACTTTTAAGGACCCTTGTATGACATGGGGCCACCTGGATAAGCCAGGATACTCTCTCCATCTCAAATCAGCTAATTAACAACTTTAATTCCATCTGCAACCTGAATTCCCTTTTGCCATATAACATATTCAAAGACTCTGGGTATTAGGGTATGCCTAGATCTGTGGACATCTTGGCGGGAGGTGAGGGGCATTATTCTGCCAATTATAGGCCCTATTGATTGACACATTATTTCTAATTTTTTTTATTTTAAAAAACAGTGATAGAATAAGTATATTATTATAAATATGTCATTTTTGCATATGAAAGTTCTGGGTCAAAGATAGCCATTGGCAGGCATCGTTTCATATAGTAACAAACAGCCATTTGTGTTTTCCTCCCTGGGACTATCTGTTCATACCCTTTGTACAACTGTCAGCTTTTTTAAAATGTATTTTCATTTTCTTTATTACTGGTAGAAGTACTTTACATAGTGAGGAAATAGTTCCTTTATCTATAATGTATTGGAAATATTTCCCCCAGTAAATTGTTGACCTTTTCACATGTTTTATTGACTTTTGCTATGTAGACATTTTAAAAATGTATTTATGAAGTTGAAATGATCAATCTTGTTTAAGTGCTTCTGGATTAGTCCTATTTCCCCACTTTGAGATTATTTTTTACGTGTTTTTCTTTTTTCTTCTATAGCACTGTGATCTTTGATTCATCTGGAATTTATTCTGGTTTCAAAACCTCTTCTTTCCCTTGCTCTGGAATGGCTTAAATGGCATTGAAACCATCATGACCTGGTGTTTCTACCCCTGTTGGTTCCTTCCAATTTCTCCTCATATTTCCTGTACTTTTTACTTGAGGAATATTAGTGTTGCACTCCTTGTTATTATAATTTGTCTTTACTTCAATTTTTTCCAGTGCTTAATTCCTAACCACTGTTTTCTGCGTTGGCACTTCATTGATATGACTTTGACCATCCTGTTATTTTCAACCTTTCTAAATCATCTGGTTTTAGATGTGTTTCATGTTGTAATAGTGAGCCAATATTTATTGAACTTTTACTGCGTGACCATTCTAAATGCTTTACATATATTAACTTGCTAAATCTTCTCAATGATTCACTGAGTTAACTTTAATTAATATCCCCATTTAATCAAGGAGGAAATTGAGGCACTGAGAAATGAAGCAAATTGCCCCAAAATGACATAGATTTAAATCTAAGCAACTTGGCTCTACAACTGTTAATAAACTCTCCTTCATATTGCTTTGTATCCAGAGTGCAGTCGAGGTTAGTTTGTGTTTTTAATCCAGTCATATTTTTAAAAGGGAGATATTTTAGCCCATTTTTACTTTCTGCTATGACAGATAAAATTTGGGTTTGCTTTTGCCATTTTTCGTACTTCCTGTTTCATTGCTTAACATTTTTTTTTCATTATTTCCTCTTCTTGTATGTGTGCGTAATAATTCTGATTACTTGGAAGGTTTATGTGTTTGTTTTAGTGATTTTTAGGTACTACAATTTTGTACAAAACTGTATATACTTATATATGTATTTAATTAACACATATTAACATATATTCTGTATTTCTCTAGGTGTATTTACTGGTTTCCTAATCTAGCAGAAGCAGGCCATTTCACTAAAAGTAAATTTGTCCAAAGCTAATTCACTATGCCAACTCACCAAAAGTCAATTTTCTCCAAGGCCAATCTGCAGAACGACTTTTAGGAAATTGCCTTGCAGCCACTATAAGTAATAGCAAAATTAGCATATTTCCTATCTCTCCTTCCTTACCTCTTACTACTAAAGAAAAAAATCACTTATGACACTTGTGAAAGACAGCCACCCTGACTTTATTCAGAGGGACGATTACAATTGATTTTGTAGTAGGGACTCAACTCTGAATACAGTAAGAAAAAGTGGGACGTGTGAGTGAAGTAGGGAGCAGAAGAAGCAGGTACTGGTGGAAAGAGTGGTCCTTGGAGAAGCCGCACGATGCAGCCTGGGAAGGAATGGAGGAGGGAAAGCTTCGCACAGAGACTGCTGTGGAAGACAGTTTGGCTAATGAAACGGGCTCTCTGAGTTCTCGGGCACGTGTATAATGATCGTCCTCGGATGTCGCTATGTTGCCCAAGCCAACCTCAGTCGAGGAAATTTGGGAGGAGTCCTCACTGAGAACGTTGGAGTTGCAATGGCGATCGTCATGGCCATTTATGTGACGGGGGTGTCTCTGGTGGCCAGTCAACCCTGCTGTGTCTTTTGCAATGCGTCTCTTTGGACAGATGAAATGGTTCAAATTTCCTTTTTATGTGGGAGCCCCATTCCTGGGAGCCTTCGCAGGGTCCACAATCCTCTTTGGTATTTACTATGATGGACTTAGATCCTTTGCTGTTGGAAAACTGCTCATTGTGGGAGGAGATGCAACAGCACACATTTTTGCAACGTACCTAGTTCCGTATGTGTCTCTGGCAAATGCATCTGCAGACAAAGTAATGCCCACATGTTCCTCCTCATGATTGTCTTCGCCATCTTTGACTCCAAAAGCAGGGGAGTCCCCAAAGGCCTGGAGCCCATTGCCATCGGCCTCCTGGTTATTGTCCTTTCTTCCTCTTTGGGATTGAACTGTGGCTGTGCCATGAATCCATCGCGAGACCTGAGTTCCAGACTTTTCACTGCTTTGGCAGAATGGGGGTTTGATGTCTTCAGAGTTGGAAATAACTTCTGGTGGATCCCTGTTATAGCCCTATGTTGGTGCTGCCAGGGAGGCCTCATCTATGTTCTTCTCGTTGAAATCCACCACCCAGGCCCAAATCCAAACTTCGAGGCAGAACCACTGGAGGACAAACTACAGAAACATGAACTTAGTGTGGTAATGTAGCAGGATGCTCAGTTCTAGGTTTACAATGGGCTGCGCTGATGTTCTCTTCAGGAAAGATGGCATCTAGCTGCCTATGTTTTCATAACACTGGGGTGGATCTGCCCAACGTTCTCTGCTAGCCATTTGGGTCACCTGATTGGAAAAGCATCTGAATGAAGTTTTGAAAACAGTGACCTCTTCTCTACCAGCTCCCGCTGCCCTCAGAGTAGCATGGATTGTCCGCTGAAGCAGCCTTCTCTTCACCCTGTTTATTTCATTCTTTCATATGAATTTTTATTGCTGAATGAGCACTAATAACTTGAAACTTTGACCTTGGGGGGAAAAAAGAAAGAAAAAGTGGGAATTGATAGCCAAGGAACAGGGCAAGGGGTCAGTGGATGGAAAATTGCTAAGAGGAAAGATTAAGGGTAGGGGTTCTTGCTAGACCAACTCAACAGGATTCTTGCTGAAGGCAGGCCAGAGTGATAAGATACCAAGCACAGGGGATGAAGAATTTGATCAGATATCAGGGTGTAAAATTTTCCCAAAACTGACCCAACAGGATTCTTGCTGAAACTGGACTAAATGGGCCACAGAGTCCAAAATCAGGGACTAGTCAGAAAGAGGAGCCTGATTCAAGTTTGGTCAAAGGAGAAAGTGATTGTGTTATTTTTCTTAGTGTTTCTTGTTACACCTTAAAGTAAATTACACCTGCATTACTTGATTTATCTTTATCTTTCTACCCCTGGTCATAGAAGATGGGAAAATCTGCATATTTATCTTTCATTGTATTGCCCCCTTTCCTCCAACTTTTTAGTTAATTCATTTATACTTTGCCATGATTGACAACATTTATAGTCTACTCTGGACTTTTATCCTCTCAATTTGCTTTAGTTTTACCAATTAGATCAGGGGTCCTCAAACTACAGCCCGCAGGCCACATGCAAATACAAATATTGTATTTGTTCCCGTTTTGTTTTTTTTACTTCAAAATAAGATGTGTGCAGTGTGCATAGGAATTTGTTCATAGCTTTCTTTTTAACTATAGTCCAGCCCTCCAACGGTCTGAGGGACAGTGAACTGGCCCCCTGTTTAAAAAGTTTGAGGACCCCTGAATTAGATGGATTGAATGTTTTCTGTCGATCTGTTTACTGTAGTGTTTTTACTTGTCATTTGATTGGCTGAAGTTTGACCTCTTCAAGAGAATCATGGGATCTTTATTCCTTGAGTCTTAATATGTTCAAAAATACCTACTGGGAAAAAGGTCAAGAATCATGATTTCACTCATATGTGTGATATAAAACAAACCAAAAAAATGAACAAACAAAGGAAACACACAAAGAACTTTACTGACACCGAAAACAACAGTATGGTGGTTGTCAGAGGGGACAGGGGGTTGGGAGGAAAGCTTGAAAAGGGTAAATATATGGTGATGGAAGGAGACTAAACTTTGGGTGATGAGCACACAGTGCAATATGAAGATGATGCATTATAGAATTGTACACTTGGAACTTTTATAGTCTTATTAACCAATGTCACCCCAATAAACTTAATAAAAAATATTTGTTTCATGGATGTAATGTCCTCCTATTTCACTGAGTTATTAAGTCTAAAAGTTTTTCCTGCTCCTCTCATTTTTTTATTCGCACGGTTGTTTTAGTTTGTTTCTTCCTGTCTTAAGTACTAGAGCTGTGGTTCTCAACCTTCCTAATGCCGCGACCCCTTAATACAGTTCCTCATGTTGTGGTGACCCCCAACCATAAAAGTATTTTCGTTGCTACTTCATAACTGTAATTTTGCTACTGTTATGAATCGTAATGTAAATATCTGATATGCAGGATGTATTTTCATTGTTACAAATTGAACATAATTAAAGCATAGTGATTAATCACAAAAACAATATGTAATTATATATGTGTTTTCCGATGGTCTTAGGAGACCCCTGTGAAAGGGTCGTTCGACCTCCAAAGGGGTTGCGACCCACAGGTTGAGAACCGCTGTACTAGAGACTTTCTTCAAACGTGTAATGATCCTTTGCTTTCCGTTCAGATTTCAGACTGAGGTGCTGAAAATGGATTGGAACTTGATATGCAGTGATGGGGCTTGGAAATTAATGAGCTTCACTGGGGAATAATTTTAGAAGAGACTTAGTTCTTTCTTTGGGGGCTTTCGTAAACTCACTTTCACCTGAAATTCCCCAGTTGTGAGTTGGGGTTGGGCAAGGATTAAGCATGGTTGTTAGAATTCTGGGACCCAAGAAAAGAAAGTTGGAGGGTCCAACTCACCTCTCAGGAAATAGACTGGTTACCGTTACCCTCAAGGCCTCCTGATGACCCCAAGTCCAGAGGCAGCCAGTCTGTCTGGTTCAGGTTTTCCCAGCAGGTGATCTCCAGCGTCTGCTGAGGCTCAGAGAGGAAGTCTCAGGACTATCTGGCATAAGGAAGGGGAAGAGGGATTTAACTGTTCTTTTTAAACATTTGTGATCCTTTTTCCTGTTTTCAATCTACCCCGCACTTCCGTCTTAAAGTTACCTGTTGCCTTCAATATCTGAGTTTCCATGAGAGCAATTCTTTTGTTTCTTGCGAGCTTTATGCCCGTGTTTCAGCTTTCTCTGGTCCGCTAGGTCAATCATCATCTGGTTTTCCAGTTTCAACATGTTGTTGACATAAATCACCTTTTCCTCCCATTCTCTTTTGTTATGGGGGGGTTTGCCTTTTCAGAATTTACCATCCTTCTGGTGAAGTTTTGAGTGAAAGCAGACATAAATGGGCAATTCCGTCCGTGACAGCCATGGAGATACACTTCTCAGATGGCCTGCTGCAGGGAGTATAACTGACTGAAGGCCCCAGCTGCTCTCTGAAGTCCAATACAGTCTGTTCATCCTCACCCGAGGACATTTTTCCCATTGATTTTTAGAGAGAATGGGGAGAGAGAGAGAGAAGCATCAATGAGAGAGGAAAACATCAATTGGCCCTAGCTGGTTTGGTTCAGTGGAAAGAGCTTTGGCCTGTGAACTGAAGGGTCCCGGGTTTGATTCCAGTCAAGGGCACATGCCCAGGTTATGGGTTCAATCTCCAGTAGGGGAAGTGCAGGAGCAGGCCATCAATGATTCTCTCTCATCATTGATGTTTCTATCTCTCTCTCCCTCTCCCTTCTTCTCTGAAATCAATAAAATGTATTTTTTTTTAATCAATTCGCTGCCTCTTGCATGCCCCACCCTCTATTGGGGATCCAGCCAGAAACCCAGGCATGTGCTCTGACCTGGAATCAAACTGGCAACCTCTTTGTGCATGGGAGGATACTCAACCACTGAGCAACACTGGCCAGAGCCAATTCAGAATTCTTTATCCAACAAAATATATTTCAGGAATAAAGGAAAGTCAAGACATTCTCTGATAAAAGAAAAAGAAAATTTGTTACTAGCTTACCTATTCTAAAGAATAGCTAAAAGAAGTTCTTAAAACAAAAACAAGAAAATAAAGAAGAAAAAAAGGATGAAAGGAAGGCAGGCAGGAAGGAAAAGATGTTTGGAATATCAGGAAAGAAGAAAGAACAACAAAAAGAATAAAAATATGGGTAAATACAATAGATCATTCTCCTCTTAAGTTTTCTAAAGTGTGTTTGATGGAAGCAAAAGGGAAGGAAGACAAACAATTCCCAAATTAAGTACAAAGGGAATAAAGTAGAACTCACCACCAGAATAAATAGGAATTCTGGAGAAAGTTTCCCAATTTATGTAAAAACAAGATGATATAAAGCAAAACAAAATAAAAAACAGCACCACAACCCTGCAAACATTCTACAGGAAGAAAGAATATATAATTCACAAAACAGATGAGTAACCCAATCTGTATGAAAACATAGCCTATCAAGCAGAAAGTAATTCTCCTCAAGTATTTCATGATGTACAAAAACCTTATGAGAACATGAATAAATACAACAAAAATGCAAGATCCAAGTAATAAACACAAGAAAAATTGGAAGTGGAGATTGAAGAGCTAAGAAAAAAATTGAAGCAAACAATCACTCCATCAATAAACTAGTAACTTCAAGGAATAACATAGAGATGGCTAAAATACAGAAAAGACGTGATAATTACTGTATATAAATGCAGAGGCAAAAACATTATTTTAAAGAATTTAAAAATTATAGAGAAGATAATAGCTACGGAGGAAAGACAAAAATAATCCACTCCAAAGCTACTTCCTGAAGTAGAGAATCCCACAGATATATACAGAAGGTACATAATATAATATAGAAGAATTTCCCTGAAATAGAAGACATAGTATGCAAATTGATAAGGTATACCGTATTTTAGCCATATTTGACATATAAAAATCAACACTGAATCAATTCAACCATAATAAAAAATTCTCAGGCATTCAGAAAAAAATATATTTAAATCACCTAGAGGTCATCTTCCAGCTACCTTGGCCCTATTTTTGAGCCCAGTAATTTTTGACAGCTCTAGTAGATTGTCTCAAGTATTAGGAGGTCTTTCATCTCTGGCTGGTGGGAAGATGAATTATTAACAAATCTGTGTGATTTTCAAGAAGTTTTCCATCTGTTCCTTTTTAGTAGCTTTTTCCCTGACATGATAGTTTCCTCAACACATGAACTGATCAGTCCTTAGGTAAAGATTCAAGGGAAACCCTTGTAGAACTCTTTTTCCCTGAAGATTTCTCTTCCCCGTGCCTCTGTCTCATGACTTCTACACACCTTGGCCTCCCTAAGCTATGAACTCTGACATCTCATCTCAGAGAGGCTAATGGACTCTGTTTGGGTCCACACTATCATTCTGAGAACTGGAGACTCCCTGGGAAGTGAGATGGAACAATCATAGGACTTCCCTTACTTGTTTTCATTGTCTTAGAAATCGCTCCTCTGCACAACAGGTAGAGCAGAGGAGCGATTTCTAAGACAATGAAATCAACTATTTCAATGAATGCGTTCAGCTCTTCTTTAAGACAGGAGGATAAATCAAGGCCCTGTAAGTCCATATGGGCTAGAAGCAAAAGTCTCAAACTTCTGTTATTTTCCCCTTCAAAACTGTAGAGTTTTTTGTTTGTTTTGTTTTTGTGTAGAAAATAGCGTTCATGTTGGTTAGGAAACATCTATCTAAAGTTCCTCAATTTCTTCAGTTTCATTTTTATATCTCTATGGATTCCAAGTAAAAATAAACTTAGTAGCTTGATTTTCTAGGAATTATGTCTATTTCTTTCTATGTGTAAATATAAAGAGACATCTGAAGTAATGGGCACATGTTAATGACAGCAATTCTAGGTGGTAAGATTTTGGGTGAATTTTTACTCTTGGATACTTGGTGTTTGTATGTACCACTTTTTTTTTTTAATGTTAAAGACATC
Source organism: Myotis myotis (assembly GCF_014108235.1). NCBI lineage: Eukaryota > Metazoa > Chordata > Mammalia > Chiroptera > Vespertilionidae > Myotis > Myotis myotis. Next base: position 52,453,847 of record NW_023416368.1, on the reverse strand, counting down.
TTGTGATATTTTTACAGTAATTAGAAAGGAGAATAGGGAAAATATGGGAGTAATTTTTTCAAGGATAATGGAATCTTAGGGAAAGGTAACTTCAGAGGAGGAAGAATACCTATTCTCTCTGAGATAAAAAGATAAAAGATAATTGTAGAGATTAAAAATCCAATCCAGGTTAAGGGATAAAGTTCACACCAATGTTCAGTTAAGCTCCATCATTTTAGAAAAGTAAGCGATGAGGTCATTTCCAGTGAAACCATTATTTCATAAGGAACACATCACGGAAAGCATGGACTCCAGGTTTTTAGGGAATTGAACCTTTTGATCTTAAAATTGGGTGTGCCAGTTTTCTGACTCCACTATTCCACTAGACTATAATGTAGTTGAATAAAATGTGAGGGATGGAAATATAAATAGGCAAATGGGAATATGGTGAAATGAAGGAGAACAATAATAACAGTAGCAGTAGTAGTAGTAGTAGCAGCAGCTACCTTTTATTGAACGCATGCTCTGTGCCAAGCAGAATGATAAATGCTTTCTCTACATTTGGTCCTCTTAGCAAGTGAACTGTAAAGAGATTAAGAAATCTGCCCATGGTCACACAGCTAGCCAATGGCAGATCTGGAATCTGAACCCAGTCTGTCTGACAAAGATAAATCTTCGTTTTTTAAATAAAAATTTTTATTTATTTTCTTTACATACTGACTTCTCAAGTAGAGATCTGCCTTTTAATGGTTTTAATGTCCTTATTGAGATGGGTGTTTTCTTAAGTATATTAAGAGAACACATTCAAATGCCCTCCAAGTGTTCTCACCTCTGCACAATGAAAACCGAGTTTCCTCTATCTTGTTTCTTGCCTCTTATGTTACTTTCATTTTTGCAAACTCAATTTCTTCCCCAGTCGTTGGAATGGCACCTTCTAGCTCAGCCTGGATAGAGTATCCATCTTTATCTCCCCCTGTTTGGTAACGTGACACCCGGATGTGGAACCAGGACTTCAATTTCAGCGCCTACACATTTTCTCTTTGACCCTGGCCAATCTTTTTGCTTCCTTGTCTTTAAATGTATAAAGCGAGCAATGAGAACTGGATTTAAGAATATTCAAGGTGCAGAATATTTTTAAAGCATTGGAAAGGTTTTTGACAAAACATTAGAATAGAATTGTGAAACAACATTTTATTGCTTCAAAATAGGGTAAAGTTTACTGATATATTAAAATAACCCAAATTCTTATGAATAAGTCATTAGTCTATAGAATTCCCATCAATCCAGCCCACTTAAAGGTATAAAACAATTATGCTCACTGACAGTTTGACTCAGAGTATGGTCAAAGGCCAGTAAAACGTACCATCTCAATTGCTGCCTAAATTATTTTTTATTTGCCCTCATTTTTTTTCAGGTTCTGGATTGGCACCTAGGGCTACAATTTTAACTTATCCACAATCAAGCAAACTCAAAAGACTTTAGCAGTTCCAATCTTTGTTTAGATTTTTGAGCTATGTTTAAGGAAAAATAGCAACAAATATGCCTATGGGTGCCCATCCTATGGTCAAGACTAATGGATCTGAAACTTGGGTGAGAGAGCAAGATCAATCCAATTTCTTAGAGAAAGAAAACAAAACATTAGTGCTCCAGTATAATAATTTAATACTTTCCTTTTGTGAAATCAGAGTACTTCACATATTTTGGCTTCTGATCATCAGTTTGTTTATGAAAGAATTAACACCAGTTGGTGGGTTTTCTAAGAAATGAAAGAAAGATTTAACTCTTCTAGGCTTTACTGCAATAAATGCAGAAACTGCATAAAGGTGTGTGATAATAACCTAGTTATTTCTTCTCTTTTGATTCAGGAGAACATATCTACTTGTCTTCTGTCTGAGAGGATACTTTTTTTCCCTACCCTCTGACATCCTTTAGACTCATAGTTGGTGTTTAAAAACTTCACTTAAAGGGAGGTAAGAGCCCTAGCCAGTTTGGCTCAGTGGATAGAGCATTGGCCTGCAGACGAAGGGCACATACCTTGGTTGCACGCTCCTCCCTGACCTGGGTCCTGGTCAGGGCATGTGCAGGAGGCAACCAATCAATGCGTTTCTCTCACATCGATGTCTCTGTCTGCCTTTCCTCTCTCTTCCACTCTCCCTAAAAATCAATGAAAAAATATCCTCGGGTGAGGATTAACTAAAAATAAAAAATAAAAAATAAAGGGAGGTAAGAAGGCCCTTTTGAAGAATTGGCAAAATGGCAGATTCACTGTATCTGTTCTTTGGCTCACATGGGAGGCAGCTGTGGTCCGGTGGCAAGGACTGTAGAGTAAGCAATATAAGTTCTACTCTAGAATCACAAATTCTAGCTTTGTGATTTACATGTATGTCTATGATCCATTTGAATTAATTTTTGTGAAAGGTAAGTTCTCTATGTAGATTTATTTTTAATGGGAATGTTCAGTTGTTTCATCACCATTTGTGGAAAAAGACAACTATCCTTTCTCCATTGAACTGCCTTTACTCCTTTGCCAAAGATCAGTTGACTATATTTGTGTGTGTCTGTTCCTGGGTTCTCTGTTACGTCCATTCTTTTGCCCTTACCATGTTTCCTTGATTACTGTAGCTTTATAGTAAGTCTTATAGTTGGGTAATATGTCAGTTCTTGACTTTATTCTTCTTTTCCAATGTTGTGTTTGCTATACAAACTTTAGAATCAGTTTGTCAATATCCACAAAATACTTGGCTGCCATTTAGACTGGGACTGCCTCAAATCTTTAGTTCAAATTGGGAAGAACTGATATCTTGACAATATATTGAGTCTTCCTGTCTATGAACATAGAATGTCTCTCCAGTTATTTAGATATTTAACTTTTTCTAGGAGTTTTGCAGTTTTCCTCATATAGTTTCTAGATATATTTTGTTGTTAAATTTTCATTTATGGAGTGTTAATGTAAATGGTAGTGTATTTTTAATTTTAATTTCAAAATTGTTTTGAATTCTGTGGCTAGCATACAGGAAAGCAATTGACTTTTATATGTTAACCTGATGTCCTGCAAACTTGCTGTAACTATTTACTGGGTCCAGTATTTTTTTATTTTTTTTATTTTATTTTTATTTTTTTTATTATTAGTTAAGGTATTACAAATGTGTCCTCATCCCCCCCATTAACCCCCAACCTCCCCCCCACACACAAACTCATGCTCCCATCCCCCTGTTGTCCATGTCCATTGGTTTGGCTTATATACATGTATACAAGTCCTTCGGTTGATCTCTTCCCCTTACCCCCGCCCTCCCCTACTTTCCTTCTGGGGATTGATAGCCTGATCGCTGTTTCTCAGGTTTTTTTGTAATTTCCTTGGGGTTTTCTACATAGACAATCATGTCATCTGCAAACAAACAGTTTGCTTTCTCCTTTCCCAATCTATAGTCCTTTTACTTCCTCTTTTTGTCTTAGTGCTCTACATAGGACTTCCAGTATGATGTTGAATAGGAGGACATCCTTATCTTGATCTAATCTTAGGGTAAAATCATTAGTTTCTCATCCTTAGGTATGATAATAGCTTAGATAATAATGTAGATATACTTTATCAAGTTGAGGACTACCTCTCTCTTCTTAGTTTGCTGAGAGTTTTTATCTTGAATGGATATTGGATATTATCAGGTGTTTTTTTCTGTATCAATTGATATGAGCATGTGATTTTTCTTCTTTGGCCTGTTGATGAGATTAGTTTAATTATTTGATTTTTGAATATTGAGCCATCCTTGTATATCTGGCATAAATTCTGATGGTTTGAACATACACATTTTTATACATCGTTGAATATGATTTACTAATATTTTATTGAGGAATTTTGTATCTATGTGCATGAGAGATATATTTGTCCTTCTTGAATATCTTTTCTGGTTTGGTATCAGGATAATGCTGGCTTCATAGGATAAGTTAGCAAGTATTCCCTTCATTTCTATTTTCTGGAAATGATTGTAGAGAATTGGCATTATTTCTTCCTTAAATGTTTGGTAGAACTCACTAGTAAAACTATCTGGGGCTGGTGCTTTCTTTTTTCAACATTATTAGTTATTATTTCAATTTCTTCAGCATTTAGACTGTGATGGTTAATTTTCTTGTACCAGTTTGGCTGGGCCATGGGGGTGCTTAGATATTTGGTCAAACATTATTCTAGTGTTTCTGGATGAGATTACCATGTAAGTCTGTGGACTTTGAGTAAAGCAGATTGCCTTCCATGATGTGGGTGGGCCTTATTCAATCAGGTTGAATATAACAGAAAGACTGGCCACCCCAGAGCAAGGGGAAATTCTCTAGCAGACTGTCTTCAGACCTCATCTGCAGCATTGGCACTTCCTGGTTCTATAGCCATCAGGCCTAAACTCTCCTGGGTCTGCAGCCTGCTGGCCCACCTGCAGATTTTGGAATTTCCACCTTCCATAATTATCTATGCCAATGCCTTATAATAAATCATATATATGTAAGTTATATATACACACATCCTTTTTGTTCTGTTTTTCTGAAGAACCCTGACTAATACATAGGCCTATTCAGATGATCTGTTTCTCCTTGTGTTGATTTTGAGTTGATATCTTCCGAGGAATTAGTATGTTACATCTAAGTGATCACATTTCTGAGCATAGAATTATTAACAATATTCCTTAATTATTATTTTAATGTCCATGGGTCAGTTGTGATGACCCCTTTCATTTCTGATATTAATAGTGTCCTCTTTCTTCTTTTCCTTAGGCTGGCTAGAAGCTTATTAATTTTATCAATCTTTTCAGAGAACCAGCTTTTTTATTTCTTTATGATTTCTTATTTTTAATTTCATTGATTCCTGCTTTAATTTTTATTATTTTTCTTCCGCTTGCTTTAGGCTTAACTTGCTCTTCTTTCTCTAGTTTCTTCAGATGGAAGCTTAGACTGTTGATTTTAGATCTCTTTTCCTATACATGCATTGGATGCTATATATTTCCCTCTAATTATTGTCTTCACTGCACCTCACACATTTTGAGACATTGTATTTTTTATTTTCATGTAGGGCAAAATATGTGGTCTATGTAAGTTAACATTCTATGTGAGCCACTGACTCAATTTTAATTAAAACAGATTTAAAATGAGTTTATAAAATTAGTGAGGTAAAGGGAAAATTGAAGCAAGACTAGGGAAGAATAAACAGGACTTAGCATGTTATTACTTTAGTTGACTGCAGTGATAAAAGAAATTTCCGAACTTGACTTACCACATACCTGTCTACCCATCCGTGGAAACAGCCTTCTGAAATATTTCTGTTCAGATTTTTCCTAGGCGAGGTGTCTGCATCAGAGATCCTAAAGGGAGGAGAGACTGCACTGTTTTAACTCTTTACTGATTTGGATTGTCCAGCATCGCTCGGGATGCACCTAACGCAGCGCAGTGTGTTTATGAGGCCCACGGGAATGGAGGTGAAATGCCATGTCTTCCTCCTAAGCGCCACATGCCCATGCCACGCATGCCGCAAACAAAAATAAACACCAAGAGCTGCTGACATTTCAATGCAAGAGCAATCTATTTGTTGTTGTCAATTGTTTATTTTTTGGTTGGCAGCATCAACTGGTAAGTGTCCAGTATATCACCACTACTCACATCTCCAATGACAATTTCGCCTCCAGAATGATGAAAATGATGATTACAGTGTAGTGGTCACATAGGTTATAGGTGACCTGTCTTTTTTTCCAGGACCTCTTATCCCTACTGCATTCCAGGCTCTCAGAAAGAGAAAATTCCTGCAGCAATAATCCCACCTCCGGCTCCATTTGTGGCAGGGCCAGCTTCCAGCGAGTTTGGCTGGCTCTCCTGGCTGGGCCTTCCATCTCCGGGGTCTCTAAGCAGACTGGCTGGGGCCAGCACCCGGGCAGACTCAGCACTAGGAACATGAGTTAAATCTCCAGTGTGGGTCCTGTCGCAGATTCCACAAAATAGGTTCAGGAGCTGTTTGAAATGACTTTTTAAAAAAGTGACTCTCACCCCAGCTGGTTTGGCTCAGTGGATAGAGCATCGGCCTGTGGATTGAAGGGTTGCAGGTTCAATTCTGGTCAAGGGCACATGCCCGGGTTGTGGGCTTGATCCCCAGTGGGGGGTATGCAGGAGGCAGCTGATCAATGATTCTCTCTTATCATTTATGTTTCTATCTATCTGTTTCTCTCTCTCTCTTCCTCTCTGAAAGCAATAAAAAATATATTTTAAAAAGTAACTCGTTTGTAAGATTTTTAGCTGCTCCTCATTGCAGCTGCTCATAAGGAGAAGGGCGTCACACACATACAGCTGGGCTGCATGTGCCCTGTCTCCACTCCTTAGAAATTCAAAGCTGCTCCTGGCATTGGCACGTTAAACATGGGTGGCTCAGACTGCCCTGGGGATAGGAGGTCAGGCACGTGCGAAGCTTCACCTAAGTCTCTCCGCCCCTTGGAGACAGTTCCAGCCAAAGAGTGACAGGTGATAGGTCGCACTTACCCCCACCCTCCTGCCACCCTCAGCACTCACAAGGAAACCTTGGTCTTTAGGAGCCAAGATAGTGAGAACATTCTTCAGGATGAGAAATGAAGTGACTGAGAGGGGTCAACCAGAATGGATGGAAGATGTAATTTAGGGAAGAAAAGAAGATCCACGGAGACAAGAGGACAATTATTTCCAAGTGTCCCCATTAATTGTTTGTTCGTCTTCTCAGTTTTCTATCATTACAATCCTAGTACCGCCAACCTGAGAAGAACTTGTATAAGGCCCAGTAAGTGAGGTGGTGCCATTACCCTGCTTGGGGATGGCTTCACTTTGTTTTGCTTTCCTAAGAACCCAGAGTAACAGACAAATCCAGGCCACAGGCTGGGCTAGAATAACAGAGGTGCCCTGAGTTCTAGTCTAGCCTTTGTCCTCACAGCCTTCATTGGGCCTCAGTGTCTTTGCCTCTAAAATTGCTCACTTCCAAAACTTATTGTGAGGTAGAATACACTATTTTACATTTCATAAAATTTGGAGTTTAAAGAATGTTTTTGCTTACATTTAAGCCTTATAACATATAGAAAGGTATTATCCTATATAATAAAAGCCTAATATGCTAAGTGTTTGGTCGTCCATTCATCCGTTCAACCAATCAAAGAGTAATATGCTAAGGCTGCTCAACCACTTGCTATGATGTGCACTGACCACCAGGGGGCAGATGCTCCAACCGGTAGGTTAGCTTGCTGCTGGGGTTTGGCTGGTTGGGACTGAGCGAGACAGGCCAGACACGCCCTGGAGCCCTCCCTCGGTCCTTCCCCAGCTGGCCAACCTCCCACGTCCCTCCCGGGGCCCGACCATGCACCGATGGGGTTCCTCAGCCTGGCCTGGCCTGTGCCCTCTCACAATCCAGGATCCCTTGGGGAATGTCGGAGAGCCGGTTTTGGCCCGATCCTGCAGGCCAGGCCAGGGGACCCCACTGGTGCACAAATTCGTGCACCGGGCCTCTAGTCTTTATAGAAGAAAAACAAAAACTGAGCAGAAAGTATGCAATGAACCTGCTTCTGTACTTTTGAGAGTTCCTGCCATGGTGAGTGGGTTTATATTCCAAAGGATTATTCATAAATCAGATGAACTTGAAACAAGAAATTCACATGCCATAGAGATGTTATGAGTGGTGGTAGGTTCCCAGGCCAACACACAAATTATATCCGTACAGTTAAATACGAAATGCTGTGGCAGAAAGAACTCAGGTGTCAGAGATGACCAGACAAACTTGGATGTAACCACTCACATTTCAGAAGAAAAACAGGCCCCAAACAGCATCAAGCTAGAGATGGCCTAAGCAGTGTCTGAAAGAGTGAGTAGGGGGAGGAGTGAGAAGATGGGGGCAGTACAGTGCAGGAAAATTTCTTAGTGGTTCCTCAGCCCTGGAGCTGAGGGTGCTGAGAGAGGATTGATTGCTACTAATCTTCTAGGCTGCATCAGAATAACCTGCATGTTAAAAACAAACCAACAAAGAAACAGCAATTCCAGGGTCCTACAAGATCAGCATCTCTGGGATGGGCCCCAGGCCTAGGTGTGTTTAAGAAACCCCCTAATTCTGGTACACAGCCAGGTTTGGGGACCGGTCTCTAACCTCTGCTCTCTCTCTTCCAATTGAAAAGCTGGAGGCAAGCCAGACCAACCACTCCCAGCAACGCACACGGAGACCATCTTCCAAATTTCCTTGTTGGCCTCCATGAGTTGGTGCCTTTGCCTCGCTCTCCCTTCCTCCAGCCATAAAATGAAGATGATGCTATTTACGTATCTTCACAGCTCTGCAGTGAAACTTAATTAGTTCATGTTTACTGTGTCCTTTGAAGATGAAAAGCTCCATGTAAGAGCTAAGGGTCATTATTTCACATTTCTTGCTTTTATTTGACAGGCCTAGAGCTCTACATTCTATAAGACTCTTCTTTTCCTCTATTTCCTGCTTTTTCTAACCTGCTCCAGACCAGGTACTAGTGGGATTTCTTGAGCTTTCCTAACTGTAAATGGTTTGAAGAACCTAATTGCTGGCCAGGATTGACGGGAGGGAGGGAGAGGAGGAAAGAAACATGTCTAAACAGAAACTTCAAGCATTCCAAGATCTGCCCCTCAACCTGGAATTCTGTGGCTCTCCCAGTGTTGGCTTCGACCTCTGGCTTGTTGCATTGTTCATTTATAGCCTCAGAGCTCCTGGCCCTTCAACTTTCCCTCACCATCCCAATGAATGTGAGATGTGGGAAGAAGGTGGAAATCTGTTTTTTGTTTTTGTTTTTTAATGTATATTTGGCAGTTTTAACACTACTTGACAGAAGCATTAAATGTTGTGAAATCTCTGCTCTTTAAAATCATCCTCCTCACCCGTTGCAAGAGACAGTGAGTGATATACAATGAAAGGGAGAGTAGTTTGGGGTTCTAGAGAGGTAGTAGAATTAAATGCTGCTTTCAAGATAATGATTAAAACTTTACTGTCCTTAAACAAACAATTTAACAAAAACATTAAAATTAGGTAAAGCAACTCCTCTTTCCAGAAATAAAAATACAAAACTATGTTTAATTTTAAGCCTTGAAAGTCTCGCTTGCTGTTCTGGCCAGCCTTCTGCCTCAATTCCTTTAAGCAGAATAAGTCCTTGGTGTTCAAGCTGTTCCTTGGCTGAGTTGAAAAATTGGGGCAGTTAGTCTTTGGTATTCAAGGATTCAAGTATATGCTCTTCCATTGAGCTTTGTAGCTCAATTCCTGTTAGGCACAAACAGCAGTTGTCCCAGCTATTTTCTATTTGTTCCTTCGTCCCTCTCCCTCCCCCGTCCATTTCCACCCTTCCCCAATCTGCATGGGTGGGAAGAGAGAGGGGAGCAGGAGCGGTATCTTGAGGTCTGAGAGTGGCCACCATGCAACACCACAGAGAGGTCAAGAAGTCAAGGGCTGAAATGACATATGAATTGCATTGTGATCCTACATCTACTAAGAAAAAGAAGGATTTCATTTTTCCAGGCAGTTTTATACATAAAAATATGTCTATTATATGTACTTATATATGTACTAGAGGCCTGGTGCATGAAATTCGTGCACAGGTAGAGTCCCTAGACCTGGCCAGTGATCAGGGCCGACTGGGGCCTTCTGGTTGCTGGCTGGGGCCTTCCTTTGCTCTGCACTGCCCCCTGGTGGTCAGCGCCTATCATAGTGAGCGATTGAATTCCAGGTCTCCCAGTCCAACTCCTGAGGGGACACTTTACATATTAGCCTTTTATATATATAGACTAGAGGCCTGATGCATGAAATTTGTGCAAGAGTAGGCCTTCCTTCCCCAAGCTGCCGGCACCGGCTTCCCTCTGGCACCCAGGACCCAGGCTTCCCTCTAGCCACCCGCAGGCACCCCGGACCCGGCCTTCCCTCACAGCCCCGGCTTTGTCCAGAAGGTCGTCCGGAAGGACATCGGGAAGGACATCCAGTCTAATTAGCATATTACACTTTTATTATTATAGATATGTAGTTATATATTTGTAGGTATATTCGAAAGGATAAATTGAGTCTTCTGTGTGGTGGCCTAAACTGGAGCCAGAGCCAAAGGACTGACAAAGTTTTAACTGACCTGCTCCCTGACAAGGCAGGTGCAGGACAATGGTCAAAGTAAACAAATAAGCCTGGTTCTCCTCAGGTTTTGGAAAGTAACTCTGTCATATTTTTTTTTATTTTGAGGGAGAATAATGGGTGGCTTGACTGGGGCAAGAGACATCTATGAGAAAGAGAAGATAAAAAGGACAATGACGTTAGCAGCATTATACTCAGCTAGGATCCATTCCTGGAACTTCCCTACTGGTTTCCTTGAGATCCACGGCACAGCAAATTCCTCTCTGGGAATTTCCTCATGTGATGGCCTGAGCATGTGCCTAGCAGACCTTGAACTCCAGGCGACTACTCAGAATCACTTTCCAAGTCTGTTTCGGTCCTCTCAGGTAGGGCACAGGAAGTTGCATTGTGCCAAGCCCCACCTCCCCCGATGATTCCAATACATGCTAAAATCTGAGACTCACTGCTAACAGGAAGCTGCAATTGTTACTTTTGAAAATGATGGCCATTTTTAAATTCAGATTTAAATTTCAGTTATTTATGAGTTTACATTGACACCATTCAAAAGAATGGTAATTTTTTTTAGCCTGGGAGGAGGGCCAATCAGGATCCCCCGGTCAGGTAGCAGTAAGTGGTGATAGGATCCCGTTCCTTCAGCAATTAGAGAGGTGGACATAGGGAATGGCCCCTCAACCCAGCCTCCAGCCCATTTAATCTGTTGTTTCTGTTTTTATGTCAATTAAACCAAAATTGTGGAACAAAAATGTTCAGCCTGTTCTTAGTTGTGAGCTAGAGTACAGCCACAGCTAATATCATAAATAAACAGGGAAACAGCGAGGCCCGAAGGCTCATTCACCACTCAAGTCAGTTGGGAGAACTTGAGGGTTCATAAAGAAGGATGATGAAAGCATTATCCTGACACAATACTCTGAAAAGCATCAGAAAATGTATATGCTCTTATAACCATGGTTTCTGAAGGGAAAGCCAGTGCCTGCTGAGGTAGAAAACTCAAACCAGGGGCACGTTACTTGTTCAGATATCTCTCCATTGTTGGGCTCATTACGGGGAGAAATATTGCTGATAAAATGAAGGCCAGAAGGAGGGAGCAGAGAAGGCATTTTCTAAAGGAGTTGAAAGAAACTCCAAAGTGAGAAAAGAGAAAGAGAATAAAGATTAGGGAAAATGAGAGAAAAAGGAGGAAAATCTGGTTGCTTTGAGATTTTTATTTTTTATTTTTTTATTTTTTTGGTTTTGACATGCATCACTGTCAGCAATTGTCTAGAAAGTACTGTGATCTATGTTTTAATTAAATAATCTCCCATCATTTTTTCCTTCGGATATAAGAAAACAATCCTAAGACATCTGACTGAATTGTAAGCATCTTCCTGCATCCTGTATATCTGACGGTTTAAACTGAAAATCTGGGTCACGAAGGAAACATTTTAGAAAGGAGTCCCCTGATGCACTAAACACATTTCTACTGAGACATTCCCCCTCCTGGGCTTTCTGGGGGGATGGGAGACAGTGACTGCAAACATGGAATTTACAGCTACAACCTTGAAGATAAATTTATATTACTCTAGGGAGCAGCCCAGTATTTGGCAGGAGCCTATAGGATTAATGGCACTTTTCTAGGGCTAGAGGAAGTGCCAGCAGAGGCTACTGATCCTGGAAATGACCTTGTGTTCTATGATGGGAATTCACCATTTGGAACGTACTTGAACATTTCTTGACAAAAATCACAGTGGTACCAACTGCTTTTACTGTTATTTTGTGCCTTGAGAAGCAGTAGTTGGAAGCACAGTGCTTACACGGGCCATGCTGAAAACACATTTGCGTAAGCAGGCCATGACTCAGAGTATACAAGACTGCAGGAAACTGGCGAACATGGGCTCAGTCTGCAAGCGCAGCAAATCTACATCTATGAATCAGTTCAGCTTCCCCCATCCTCCCTATCTGATACCCAGGTGCCGAAATGATGGAGAAAATCCCATGATTGTGCTAGGAATCCTAAGCCATCTAAAGCACAGGGCACTCATATCCTTACTTTGTAAATTCTAAAATAGGCCAAATCAAGATTACAGTCATTCCTAGCTTTTCTTCTTTCTGCCCCCCATGTTTTCACTTATCTTTTAGATCAGTATATCAAGATCTAGTTATATGTATAGACAACTGCATATAGCCACCATAGGCAGGTAGGCACCGTAAGAATCTCTGTAGAACGCAGTGGGGTCTCTGATCTCAGGGAAGTTTAGGATGTACTGCAGAAGTCAAGAAGTAAACGAGAGAAAAGGCAAGATGGAATATATAACCCAAGAGACATCTCCAGGTGGTGAGCAAATGTGTTACTATGACTCCAGAGGAATTACAGATCAAAGTGAAGTGAACTGCAGGGCTCTCAAGTTTCCAGAACAAGATGTGACTTGAAAAACCTTGAAAAGGAAGTACGATTTAGCAGTTAGAGGAGAAGAGAGCTTAGGCGAGAGGTACAGAGTGAGCAGAGGAATACGAGGAGGTCAAGCTTTTATCCTTCCTTCCCTTTACCCAAATTCTGAGTTACCAAGGATGGTCTGAAAATAGTGGAAAAGCAGCGTTGGGGGAGGTGCTGTCCTGACTGGGGAATACCATTTATTTGCCTTGTGTTCTCAAAAGTCCTTGTGAGTCTGTGTTACTCATTGTAGATTCTGAATTACTGAATGCTTTGTGGCTCTGGCCTGAATGTCCGCCAAGGAAAGCACTAACTCCATATTTTGGAGCCGGAATTAATTCTTATGAAGGATATCAGGTAGCTATGACTGAAAATAACAGAAAACACAGCTCGAAATGGCTTAAACAATGAAGAACTGAATTCTCTCATGTAACAAGAAATGCACAGGTTGGGCATATTCTCCAGATTAGTTAATGCCGTGACTGGACAACATCATCAAAACCTAAGTTTTCTCCAATTTTCCTCTCTCCCATCCTGTGAGCACGTGACTTTTTTCTTCAGAACACCAGCTCTAGAATTAGATGCCTTGGGTTTCAATCCCAACGCAGTCACTTATTAAATAATCGTACCTGAACAAGCGGTGTTACCATTTTAAGCCTCAGTTTCCTCATAGGATTAAATAACATAAGGTAGGTAAAGCATGTGGTGGCATTTAGTAAGTGATCAATAAATGCAGGCAATTGCTCTCTACAGGATAGCAGCACATTTTTTTAAAATAAACAGATTTGAAATAGAGTAGCATTTTTATGTACTTCATAGATAGTTTATAGTTCATTAGACTTCTCTATAATGAATACGTGAAGTGTATTTTATAGGAACTTGGAGCATACTTATTATTTTTAAAGTATTAAAATTTATATGTGGAGCTTTGCCTTATAATTTATTGCTGGTTGTACTGTGAATCAGGAAGTCAACCCCACATTACAACCTCATTCCTGCAGGAAAGTACAATCTGCCGTATAATGATCTATTTTCGCATGTGTTTCTAAGAATGCTTCACCATGGAAAGTTAGGTGGCCTCTGCTTCCTTGATTCTCCCACACAGCACAGCCTGTAGAAGGTACTCCTTTTTATTTACTGAAGCTGGCTTTGTTATGAGTGTAAAGATTAACAGGAATCTAAGTCAGTTTCTTCTTGTGCTTAGAGTCTGTTAATTAATAATTCAGTCCACTGTCCACCAGGTGTGCTGGGCCTGGTTCTGCCAGCTTGGAAGTCTGTCTTCTCAGGTCTCCCTGACTCCAGCTGGCTGGCTGGCTGGACAATCAGCAGTCCTCTGACAGGTTGCTGCCTTCCTCATTCATATCTAGAATGCTAAGCTCTTTTTGGCCCAGTCAGTTTTCTGGAAAATGTTTCCAAAATCAATCTCTGATGTCTCTATTGGCTCTGGCACCTGCCATTGACTCAGGTAGTGGCAAACAGGGTTAGACTCTCCCAAGCTTTCCATCTTCCTGCTGCACAGCCAGGATCACCTGAGGCTCCAGACTAACTCTCCAGCTGGGAGCACAGGGTATTCTGGGCAGAATTCTTCACCAGTGGGTCTATGCTGGGCCTGGCCCTTCAGCGTCAAGGAGTCCAGTTCCCCATGCTTTGAGGTTTTGATTTTTAAATGAAGTTTTGTTTTATGAACTCAGATCTAAAAATATAAAAAAATGTGTGGCTTCTTTTTTCTAAGATATTTTGCTGTCATTAATTCCCTCAGAGCCACAAAGCAGTCCCCCAGAAGCCTCGTGTTCTTCCATCAGTCTTAAGGGGACTGTACTCTAAACATCCTCGCTTTACCTTACTGTGATCTGTAAGCGTGAATTACCTTAAACAATTTATATCTTGAATCCATTTATATTGCAGCTGCTCTCTTGTCCTTATTCTTCATGATGTTGTGCAAGTTCATTAGGGTCTCCTCTTCTTGTCTTAGATTTCCATACTAGAATCCTGGACTTTCTATAACAGTATTCATATGGCTGGTTCTAAACTCCCTTCATTATTTTAGGTGCCCATCTGCCTCCGGATCTACACCTGCTTGTTTATCTTACATCTGTTACATACCATTTCTCTCTTAACAGGCAAAACAATGCCCTTTATGAAGATAAATGCACAGTGTTTTATTTTTTTATTATTTATTTATTTATTTGCACAGTGTTTTATATATGTTGAAAATTTCCAAACTCTGACAACTAGTCTCCTAATTCCATTGTTCCATAGTTTTTTAGGAAATTCAGAAATAGATTTGCTTGTATAAAAAAATAAATATGTTTTTAATAGGACTCAGGAAATGTAAAATCCTAGACCTTTTTTTATAATACATCATCTGTATATTGCATTGTGTGTTTACCACCCAAGTCAAATCTCCTTCCATCACCATATATTTGGCTCCCTCTACCCTTTACTACCTCCCTCACCCCTTCTCTCTGGTAACCAACATACTGTTGTCTGAGACTATGAGTTCTTGTTTATTTGTTTGTCTTATTTATTCATTTGTTGTTTTTCAGTTTTATAACCCCACATATGACTGAAAATATATAGTATGGTCTTTTTCTGTCTGACTTATTTCACTTAGCATGATATTCTCAAGACCCATCCATGTTGTCACAAGAAATCATAGACCTTGATATTCCCTTTTTATAATTGTATTAAAATTTAAAATATCACATAAATAAAATATTTGTAAATTAAATAACTGATACGAGGTTAATATCCAGAACAGAAAGAACTCCTCAAACTCAACAACACAAAAACAAATAATACAATTTTTTTTTATTTATTGCTTAAAGTATTACAAAGGGTATTACATATGTGTCCATTTTATCCCCCCGCCCTAGACAGTCCCCTAGCCTCCCCTATCCCCCAGTGTCTTATGTCCATTGGTTATGCTTATATGCATGCATACAAGTCCTTTAGTTGATCTCTTACCCCCCTACCTCCTGCCCCCCAACCCTCCCCGGCCTTCCCGCTGCAGTTTGACAATCTGTTTGAGGCAGCTCTGCCTCTATATCTATTATTGTTCAAAAGTTTATAATGGTCTCTATTATCCATGAATGAGTGAGATCATGTGGTATTTTTCCTTCATTGACTGGCTTATTTCACTTAGCATAATGCTCTCCAGTTCCATCCATGACGTTGCAAATGGTAAGAGTTCCTTCCTTTTTAGAGCAGCATAGTATTCCATCGTGTAGATGTACCACAGTTTTCTAATCCACAAAAACAAATAATACAATTTTAAAAATTGGCAAAAAGCTTGAATAGACATTTCTCCAAAGATGATATATGAATGGCCAACAAGTATCTGAAAAGACGCTCAATACCATTGATCATTAGGAAAATGCAAATAAAAAAACACAATGATATATCATCTTACACCAATTAGAATGGCTGTCACACAAAAAATATCAAGTGTTGATGAGGATATGGAGAAACTAGAACTCTTGTGCAATGTTGGTAGGAATGGAAAATGATGCAACCGCTATGGAAAACAGTATAGTCATTCCTCAAAAAATTAAAAATAGAATTACCATATGATGCAGCAATTTCACTTCTGAAAAACCAGGATCTCAAAGCAATATTTTCACACCCAAGTTCATAGAAGCAGTATTTACAATAGCTAACAGGTGAAGTAACCCAAGTGTCCATTGACAGATAAATGGATAAACAAGGGGTATGTATAGATAATGGAACTTTGTTCAGCCTTAAAAAGGAAGGAAATTCTGCTACACATGCTACGACATGGATGGACCCTGAGGACACTATGTTAAGTGAAATAAGCCAGTAACAGAAAGACAAATACCATATAATTCTACTATATGAAATATCTAGAATAGTCAAATTTATAGAAACAAAAAGTAGAATGGTGGTTACCAGGGGCTGGAAGGAGGAGGAAATAGGAAATTATTGTTTAATAGGTACAGAGTTACAGTCTGCAAGATGAAAATGTTCTGGACATCAGTGGCACAACAATGTGAATATAGTTATTGCCATTAAACTGTCCACTTAGAAATGGATAAGATGGTAAATTTTATGTTATGCTTTTACCACACTAAAAAATTAATATTTGTATTACACATACCTGCTGTACAGTAGTCCCCCTTATCCATGAGGGATACATTCCAAGACCTCCAGTGGATGCCTGAAACTACAGGTAGTACTGAACTCTCTACATCAGTGATGGCGAACCTATGACACGCGTGTCAGAGGTGACATGCAAACTCATTTTTTTGGTTGATTTTTCTTTGTTAAATGGCATTTAAATATATAAAATAAATATCAAAAATATAAGTCTTTGTTTTACTATGGTTGCAAATATCAAAAAATTTCTATATGTGACATGGCACCAGAGTTAAGTTCGGGTTTTTCAAAATGCTGACACGCCGAACTCAAAAGGTTCGCCATCACTGCTCTATATCTATTTTTTCCTCTACATATATACCTATGATAAAGTTTAATTTATAAATTAGGCAGGGTAAGAAATTAACAACAATAACTAATAATAAAATAGAACATTTATAACAATATACTATAATAGAAGTTATGCAAATGTATCATTGTTAGGTAAAATAAGGGTTATTTGAACACAGGCACTACGATGCCAGGACAGTCATCTGATATGTTACTAAGTGGCTAAGGGCGGGGAGTGTACACAGCATGGATGTGCTGGACAAAGGGATGATTCACATCCTGGGCAGGACGCAGTGGTACCGTAGGAGATTTTTTCATGCTATTCAGAATGGTACACGATTTAAAACATGAATTGTTTATTTCTGGAATTTTCTATTTAATATTTTTTAGACCTGATTGACTAAGGGTACAAAAAATAGAGATAAGGGGGTGACTACTGTTTATAGTATGCATTCATTTTTCTCTTAGAAATGTCATGTTTCAGCCAAGGTCATATCTTAATTACCCCACTTTACAGCCAAATAAAGTGGCCCTCCACTCCTAACCAGTGCCTTGACAAGAATAGGCATAAGATAAAATACCAACACCCAAAAGTAGCTAAGTTAATGACCTTGTGGTACTAAATAGATATTTTTATTGAATATTTCTTATGTGGCTTGGACTATGCTGGTGGGGAACTACAAGAGTACTTCCCTCTTTTTTCTGAGATCAGAGAAAAATGGGTTTGGCCAAGTGAGACTGTAGTTCCAGAGGGGGATTGAGTGGTTGCCTCTGTGGTGCGTGGTTTTCACAATGGCCTTTTCTTAGTGCACAAGACGCCAGTGGCAATGCGCTTGTGCCATGTGGGGAAGCACGGGCTTGGCTGGAATGTCTGTCAGGAGGATTCTCTGAACGGTCGGGTGCCTCTGAGGGGACCTTGCTGAAGGCGGCAGCCCCTACCTTGATTTTTCCAAACAAGTCCGATCCCCCGGGGTGTTTTGCTAGAATCTCTATGTTTAGTCTTCAAAGACCTGACCTTGTAGAAGCATATACTTTCTCAAGAATACTTGCCCTGCTGATTGTATCTAAAGGTTAATTTGAGTTCAAGCTGTTGTTACAATAAAAAGCCAACAAGGCAGGCGAACAAGACTGCTTTTACTACTGAAGTAAAAGAGTCCCTTAGCCCTCTCTTTCACAGAAACCTGTGTCGGAGTCATCTATTCATCCGACGCGCCAGCCTGATGTATGGGCTACATGACTCTATGGCCAACCCTGGGGAAGGGGAGGAAGGCTATTTCCTGCCCGCAGAGAACTTCAAAACAGGGATGGAGGTAGAGCAGGTGCATGGGGCAGGAGAGGTCTCCTTCAGAGAGAAGCCACAGGAGCAGACACATGGAAGTGTGGACACAGGAGAACCAGGCATGAATTCCAAAGGATGAGTGACAGAAATAAACACATCTTAGTCCTTTTTGTACCCCCAGTTGTTGACAATAGATTCTGTTAACCTGAATAAGTTTCAAGAACTTGAAAGCATTTAGATGTGTGTGTCTTGGGTTGAAGAGGAAAGAGTTGGGAGGGTTTACATATACACATACACATACATATACATACAAAAGGAAAGATTATTATCTTGAGAAAAACCTAAACACTGTCGCCTGCCAAGCTGACTCATCTGGCGAGATGTCTGTCCGTAATTACTTTTCCCAGTCACATTCATAGTCACTGTAGGAGTTTCGTCTAAGACAGTCACTGTAGGACACTAAGATCATTTTTTAACAGGAATTTTAGGTCACTTAAGACCAAGCAGTAAGTATTTCAATTAAACAAAAGACATTACAACAATGTCAAAAAGCTCCTACCATATTTAGCTACAATGGAAACATCAAGAGCAAATGTTAAGGGTTAGGATGGCAAGGGAGTTTGCTTTCTAGGAGAGCTGAGGGAAACAATTGTCTCTATTCCCTGACCATTTGGACCCAGAAGAACACGTGCCAGGAAAAGGTCCAGAGGGCAGAAGGTGAGAGCCAAACTGAAAAGTATACAAGAGACAAGCAGCTATGCGCGCCGACACCCCTCCTGACTCCCCAATGACTGCTTGAGCTCGATGCTCCAGACTCCTGCTTTCTAGGGGCACTGCAACAGGACTGCCAGGTTCAAGGGGCCCTGGGGCTCCAGATGACTTTACAGACCTTGAAGAACTGTGTGTGTGTACGCGCGCGCACATTGGTGCCAGAGCTAGCAGAGTGGGAGCTGTCCTGACTCATGGAATCTTTGCCACTCACCATTTCTCAAACCACTAATACGTGCTCAGAAGCAGTTGTAACACCCAATTCCACACTTCAGGAGGAAGCACTGAACTAAAAGTAAGGGAGATAGCCCTGGACAGTGTTGTTCAGTGGATAGAGCCCACAGACTGAAGGGTATAAGGGATCAATTCTGGTCAAGGGCAGGTACCTTTTTTGTTAACCCTCACCCAAGGATATTTCTTCCACTGATTTTTAGACAGAGTGGAAGGGAGGGGGAGAGACAGAGAGAGAAATATTGATGTGAGAGAGATACATCGACTGGTTACCTCCTGCATGCATGCAGGCACCCCAACCAAGGCTGCGTGCACTCGAGATATGAGCCCTTGATTGATACTTGAACCTGGAACTCTTCAGTAAGCAGGCTGACACTCTAACCACACCACTGAGCACACTGGCCAGGAATCCTTTTTTTTAAATACTCACCTGAGGACATGTTTCCATTGGTTGAGAGGGAGAGGGAGAAGGAGAGGGAGAGGGAGAGGGAGAGGGAGGGGGAGGGGGAGGGGGAGGGGGAGGGGGAGGGGGGGGGGGGGGGGGGGGGGGGGGGGGGGGGGGGGGGGGGGGAGAGAAACATCGATTGGTTGCCTCCCTTATGCACCCTGATCAAGTATGGGACCCACAACCTGGGTATGTGCCCTGACCAGGACCACACTCCAACCAACTGAGCCACCCAGCCAGGGTACAGAATAACTTCTTAAAAATAAGATCAACCCCACCTTTTATCTCTCCTACTACTGGCTCTCCCAGCTGATAATCTGATAAAAATCCTGCAAGAGACCCAGCTTGTTCCAGCCTAGCTAGCCACTTCTGTTTTTCACATCATGTATGTTAAACTTTATCTTAAATTGAGAAAATTCAAATTGAGATTAAGTGATAGAATTCCTTCTTGCAATGCCTCATTCTGGCTTCTTTTGTGACTTTTGTGAACCTCACAGCTTTCATTGCAGCGTAACTGCTGCAAGATTTTAGACTTTTGAGGGTGTTGCATAGGGATGTTTGGACTTGGAGAAACTTACAATAGTTTGCATGGGCATGCTTCCAGTTGTTCTTTGTTCAAAGAACTAGCAGCCTATTTGTGCAATTGGAGTGAGAAAGCAAAGATGGAATCATTTATAATTTTTCTTATTGCTTTTGATCACATAGTAAATATAGCAAAACAACAGGGTATTGACAAGACATCATTGTCTTATAATATAAGTGCCTAAGTTCTTTAAAGGCAATGTCTGTCTCTGATTCATTTTTAGCATCTTACAAGGCTAGTTCTGTATCTTACAAATAGTAAATAATCAAAAAATGTTTATGAATTAAGTGAAAATAAGAAAAAATAAACCCCAGTATCCCAAGGTTGTTAGCTATTAGCCAACAGTGCCTGAGCAGAAGGAACGCTCTCACTGGCGTATTATCATCATAAGCTTGCCTGTCTGCTTTTCAACATTAGAAGAAAAGATCTGCTAATCAGAGTTTTGCCTGTATCTGAAAGAAGTTATAGATTTTGTCATTTATTCTGGATTTACTGATGCATTCAGCAAGCTGTTTTGAAAAGCTAGTTGCATTTATCAACCTGGGAAGAAAAGGGGGCATTATATTCTAGCCTTTGGGAGTAAAGATCTACTGATCTCTTGACCCAACAGCAGTGGTCCAGGAATTTTGAGCTGCCTTGCCTGGAGCAGTAATGGATTTGCATCTATCCAGCTACATTCCCGCACTCACACATCTGCCCCATCACCATTGTGCTGACGGTTAGTTAAAAGCATTTTTTGAAGCAATAGCTGGACTTCGGGTTACACTCTGGACAAATAGATAAGATCAACATAATTGGTCTATCTGACTATTGAACCTGCTCTCATGACCTCACCAACATCATGTTCTGTATATAAATATGCATCATGTTCCTACTTTTCTCCCTCCCTCCCTTCCTTCCTTCCACAAATAGGGTTGAGCCAGACACTGTTTTAGTCACTGTGACTACAGGGGGAGCAAGAAACCCCAAATTCCTGCCTTCATGGAATTTATATTGTCTCATGGAAAGAGAAACAATAAAGAAGGTAAATAAATTACATTTATAGCAGATCAAATGATGATGAGAAAAGTAGAGGAGGGGGTCATGGATTCCTGAGAGGGGTCATGGCGGCATTAAACAGTGTGTTCTGGTAGGATCTCACTGAGCAGACATTTAAGCAAAGAACTGAAAAAGGTAAAAAGCTGGCCACAAAGCAGAGTCCTTTGTATCAAAAGGAAATGGCCTTTGGGAATAAATGGCAGACCCTCCTTACTTGGCTGTATGGTGATCAGTGAGTCAAGTATGCATCAAGAAGTATTCAATGATTTATCTTTGGCAAAAAGACAAAAAATAGACATCTGAATATTCTCCGCCTCCCCCTGACTTGATCCTCAAAGACAATGGTGAAGAATGCACACTCTGACTCTCCATGGAAAAAGAATTTCTGAAACAATGAGGTGAGATGACTCCTATAGTCATGGGTCTGAAGCTGAATGACCCTCCCCCTTACACAGCACCCAGATAAAACTCAAGGGTGGAGTTCCACTTCTTCATACAGGAAAGAATCTTATTGGGCCTGATGCACAATTATCTAAACAAGTTTTCAAATTTTCAATCAATAAAAGGGAAGGGTGGAGAGGGAAAAAGAGAGTGAACTCGAGCAGAATTTACAGAGAAGAATGCACGTTTTTGTTGAGCAAGTCTAGATACACCCATGGCAACCAGAAGCTGTCAGGATAACCCCATAGGTGAGGTCTATGTTTGCCTGCATGGGTCGAATGTGCAGGTGTTAGCAAGCGAGTCCCTCTAGGAGAAGGAAGGCATCCAAACCTCTGCTGCTATCAACATTTTCATATTTAACAGCATTGGTGAGTGGCTGCTATAAAATAGATTCTGTAAAAAATGCTAGAAATGCAAACATAAGTAACACACAGCTCTTGGCAGGTTTATAGGAGCTCGCCCACCATGAGTTGATCTGATTCCCAGCCAAACTACACTGAGTACCACTAACTAGCATTCTTTGGTTTAGAACTCTTGGCTCTATATAATCACAAATTAGGATAATAGTGGGAAATATAATGTCTGTGTCAGATATATATATATAAAAACAACTCAAACATAACTTGAATAGAAGCTGGAATCCAAAATAAATGGGATCTTACATCTCATGAATAACACAGGGCAAGAAAGCCTTTCTTATATGTTTGCTTGGCGTGAACATGAATCGTATGAGGAATATTTTAAGTTAATATGTGAATGTCCTGCTGAGTTATCCATCTTCAGTAGGGAAGAGAGATGATAATCACATGCTCTGGAACAATATCCTTCCAGCCCCAACAACTATCTATCATTTGTTGAAACTACTTTTACATGTTTCCCAACAAAAGTCAGATTCAAGTCTTGTAACCAAAAACACAGCCAAAAATGAGGCCAATGCCTTTTGCCACTTTTACACACATGTCACATAACATTCATGGCCCTGGGAAAGGAAAAAGTTTTCCCTATGCCTCATAGGTTATCTGCCTGGGGCCCTGTAAGTGAGATGGCTAGAAGGCTGATTACTAAGAGAAAAACAAACACAAGTTTATTAACATGTGCAGCCATGCATACACACGGAATACTTAGTGATGAGTAACTCGGAGGTGGTTAGATCCTGTGTTTATATACCATCTTAATGAAAGAACAAGAAAGTTTTAGAGAAATGACAAGGCAAAGGAAAAAAGCTTTGTTTATAGGGTGGCAATTTGTGGGAGGGTAAATACAGTAGGGGTCAAAAGTAGGTTTACAGTTGTTCGTATGGAAAATAATACAATAACTAATAAATAATAATACAAGAATAAACTCTGTTTCGCATAATTGCAACCCTAAACCTACTTTTGCCCTAGTAGAGTTTGTTTTGTACATTCCTTAGGTGCTATCTCTGGGCTGATAAGAGTCTAGAGTTATCTCTGGTGATTAACTTCTATCTCTCCTGGTAGAGAGGGATGGGGAGACACCTTTACAAATTATGTCCTGCATTTTTAGGCAAAAAGGGAGAAGACAGAGAACTTTTCTTCTATCTGCTTCTTCTCAGTTGCTTTCAGTTCAAAATAATCTTTATGCTACAGTGGCATATTTTGGGTTGGTATATTCTGATACTCTACACCTCATGACACACAGATTCTAGTTATGACCCTATGACTAACCACGTGTTTTTCCTGCCTCTACAAAAAATTCACCCCATTTGTAGATGTATTTCTGAGGTCTAGGTTTCCAATCTTTGAAAACAACACAAAACAAAAACACCATGCTGCCTAACTTTTCACCAGACCGATGCGTTGCAGGATCTGTGCCCATTCTCCTAGTTATAGTCAGGTCTTGATTATTGCACTAAGTGGAGTATTTCTATGGGTAACTTTAAATGGCAGGTTTAAAATGATATTTACTTTAAAATGGAATAGCACTTAGTGATAGAGCTAGCTGATATTCTAGTAATAAATTCTATTTGAATTTACTTCAAAGATAATAGTGAATGTTTACTAGGAAGATCTGACTCCAAAATTTCTTAGTTTCCCGGGCTCCCTTGACCAACCTTTTCCAGTTCTCTATCCCATGTTTTCTCACTGAAGGTTGGGTTTGCTTTCCCTGAAACTTTCTGACAGTAAAAAGGATGATGAAGTATTTGGGTATCAGGACAATATAAATAGAAGGAAGTTAGATATTGACCAGCCGAACAGCTGCCAGAACCAATAAAGAGTAACAATAAAAAATTTTGATAGATTAACAGAAAAGAAAGGAAAGAACATTTTCAAGATTTGTTCTGGTTTTAGTAGAAAGCGCTATACAAACAGATAATCGGAAAGTGCCTTGCCTTTTATTAGCTGTCTGACTTGACCAAGTTTCTTAAGCTCTCTGATCTTCAGTGATTTTCCTTCTGTAAAATGGGAAGAATAAGCCTCACTTTTCCATATTGTGAGAATTAGACATATCTTTAAAACACCTTGTTCAAGACTGACAGCTGTCAGAGGGGAGGAGGATTGGGGGGCTGGGTGAAAAAGGTGAAAGAATTAAGCAAAGAAAAAGAAATACCTCAGAGACACAGAAGATAATAGCACGGTAATGACCAGAGGGAAAGGGGGTGGGACGAGGTAAAAGAAGGTAAAGGGGGGACAAAGTGTGGTAGAAAGAGACTTGACTTAGGGTGGTGAACACACAATGCACTATACAGATGATGTATTATAGAACTGTACACCTGAAATCTATGCAATTTTATTAACCAATGTCACCCCCTAAATTCAAGAAAAAATGTTAAAAACACCTTGTTCAGCGACAATTCGTGGTTAACTCCAGAACAGTGCCCAGCATTTGGTATTTAATAGTTATTGAATGAATGGCAACTACAACAACAACAATAATAATATAGAAAACTTTGTAAAAAAAAAAGTAGGAATACATAAAATAAAATTATCAGATTTTTAGGTAATGTATTACTACATTTTATGCAATTCTGAAATAGTCCGAGTCACCAATATTTGGGCCAAGGGATACCAAAAGACAAACAGCTCCATTTTGGTACTGAAATGATTAATTCCATACTCTAAGAGAGAAGCATCTTACCCAAAACTGTGGTGTTTTCTGAAAGAACTGGAATTTTTAAAAGAATTCCAGGAAACCAGAGGCCTCAAGGTAGTGAATCATAGAGAAAGGAATCACCATTTTCTGACCAGAGGTGGATTCTCTAATGTTAAGAAAAGGTCAGAGACTTTCCATTACCTTAACTCAAACTGACCTCTTCTGAGGACAAAGCCAAGTATGACTCAGGGAAACCCTGGAGGCTTGGCCAGTGAGAAAGTGTCTCTTTCTGCCGTTGACATAGATTTCTTATATGGGCTTAAACTTGTGGCTGCTCTGGATCTCCTTCCTGAAAGAAATTATTCTTTGGCCTTTTCTTTATTTCAATCTTAATTTCATGTGGGTATTTACTACTTCCTTGCCTAAGATTTTTGTGACCAGAAGTAGTATACATACAAATACATGCATATACTACTGTGTGTGCAGGAGCATGTTTTGGTCTCTTGCTCTTTCCATTGAATAGCAAAGTACCATGACCTTTTTCCTCATGTTTCTTCTGCTCCTCACATGAAATTGGGGTGACCCTCAGCCCAGTTCAAAGTACCATGAACTTGTCTTTGTCTATTCTCTGAATGTAATCCCTGAGCTTTCTCGTGACAAAAATAGCAAGTCCAGAGATCTGTTTTCCCTCTGCATGAAGCATTCGAAGGTCCACAGTGCACAGGAGTGACTCGAGGAGGAGGATCAAGCTAACACCACAGTCTGTGGCACAGGGGCCTTGGCTGCTGATGAAAGCTCATCTTGGAGAGTTGCAGCCAAAAGGCAGACCTAGGGAAAGTAATTTATTCTTGTGGTAGCCAAGGGGCCTGGAGGCTTGACCCTGTGGGTCAGTATTACTCACAGGAGAGGGACTTTCAATCAAACTAGCCTGGACCTGCCTGCTGAGAGTCCTTTTGCTTCTCTATTGCCTCATAGAGCTAAGGTTTCACAAGTTCTGGCTCCTGAGAAGCAGTGTGCTAAAGGCTGAGAGGTCTGCAGTGAGAAGTGTCTCAGAACACTTGTGTTGAGTCCTCTGGGACAACACCAAGAAGGTGAAGAGGTGCCCACATCCTCGAAGCCACCTCCAGGGCAGTGCTAGAGCACTATCCTCTACACCTACCGCTTCTACGGATGCAAAGTCAATGCCTTCCACAACAGTGTTTATGGGGAAAGGCCATCTCCAGCACCTTCTGCCATTCCAGGACCCTCATGCCCTAAAATTCCTGGTCCTGACGATCTCTTAGTGATCAAATTCTTTCTGTTCATGTTCAGAGTTCCTTCTCAGACTGCAACATGGCCCTAGGAGTGGTTGGCCAAGACGTTTCCATCTTTTCCTGCAGTGATGTCCTCACAACGTTTATAGACACTTAAAACATCCAAGTTCTGGTTACACGCCTCTCCCAGAATAATGGCCAGCTCGCCCCACACTTGAAGGACTCAGTAAGGTCACCTAAATGATTCAGTAAAGTCACTTAAGTGACTCTTCCCAGAACAAGAAAAACCTTTTCAAAGTGATATTGCCCACCAGGACAACAGAGTCTATTCACGCCATACTTATGTAAGGGAGGAGACCACTTATGTGTTTCTTCCCCTACCAACAATGACCCGCGTCACTGCATTTTCTGCCCTACACTCATTATACACTGAAACAGCTGCCGGCTTCTGTTTAGGGTACCCACAACTGATGCCCAGTGCTTTGTTGGTTTACTTCGCACTGGCAGCCTGTGTGTTGGCTTCTCAAGTCTGTATATTAAGCGCAAAGCTAAATGCACCCATGTCTTTGCCTTCAATCAGTAAAAATGACAGCGTGTTTAAATATATGAACACACAATGTTGACATATCCCACTGGCAAAATCTGAAATGTAGTTTTTGCCTTTGCTTAGTAAAGCTTCCTGAAAACCATGATCTTAACTATATTTGATAGAATATACCTCATAGGTAGGAGGAAAATATATGAGCTGAAGAGTTAATGTCATGATACACTTATACCTAAGTTCCATAATGCTAAGAAAACCACAATCACATTTTGATAGAAAGTAGGGAATTATGGTAGAATCCCACCATAATATGACAAGTGGGGGTCCAAAAAGGTGTACTATAGACTGGGTAAGATGGGCAGTTTCGTTACTTGCATTACTACAAGGTAAATAAAATGACTTGGCTCCCCGCTCCCATCCTCTCCCCCTCCCGCAAAGCACCACTTACCACCACGCCCTCCCTCCAGCTCTGGGCTCCTGCTAAGCCAGATGCCTCTGTTGGCTCCTTCCGGCAGCCATCATCATCATCATCATCATCATCATCTACCCAGAACTCATTAGCCAGGATGAGGTGTTCTCCCATATCTACAAGTCCAGGAGATTGCAGATAGGCTGTGCCTGGAGGTAGAGGGGAAGATGGTCAGTAGGACAGAGGATGACAATGATGACTTGTTTATTGGTGGAAATGCCTCTGCTGAAGGCCCGGAGGGTGAAGGTACGGAAAGAACAGTAATCACTGGAGTTGGTACTGTCATGAACTATCATTTATAGGAGACCAGCTTCACAAAAGAAGCCTATAAGGAGATTCCATGAAATCAAAGGGGACGTGGAGTCCAGAGACCAGAAGAGAAAAGTCTTTTATGACAGGGGCTGCAGAACAAATCCAGCACATCCTTGATAATTTCAAAAACTACCAGGTCTGGATTGGTGAAAACATGAATCCAGATGACCCTGTATTGATTTTCTTTAAAAACGGTTAGAAATGGGAAAATGTTAAGTTTGGCAACTTGGGTCCATCACCTGTCATCATTCCTGGCTGCCACACACGTGGACTAGGACAAGTAGGACTATAGCATCTTGAGCTCTTCATTTATTTTTATCTTGATTTCTTTGGAGCAGAGGCATTTTTTTTTTTTTGATAGTGTATTTTTATTGCTTTCAGAGAGGAAGCGAGAAGGAGAGAGATAGAAACATCAATGATGAGAATCATTGATTGGCTGCCTCCTGCATGTCCCCTGCTGGGGATCAAGCCCACAACCCGGGCATGTGCCCTTGACTGGAATCAAACCCAGAACCCTTCTGTCTGCAGGCTGACGCTCTATCCCAGCTGTGGGCAAACTACGGCCCGCGGGCCGGATCCGGCCCGTTTGAAATGAATAAAACTATTGAAAAAAAAGACCATACCCTTTTATGTAATGATGTATACTTTGAATTTATATTAGTTCACACAAACACTCCATCCATGCTTTTGTTCCGGCCCTCCAGTCCAGTTTAAGAACCCATTGTGTCCCTCGAGTCAAAAAGTTTGCCCACCCCTGCCACTGAGCCAAATCAGCCAGACCCAGGCATTGTTTTTCAGAAAAAAACATATTTTGTAGGTTGTCTAAAAATAAAATGCATTTTAAATAAAAATAAAATAAAAATGTACCTATCCTGCCCACCAGGAGTTATCCTAAGGAATCCTTAGTGTGATCCAAGTCCATCCAGATCTCTGTTGCATTTTGGAGCTACTTGGTGGGAATTCCTGCTCCCATCCCCCCACTAGCCAAATATAAGTGAGGTCTGATGTTGGCTGGGACTTCCAGGACAGTGAGAGTGACTCCCGGAATCTACTGCCCTCTGGAAAGCTGTTCCATCAACCCCACCTGAAAGAATTGACCCATGGAATACTGCAGACCTGTGCTCTGGTTTCCTGCTTGCCAATCGGTATTATTCGAGGTTTCCCTATCAAACTTCATGCTCCCCTCTATAGTCTCAGCCCATTTCCCAGAATATAAAAACATTAACCCACTTGCATTTGGAAATTGAGACTGAATGGAGCAGAGGAGCTAATTGGATTGTATGCAAATTTGCATCATCCTGGGGTGTATCATGGGATTTTACTCTATTGTAGCCCTGTGTGCTCGTCTCCCACACCCACATCCTAAACTCCCACCTACGACCAGAGGCAAATAAATACTTCCCCCATCATTTAGAGCAGCTTTTAGTCCACATCCTATGGTAATGCATACGATCCAACAATAAACCAATAACAGCAGGGCCAAGAATTTATGTCAAGTGTGTCAATCCCATGAATAATAACTCACATCTTCTGATAGCTGGTGCAAACATTTAAAGAGGAATGATGGCCCCTGCTCTTCAAAACTCCTAAAATCACATAATATTAAATGAATGGTTTCTTAGAAGCCAAAGACAATTACCAGAAAAACTTTCATAAAGCAAATTTTTGAGCTGTGGCTGGCAGTGAGGGGTTTTGTCTGGAGAGAGATTGCATTACATTACCACAGTAATAATTAGGCACAAAAAATGTCATTTCTGAGCCAGTGGTGAAACTAAATGTCTGGATGTCAATATAAATAGACACCAGGATATGATACAGGGGGTTGAAAATATCATTGAGATTGTGGGTGTTTTGTTGGCAAAACAAAGACATTGGGCAAGCACATATGTTGTTCCGGTGAGCCACAGGCTGCCAGAAATCAAAGCTCAAGTGTAGGAGTGCATGTTTTCTCTTCAGTGAGGGGGCAAAAAAGCACGGGTACTTTCCAAGCTGGTAAACCAAACATTCGTTAGGTGGGAACACTGATACATATCAGTACAGGTGCAGTCACACACTTTTCTCCAGGGGCAGGGGAGTGGGAAGGAACTATGTGTTCCAGGGTGGGGAGGAGGCCAATGGAATCCATGCTTATCACGAACAACCTGCTTAAAGAGATGTTACCGTCCATCCCTAAGAGTGAGATTTTCAACCTCGAGTGAGTTCAGAAATCAGAGATGACTCTAAATACCTAATGACTTTGTGAGCTGCTGAAAATAATTTTAAATGAAGAAGGTAGCTTTAAAAATAATTTCTAAAGGGCTTTATCCTCCTCCATTCCTCTGAGCTACATGCTAGGCAGTGAGAGCCAGCAATGAGAACTGGCTCACTGTGCCATTGCAGAGAGCTGTTTGTGGAACTTCTATGGACCAGTGTAAGGCTGTGGTGAGGTCTGGATGCCTCTCCTCAGCTCACTCACCTAGCAGGGTTCCCAGAAGGACAAGTGCAGTAGTTCACAGTCAAGTTGCACTATCATTAGCTGTATGGCTCCCACCTCTGAATTCCCAAAGCAACTCAGGGGAAGACAGTGTAGTAGGGATGGTTTGATCTATTTCTCAGTGTACATACTGCCTCCCCCCTCCCCACTCCCCCACCCCATGAAGAAGTCTCACTGTTTTATAACAATTAAACATTACCTACAAGTATATGGACAATTCTCACTAACTTACAATTTAAACCATCACTTGAAAGTAATTGTTCACAAAACCTACAAATGAATGGCCTCCTAAGGCCTCCTCAGTAGAACCATGACAAAACTTTGTCAAGCTCCCATAGGGGCCTGAAGCCAACCAACGGTTTCTCTAGAGCAGTGATGGCGAATCTATGACACGCGTGTCAGAGGTGACACGTGAACTCATTTTTTTTGGTTGATTTTTCTTTGTTACATGGCATTTAAATATAGAAAATAAATATCAAAAATATAAGTCTTTGTTTTACTATGGTTGCAAATATCAAAAAATTTCTATATGTGACACGGCACCAGAGTTAAGTTAGGGTTTTTCAAAATGCTGACACGCCGAGCTCAAAAGGGTTGCCATCACTGCTCTAGAGTGTCCCCAAGATAACTGGAAAATAAAAATAAACACATGAGTTGCAATAACCAAATCTTAAAATTCTAACTTCATATGAATACGTAGCCCCGTTGATATAGCCATATTCCAATTTACAAGCTCTTCAAACTATCCTATTCAATCCAGCAAACTTTGTGTGGTTCCTCTAGGACAGGTGCTATGCTTGATTAACAACAGTATTAAAATAGTCTGTAATATACTTGAAAATATTCTTAAGGTAAGCTATAGCATCTTTTTAAAAATATGTTTTTATTTATTTTAGAGAGAGAGGAAGGGAGAGGAAAAGAGAGATAGAAACATGGATCTGCTGCCTCCTGCAGGCCCCCTACTGGGGATTGATCCTAAAACCCAGGCATGTGCCCTGACCGGGAATCAAACCAGCAATCTCTTGGTGCATGGGACGGCGCTCAATCCACTGAACCACACTGGCCAGGAAGCTATAGCATCTTAATATTATGTATCAGCTCAGGGATGATCAAACCACATTCCAGAGGGGCAACTACAGTTCATTCTGTTGTCTGAATCTCAAGATTGACAACCTACCCCTGCTAATCAGCATCCGGAATGTCAGAAACAAACCTCTGGTGTTTAACACTGTTGGCTGGCATGATGAATGTTGAATGTTAGATATCACACATCATTGATGAAACTAATGCAAGGTTATAAATATTTTAGAGACTCTCTCCCTACTGTTGCATGAATAGAAGCAAACAAAGACTTAGCCTTCACCTTAGGAGGCAGAGCTCAAAGCTTGATCCCTAAATGGTCTGAGGTCTACCTGTTGGTTATGATGATTTTTGTGGCCTGATGAATGCAACAGGAGTAAAGATTCCTGCTCTGGAGTGCAGTGCCAGTCTCTAAGCAGATAAGGTAAATTTCAGGGCACTTAAGATGACAGAAAGCTGGGGTTTCATTGAATTTACAGAACTGTACAGTTCTGGATCCGCTTGCTAGTCAGTGTATGGCTAATAAATGTCTGCATATATTATAGAATTTGGTTTGAGAATTGTTTTCATTATGATCTAGTAGCAAGGCCGAGAACGAACTAATTCTCATCCACAGTAGCCAACTTCTCAATGGCTACTGTTATCCTCCAGAAAGAACCTAGGAATTGTGTATGACCACATTGACTTAGATCAATTGCAATACATAGGCTCTACTTTCAAGGAACCCACAGAGGAGTTTCCACAGGCCTGACTGCCACTCACCAGAGTCTACCAGAGGTCCAACAGACTGACCAATCAATAGCCAGTGTCCCCATTAAGTCAAGGAGTTGATAAAAGATACTGATAGATACAGGGATGGGCAAAAGTAGGTTTACAGTAGTTTGTATGGAAAAAGACATACAGGTTATGATTATTACAATAGTTTTATAAAGAATGTCACAATTTGCCCAGCTGGCATGGCTCAGTGGTTGAGCTTTGACCTATGGACCAGGAGGTCAGGGTTCAAGTCCGGTCAAGGCACATGCCTGAGTTGTGGGCTTGATCCCCAGTGTGGGGCGTGCAAGAGGCAGCCGATCAAAGGTTCTTTCTCATCATTGATGTTTCTATCTCTCTCTCCCTCTCTCTTCCTCTCTGAAATCAATAAAAACATATTTTTTTAAAAAAAGGTCACAATGCAACTGTAAACCTACTTTTGCCTACCCCTATATGTTAGACTATTAAGCTTTCTTTAGTCAATAACCGAATGAAGATCAGTTACTCAGCTTTTCTTTTATGGGTCAGGAACATACATCTTGGAAAAAAACTATATACTTCCACATTCCCTAAGAGATAACTAACTCTTCTTTTAAAAGTTTGTGGAGAGGACAATCTTACAGTTTGTTGTGGGTCCAACATTCAAAGCATCAGAGAGGTTTGTGTTTGTTTGATTTTTGGTTATCAATATGTTCTCATTGTTTGTTTGTTTTTATTGTTTAAAGTATTATATATGTCTCCCTTTTCCCGATTGACACACTTCCCCTGCCATTCCTACCCCTAAGGGTAGACCCCCGCCGCCCCAGTGTCTGTGTCCATTGGTTATGCTAATATGCATGCATACAAGTCCTTTGGTTGATCTCTAACTCTCTCTCCCCTGCCCCTTGTCTCAGGATCTATTTTTGTTCATCAGTTTATGTTCATCATTATATCCCACATATAAGTGAGATCATGTGATATTTATCTTTCTCCGACTGGCTTATTTCGCTTAGCATAATGTTCTCCAGTTCCATCCGTGCTGTTGCAAATGGTAAAAGTTCCTTCTTTTTTATAGCAGCATAGTATTCCATTGTGTAGATGTGCCACAGTTTTTTCATCCACTCATCTGCTGATGGGCACTCAGGCTGTTTCCAAATCTTAGCTATTGTAATCGTGCTGCTATGAACATAGGGGTGTATATATCCTTTCTGATTGGTGTGTCTGGTTTCTTGGGATGTATAGAAAGCCTTTCTTGACATCTGTCCTAAACTTTGCTCTTCACAGGTAAAGAAAGAATCTGAATGGCGAAGGTAAGGATAGAAGGTCTTGTATCTCAATGTTCAGTTCTAGGTTTCTCTCTCCTCAAAAGCTTTTGGTCTTTAAGTTGCATTTTTTTCTTTGTCTCCCCCCCCACCTTACACACCCCCCAACCTTAAAGCTGGGTCACTGAAGTCCCATGATAGGGGCATAGGGGCTCTCCTGGCAGCTGTCCTTTGAAATAAATTGCTTGTCGGTATAACTTAATAAGGAAACACAAGCCAAAATGTAAGCCTTTTATTACACCAAAAATGCAGCCTTAATTATAAAAGTGTGAGTAACGGTCCCTTGGCTGACTCGCTCTCTGGCCGAGATTGGCAAGGCATCATGGTCCTGCTACAAGCTGTAATTTACAGGACTGTAAACTTCCCTTCCCTCCATTTCCTCCTCCTTAGCCGTCCCATCAACCACCTCAGTTTTTAAATATAAAGCTGTCCTTTTTGGTCATAGTACATGGCTAGTTATAGTAAGTCTCTCTTGATACTCAGCCAGACTTTGATGATTTTTTTAAAGGTACCAGTTAAGAATGCCATAAATTAAGAATTAGAGAAAAATTCTCTTGCTCCCTTTCCCATAAGTACAAAAATAAAGTTAAGAAGTCTCTTTATTTCCCACCCCCACAAAGGTATATTTTGCTTCAAATAGCTCTTCTTCCTTAAGCTTGAAATCAGTAGCCAATATTTATCCATCATGCATTTTTCTGAACACATGTTCTCTGGTGGGTATCATACTGCAGTGGAGTTAAAAAAGATTGAGCCTGGTTGGTGTGAGTGTGACTCCGACTGCCAAGTGTGTGAAGTTTGGGGACCAGAGAAATGACGGCCTGGTAGATCTAAGGACACTCACTGTAAGCCAGACTTCGGCCAGAGCTTCATTTATTATCTGATCTATACTCATGTGTCCTCTTAAGGGGGCCATGATTATGCTTTATGTCTGTGGGGGTCATGTAAACTTGGACCCTAGGTCCAACAATACCTCACAATGTCTGGTTATTACTTTCTCCCCAATACACTGTTATTCGAGTAAATGGTGGTAGGTCTCTGGGAAAAGATTAGAGTAAGCATTACAGTGTATACTTGCCATAATAGGGTGTACACTTGCCAAAATAGGGTGTGTGTGTGTGTGTGTGTGTGTGTTCATGTAAAGAACTAGGTTGTAACTCCAGAAAAAAAAATAGATTATGAAAGAAAATATTTCCTTACCTGACTCTATATAAAATAATACTGACAGTCATTACATGTAAAACAAGTTATTATTCCAGCCAAAGAAAGTGATATAAGTATAATGATAGGGTGAAGGAACAGACGTTGGGCCAGAGTATTGCCTATGAGCTGCCACTTCAGCTTTCCCTTCAGTAGGCCATTCCAACACTCAGTCAACTCCCTTGTGTGCTGGCTCATCATGAGGAGGTTAAGCCACTTCTGCACTTTCATAAGGTTCAGAACAGCCTGGAGAGTCAAAATCTATAGGAGCATCTCCCAGATGTCCTCATCTCATGTGTCAGGGACTCGGGTTTGTCCAGCCAGAGCAATGACTACCTTGGTTGAGTTTCCAACCATCTTTGAAGTTTATCCAGTCAGAACATCAAATTCTACACTTGATCTTCAGCCTTTTCTGTGAGTCCATTGCATGAGATGAGGGCTTCTTTGAAAGCTACCAAAGAGACACTCCAGCTTTTACACTTTTTTTTCAATTTGTTGATTGCCTTTTCATTATCAATCTGTAGTTTCACTGCAATTTAGAAAAAAAAAAAACCCACCCAATTCTATTATTATTGTATTTTTCATCTCTCTCCCCTACCTCCCCCACCTCTCCCCTACACCCCCCTCGCCCCCCCCACACACACACACATTTCAAATGCCCAAAACATCTTATTGACCATTGCATTGTCCTCTGCCAACATATCCTAGCCCATTATTTGTGAACACTTTATCCATTGGCCTGCTACCTTGTTCCAGAGCTGACTGTACACTAACTGGAACTAGGAACTGATTCTGCACTACCAACCAGGGAGTGGGTAAGTAAGCTGGCTCCTACATCCACCTTATTGCCTGCTTTCTTGGACCACTTCTGACACTAGGCTGGATTCCCTAGAAAACAGATGTGAGCTTGACTGGGAATAAAAAGTTTATGGGAAAGAACACTTGTAAAATGAAGGGGATGGGCATGAGATTAGGCAGGATAAGAGTCAGACCTCAATGTAGATGTGACAAAACTCTGCCAACCCAAAGAGAGCCCTGGGGTGGGGCTGTGAGAGGAGTCCTGCAGATAGCCAGGCCCTTTTACCATCTTTTCATGTGCTCATAAGCCAGGGTTGCCAGAGGAGAGTATGAGCTCAGCCACCCTGCTTTGCTCAGTCATTCACTATAAGCTTCCCCAAGAAAAGGATAACCTTGATTTGAATGCTGATCTAGACCCGGAAAGAGTTAACTGCAGTGAGTCTTTCCTTAAAGGAGCTGAGCCATGCTTTGTATCTGCCACTGCCTGGTTCTTATCCTGAGCTTATATTCTGGTGAGGGAAATACATGTAAGCATATGATTGCTATGCAATATGGTATGCAAAACTGTACAGGGGTCAACTCAAATTAGCTAAGTAGAGGAGTGAATGGGCGAGATAGAGCAGGAATGAAGACTCACCCTGGGGTCTTGATCATTTTCTTGTCCCCGTCATTTGGCATGTCAACTTGAAAAGTTGAAATAAGGCTCCTCTCCTCTGCCATTGTGGTGTGTGTGGTTGACTTCTTCGCCATGTCTTCTCACAAGACTTTCAGGATCAAGAGATTCCTGGCAACAAAACAAAAGCAGAATCAGCCCAATCCCCAGTGGATTCGGATGAAAACTGGTAATACAATCGGGTACAACTGCAAGAGGAGACATTGGAGAGGAACCAAGCTGGGTCTATAAAAAAAAATGCGCATGAGATGGCTCACATATTTATACTGTATCCAGTTGCTTGCACCTTACTATATCACTAAAAAGATCACTACTAGCTAGACAGCTGGGTGTGTCTTATTGGGAAATTATTGAAAGGATGATTTTTCTCTTTGTTAATATTTTTCTGCTGCTGTATAAATATGACATCTTTTTTTAAAAAATAACAATTGAAATAAAACCATACTGTGTGTAACATGCGTATTCACAGAGGGTCAATTTATCTTTTAGTCCCTAAATGAAAATAACTAAAGCAAGGCTTGGCATCCTCCAACCACAAATGGTGAAGTATTTAGCCAAAGTGAAAACTAATTTGATTTTTCATGGAGTTATAACAGAAAGCCAAGAAAATGTCTTAGTGCAGAATGCTCTATGCTTAGTCAATTTGAAGAATTTAATAAATTTTCTAACAATCATCATAAAGGTTTTTACCAAGAGACTATGCTTGCATGGTCCTTGTAACTGAAAGAAACTTTACTGTGGAATGTATTTGAAACTGGGATAGTTCATAAATCACTCTAACTTCTAGATTTATCATCATCTAGAAAAATTCAACCTATTCCTTCCGAATGCAACTGCTAGAGTCATTATAAATTTACTTGATCTTTTTTCCTCCATTGGAATTTTTAAATTGCAGGAGAACATACTTCAGTTGAAGAAAAAGAAATAGTAACAGATCATCTCTGCTTTAGAGGAAGACTATCAGTTTTGTGACTTCCCAGATGCTTCAATGGATATCTTCATTTCAATCTGGGCAACTTGCTTCTCCTTACATGTGTAGAGTCATTAGCCTTAAGAATTCAAATACATTTAATGCATAGATCACAATTCTCTACAATAATTTGTTTTACCATTGAATAATTACAATATAGCACACCAAGAAGGAGATAAGTGAACTCCAGTGTGACTTAGCTACTATCACGATCCTTTTGAATTAAATGATTAGATCACTGTAAAGGATTTCACCTGGAGTTTTTACAAAGAAATCATTCTCATCTTGGTCCTCCAGATTGGTTTCCCCTCCTTATTTATTGAATAGGATATATGTATATATTCTATAAAAATATCTTTGGTTATAAATGTATATTCCTGAAAGATTATTTTTAAAAAATCTATCAAGTAATAATGGATGGATAATGGATTTCAGGATCTAAAAGATCTCGAATATTTGAAATTTGCATGAGTTCACTAAGATAAAACTACTCACAAATGAACAATTCTGACTTTTCTACAGTAACAGCATTCTAAGTCAGCCAGAAGCCAGGGTACTATGGCTAGTTTCCTCTGAGGAACCTGTAAGTCATGATACTCAAAAGAACTGCCCCTACAAGTACTTAGCCAATGCAATGGAAACAATCTATTATTTTCTTAATCATATTTTCATTTATAGGATTCCCTGGCCTTGAATATTCTACTTGACTTTAATAGTGTAGCCTTCTCAAATAGTGTGCAAGAAAACTACAGACAGTCTACAGATTCACATGTCCATCTGGGTTTGATTTAGTTAATCTATCAAGTACTTGTGTGCAATTTTTTCAGACACATGGTTTTGCTTCTCTTCTTTTTAAGTAAGTTCTGTTTACTTAGGCATACGTTGCAAATTAGCTCTTAAAATATGGCAAATGAAATAAAGAAATCCTTTATAGTAGAACGAAGTCTAATGTGAATTTCATTACTGATTCATAAGACAGACCAATCCCAGAATTTTATATAAATTCTCAAGAAAATATATTTGTTAAATTTAAAAACACTTTCCCCTGCACTTTCTTGTTCCTTGGCATGTAGTGTTGCCACTGAATCTTTTGGGCATCTCAGATATCTGGAGAATGTTGAGCTCAGATACATTCTTGGCCATAGAAAAGGTGGGCACCCTTAATCTTTTCCCAGTTTCTTCAGTCGCTCCATAACCCAAAACCCTATTGTGAAAGAATTATTATTAAAGCACCCACTTAAACTTCTAGTTGTAAGAATTTTATTAATTAGGCTCATGGGTCAGTTCATTGACTTCACCATGAGGCAACATTAGTTTGTAGCATTTAAACTTATCCAGTTAACACATTTTAAAACGCTGTTGTGAGAATACATGTTATGAATAATAAATACTTTAATCATTATGCAGAGAATATTGAGGGCTTTCTTTTCTTTTTAATCAATCCCATCAAAAAGGAATGAACTATAGCCCTAACCAGTTTGGCTCAGTGGATAGACT
This sequence comes from Myotis myotis, assembly GCF_014108235.1. Classification (NCBI taxonomy): domain Eukaryota; kingdom Metazoa; phylum Chordata; class Mammalia; order Chiroptera; family Vespertilionidae; genus Myotis; species Myotis myotis. The sequence goes on along the minus strand of NW_023416368.1, from coordinate 52,415,766 downwards.
GTCGGCCTGCAGACTCAAGGGTCCCAGATTCGATTCCGGTCAAGGCCATGTACCTTGGTTGCGGGCACATCCCCAGTAGGGGGTGTGCAGGAGGCAGCTGATTGATGTTTCTAACTCTCTATCCCTCTCCCTTCCTCTCTGTAAAAAATCAATAAAATATTTTTTTTTAAAAAAAAAGGATGAACTATAAACATTTTTAAATAGAATAAATTGTCTCTCAGGAAGCTTATCCATTTTCCACCATCTAGACTTTGCTGATAATTTTTAAATCCATGCCCCCACACACATTTCTCCAAGGTAGTCCAGCCTCTTGTTTTCAACCATCTTCATTGTGACTTAACCTGGATATGACTAGGACGCATAATAATGACTCCAAAAGGAGTCATATTATCAATTATAACATGTCAAGAACGGTGGGACGCTTACACTCGATACTCAAAGTGTGGCTGAGCATCAACAGCGTTGGCAGGATCAGGGAGCTTCTTAGAAATGCGGAACCTCAGGGCCTACACCGGACGTACTGAATCCTGATCTACATTCTAATGTGATCTTTAGGTTATTTTCCAACGCCTTACAATTTGAGAAGCCCAGGATCAAACTGCATGAATTTTAGGGTCTGACCATTTCCCGTTTATTTTCTAGTTCTGTGACTTACTGACCATGAGCAAATAAGTTAGCCTCTCTCTCAACTTCCTCATCTGTAAAATAAGAATAATGAGACTTATTTGAAAAAGTTGTTACAAACATATCTCCAAAAAAAAGTGTTTTTGAATGTGGGAGGGAGAGAAATAAGTTAGCTATATAGACTATTAGGTGGAATAGTCAAATATTGACAATTTCATACAATTCAACCTGAGTAAGTGAAGTAAGCTCTTAATAAACTATAGGTAATTATCTGTATTAGTATCCTACGGCTGTTGTAACCCACTACTGTAAGCCTGGTGGCTTATAATAACAGTAATTTATCTCTCACAGTTCTGGAGGCCAGAAGTCTGAACACATGGTGCTGGCAGGATTGGTTCCTTCTGGAGGTTCTGAGGGAAAATATGTCCCATCCATCTGGCCTACCTTCTGATGACTGCCCACAGTCCTTGCCATTTTTTTGGCTTGTAGATGAATCACTCCAGCCTCTCCCTCCATCATCACATGGCCTTCGCCTCTCTGTGTCTCTGTGTGCCTTCCCCTCTTCTTATAAGGATCCCTATCATTGGACTTAGGGCCCACCCTAAATCCAGTATAACCTCATCTTGAGATTCTATTTCCAAATAAGGTCACATTCTGAGATTCTAGGTGAACATAAATTTTGGGAGGAGATACTATTCAACCGCACTACAGGATCCTTCCTCCCTCCCTTTCAGTGATACCGGTAACACCAATCTTAAAAACTCAAGAGTTATTTTTTACTCTTCACTCTCTCATTTCTTAAATTCAGTTGTGCCTAGGTCTAGCGATTTCCTTCTTTAAAATGCTTCTCAGCTTTTAGTAACATGGAGCAAGGCTTGTGTTTTAAAGCTAAGCAAAAATAAAGCAGGGCATAACAGAGCCAAGGCTGGAAAGGCTCCACCTTTAGGTGATAATGGCTCCAATGGCACAGGGCTTGGTAGGCTTACAACATCTTTGTTAGCAAAAGGCACCCTTTCTCTGGGCCAATGCATTTCTGCTTTCAATACCCATTTACTCCCCCTAAACAGAATTGCTGTATCTAATACCTCCTACTAAGAAGAAGGAAGCATAACACTTTCTAGGCTTCTTTTGGGTTCCAGAACACCGTATGCCACACTGCTTCATTCCATTAACAAAGTGGCACAAAATGCTGCCATATTTAAGGGGGATCAAGAGCAAGACAGGGCTCTGCAGCGGGTCTGGAATACAGCGCTCTGCAGCTTGGACCACATGATCTGGCAGACATCATGGTGATGGAAATACCAGTGAAGAAAAAGAGATGTAGGGTAGAGTTTATGGCAAGCCCAGCTGGGAGAATGTCAGTGTAGACATTCTCCAGAGTTCTGAAGCAATACCATTCAATCTGCAATGGAGAATTACATACACACCTTTTGAAAAAGGCTCTTAGGGTGCTACTGAGCCATGGTAAGGAGAGGAATGGTTGTGTATGAAACACCAAAGTGATTATGAATCTCCAACGTGCAACATGAGCTGGAGCCTACTGAACCTGCCAAACTGTAAAGTCATGAGGATTCAGCATCAAGCCATCATAAAATGGAAATATACATCCAAGCTTGAGCATCAGCAGGGCCACAGGGCACAGCAAGCTGCGTGAGCAGGGAGCCAGACCCCCATGTTAACAGTCACAGTTCACCAGCATCTAACCCCCAGATCATACCTCTGGTTGTATCAGGAAAGACAGAGGGAGTCCTGTATGATCCAGTGAAAGAGGAAAAAATCCCCAAGTTTAGTTTATAGATAAATTGGTTCAGCATGTGCAAGCCAAACGTTGTATGGCAGCTGTGTTACATTCCCACTCAAGAGTGACTTTGAGAGACAATTGCAAAGGAAAAATCTTCTCAATGGGTACAATATTATCAGAGTGGTACACATATTCACTTTCTGTGAAAGAAGAAGCAGCCTGAGATGGAATATATATGATCTCTGGGAGTACAAAGTGGCTTTTCTGGCTAACTAGAGACCCAGAAGGAAAATGATTAAAGCTTGGAATTTAATCTTCAAAGCAAGGAATTCTAGGCTAAAGGCATGAGCTAAGTATATGGAATTGCATTGAAGTATGTAGATAACCAAGTAGGCAAAAGAAGTTGGCCCATTTATGTCAGCTAGCCTTTATCAGTGTCTACTGTGGTGTTGGCAAAATGCATGCACAAAGTGGCCAGAGCAGCTGAAACAGAGATTACGCATGGACCCAATAGCATGAACTTCCATTAACCAAGGCCAATCTTGCTAATAATGTCCAATCACATCTAATGTCCACTGTCCAACCTGCCAACACCAGAAACCAATGCTAAGTAAAGTCCCTAAAGTGGCAGTGAATCTTAAGAAGAACAACTAGCCACTTGAGAGCAAGCTGACTTCATTGGGAATCTCCCACCTTGGAAATTCTAGCAGTTTCTTTTCTTCTCACAGAAGACACTTGTTTCTGGTGTGGGTTTGTCTTTCATGCCCACAGGGAAGCACCACTATCTGGGAATCTATGGCATGCCTGATCTGCGATATGGAATTCCACATAACATAACATCCAACCAGAGAACTCACCTTCTCACAACAGAGGAGCACAAAAGTGAGCTCGTGACCCACCCCAGTAGTCACATCATATACTACTTCAGCCACATCACCCAGAGGCTGCTGGCCTGTTAGGGCAACGAGCAGTCTGCTGATGGGCAGCTGAAGCATCAGCTCAGAAGCAATGTTTTTTGAGATTATAGCACCGTCTTCTAAGGCACATTACACTTATTGAACCAGATACCTTTCTATGGCACCGTGTTCCCAACAGGGAGAAACATGGGTCTGGAACCAAGTGACAGAAGTAGAATTGATACTCCCAATGATTTACTAGAGTATTCTGTAGATTCCTGTCTCCACAACTCTGAACTCTGCAGGAGGAGAAACCCTTGCTCTCAAAAGGAGCATGTGCTCACCAGGGGACACAGCAAGAATCTCATTGAAGAACAGGCTACAGCTGCCCCCTGAGCACTTTGGAGACCTTTGTGTTCAGGAACCAGCAAGCAAGAAGAGGAGTCACCATCTTGTCAGGAGTGATTGACCCTGAACAGCATGAGAAACAGCTTCCTGGTACACAATAAAGACGAGGGGGATATGTGTGGCACTCAGCCACCCCATGAGTACCTCTTGGTCCTCTTGGCCCACATGAATGGGTACACGTAACAAGCCTGCCCAGAGACGTTTATGTTTAATAGGAAGTCTGGCTCTTCACGAAAAGTGCCAAGGCCAACGTAGATGGTCGCTGAGAGCGAAAGGAATTTAGAATGGAGAGTGGAGGGGAGAGATGATGAGCACCAGTTGTGGCCTTGAGACCAACTGCAGAGATGGGGGCTCAGTTTTGTCTCACTAACCTCCCTCTATCCAAGTGAGGTCCACCAGAGCCTGTGAGGAGCTGCTTCCAAATACCATGAAGTAGATGTGTGTGGCACAAGTGGCGAGCTGTGGCAGGCAGGGCGTTGTGCTGCTCTGCTCCCCCTTGCTGACCAGGGGAGGAAGGTGGTCCCCTGACAGAGTCCAGCTGGTAGCTAATTCAGGACTCACCTCAGCATTCAAGCTGCTGTCAGGCTCTCTTCAGAAAAGATACTGGTTAGTGACTGGGCAAGCCAACGGTGAAAGGGATCAGGATCTCCTTGGGGTGGTCCCAGCCAGTAACTGAGGCATAAGGGCTTGGCCCTTTACACACAACGTGGGCCTCCTCCAGTGGGCAGTCTTCTCTGGAACGTCCTGCTGGGCTGGCTGAGACATTGCCAGGTCTTTATCATCACCTCTCTATTTAGTCCTGCCTCTTGCATTTCTCTGTCACAGGGATTACTCTCCAGCAAAAAATTTTTGCACTCAGAATTCCATCTCAGTTTCTGCTCTCCAGAGAACCCAACATGCAACACATGTTTTAGCCGTTTTTGTAAACAGATTATCTAGCACAGTGCCTAGAACATAATAGGTAATCAAGAAATATTTGGCAATCAGGGCTGAATTATCTGCTTCATTCTATGATAAACTATGTGCTTAGTCATGGTCAAGTAACATGGCAGATAGAAAAACATTTCTTGTCTTCTTGTCTTTTTTTTTCTAATCCACAGAACTTTTAGGGACTTAAATGCAGTAAGGATTATGATGTTTTCATTGGCTTTTTATTCATTAAAATGAGACACGATCGAAGTCTTCCAAGTCTTTTGCTGTTTTCTGAGGCAGGAAATTTTCCATGCTGGAAAAAGAAGACAAATTTGTATTTATATCACAAGGAATGCTCACTAAATATTTCTCGCAGATGACTAAAGATGTGTTCATCAGAGCCAGTCAAATTTGAGATGCTACCCATAAGGATAAGGCAGCTGAAACAGCCCATCAGCCCCAAAACCACATAAAAGCCTTCAATGCAACTCTGAAGCCACCCACATAGCCACTGCCAAGCAATCAGTCAAGGCCAGAGGCAGGAACTAACTCATGTGGTGGCTAAAAGACTATTTGAAGAAGTTGGCAAAAGCTTGTCCATTTTATGAGGGGAACTTTAGGATGAGAAGAAAAAAAAAGTGATTTATATCAGCTGCCCCCACTGTGAATCAAATTTCCTGTGTCACTGTGTAGATGGCTCTGCAGCTATATATAATGCTTTGCTCCAGAGAACTAATAAAAATAGCACCATCCAAATGCAAGCCATAGAATGAGAGCAATTCCAGTAGTGCCTCTAGATAGATGAGAATGGTCTCTCTCCAGGTCAAAGAGGTATTTAAAAGGAAAGAACTCCAGCCAATTGTTTTATCTCAGAAATGGGAAGAAATGCCTCCATAAATTTTCTTTGAGCACATCGGTGATGAAGTGAGTGAAAAGCTGGCCTCTGTACTAAAAGCCTGACACGTTCTCCACAACAATCTCACCCTGGGGTCGCAACGTAGTTTATCTTGTAAAACAGAATCAAAATTGGAGTGAGCTTCCATTCCTCCAACCCACTACACCCTTTCTGTTCCTACTGAAAGTCTCAGAGTCATTTCTGAGTGTGAATTTTGGAGTGCCTTGTAGCATTGTTTGAGTCGCGCACTAGGCCAGTGGTCGGCAAACTCATCAGTCAACTGAGCCAAATATCAACAGTACAACGATTGAAATTTCTTTTGAGAGCCAAATTTTTTAAACTTAAACTGTATAGGTAGGTACATTGTTAATAACTTCATTAGGGTACTCCTAAGCTGGCCTTTGCTGAAAACGTCCTCAATCTGATTGAGGTGCGTTCACTGTGGTCGACCCCTTCCAACTCTCCCATCCACACTCGTCTTGTATACTTGTTTCTACCATTCCATTTATATTCAAGTTAAAATACAGCAGTTTTCCTTGTGCAGACTTTCTTCACCTCTTTGTTTTATCAAAGTGTAAGAGGCTCATTTAATAGGGACCCTTAAGCATACAAAACACAATTGACTTAATCTAAAGAAAATGTTCTTGTGGATGTTTGTAATTTGTTTAAACTCAGCGCAAACAAACACCCAGTTTGTTGGCAAATTAAACAACTATTACCATATGTCTGAAGTAATTCTAGGGATAGAGAGTGAATTTTTAAAGTAAATTTGATTTCATGGGCTAAATAGATCTCTTCTGAAGGAAAATGAATTGTCTTCAGTGGAAGTTTCTAATACAAGCCCTTTTAAGGCAAATTGCTAGAGGAACCTTCAAATCCCTTACCAATAATATACCTCAATTCTAATTTCTCTAATTGATAGCAATAAAAAACAGTTTCTTTTTAAAAATATATATATATATTTTAATTGATTTCAGAGAGGAAGGAAGAGGGAGAGATAGAAACATCAATGATGAAAGAGAATCATTGATTGGCTGCCTCCTGCATGCCCCCTACTGGGGATCGAGCCTGCAACCAGAGCATGTACCCTGACCAGGAATCGAACCCTGACCTCCTGGTTCATAGGTTGACACTTAACCACTGAGCCATGCTGGCTGGGCAACAGTTGCTTTTTCAATGGCTAAAATATAGGTGTGCAACAGGTTAGTTTTAAGTTGGCATTAGGTTTCCAAAAGTAGAAATATTACATAGCAACAAAAAAATGGAGGGATAGTAATAAATAGTATTTATTGAAAATTTAAATGTTCCAAACAATTGTGGGGCATATTATAAGGTTTCTGGTAGGCACACAAAGGAGGGCAGCCATTCCAGTTACTAATCATAGTTATCAAAACACACATTATGTTGTATTTCTTGGTAGGCTCAGGGCTATCAAACTTCTTCCGTGATAACTGAGAGGACCAGGCCATTCTGGTCTCCTGCTATAGCAACTCTGCTCAGCCAGGATCAAGGGGCGGAGAACCGGTCTCACCTCTCAAAGAGCAGCACAGCAAGGAATATGTGGCCCTTTGCAGTCAACCACAGGCAGATAAGAGAGACATCTGAAAATGTCAGGCATTAACAAATCATGATTTCTTTTTTTAAATATTTCAGTGGGGGGAATAATTTTGCTTGAGTTATCCAGACAATTACACTCATTCTGAACTCACATGAATAAGCACATTTCAAAAATATCATATTGGATCCCATTACTTTTATCCTATATCTTGGCCACTACTATTTTGGTTTTCTATGTCCTTGATATTTAATAGCAACGACATTTAAAACGATATTTTAATCAACAACAACAGCATTACTTTCTCCTCTGATGTAAAATAGCCAAACAAGAAAGGCAATCTATTAAGAATACCACTGTGGCTTCAAACAATCCTCCTAAAGAAAGAATGGTTTTGTATTCATAATAGCCTTTAAGTGGGTTTTTAAGAAATGCAACATAGTAATTTAACAACACAATAACAAATCTGGGGTTGAACCACCTGGCCGAAGATAAACGTGTACCTACTAATAGTCCTAGAAATATATCTTAAAGATCACACACTATATACCTAAATGAAGTGAATTCAAGTAACAACACAGAGCGTGGTGGTGATCTTTCGACACTGGGACTCCTGACCGTGTGAAATCAGGACAGTGGGTAGATATGAACGCCGCGGGAAGCACCAGCCCACCCAGGCTCTCCACCTATTTCTTGCTTGGCATAAAGCTACCTGCTTTGCCTGATACTCAGTTTGGTTCAACAAATGTGTATTGAGAAGTAGGTTCTGTGCTAGGAACTGACTAGTAAATGACATTGTTGCTGCCCTCCTTGCCCTCCTTGCCTTCCTTGAAGCAGACTCACGGCACCATTTTCCCATTGTGCATTCAACATGGTAGTTGAGTGCTTAATCTACACCAATTGTGTGAACCACTTGCAAACAAAAACCAAGAGGCCATGGTTCCACAGGTCCTGTATGAGTTTCCAAGGGCTGCCATGACAATGTACCACAAACTGTGTGGCTAAAACAATACAAATGTGTCGTCTCACAGCTATAAAGCCTGGAAGTCTGAGATCAGTGTCAGCAGTGTCGGCTCCTTCAGAGGAAGACTCTGGCCCATGCATTCCTCGGCTTGTCGATCTCTTGTTCATCTTGACATGACGCCCATTCTCCTTGTATGTATGCCTGTGGCCAGAGTTTCCTTTTCTATAAGGACACTGGTCAAATAGGATTAGGGCCCTCTCCCACTCCAGTATGACTTTGTCTTAATAATTACTTCTGTAACAAACCTATTTCCAAATAAGGTCACATTCTGAGGTTAGGGCTTCAACATATGGACATTGCGGGACACAATACAACCTATACCAGGTCCTTAGTGGTCCTATTTCTAGAGCATCTATCCACTTTGCACAATAAACAAAGCAACTTTACTTCTACCTAAGGAATAAGTATGGACAGAGTGATTATGAGGGTTAGCCAGCTCTCAAGTACTATATGCTTGGTTCTGTACCTGTTCTAGGCAGATTTAATTTGGAAAAAAAAAATGTTTTACGCAAAGAAAAGTAGGAAGATTTCATTGAGTGTCTGAAATTTATCCATTTAACAAATGTTTTGGGACATTGTTCTGGGCACTGAGGAGAAAGCAGTGAATAAAATGGGGGGGGGGGGATAATATCTGCTCTCATGGAGATTACATTCTAATGAAGGAAGACCAAAAAACAAATTAAAGAAGTCACATAGTACTTTAGTAGGTGTCAAGTGCTATGAAGAAAAACAAGATAGGACAAGAAAGATGGAGAATGCAAGATTTTGAGGGGTGGGGTTTGAAATTTTAAACAGGGTGGTCAGGGAGGCCTCACCTAAAAGGCAACGATTAAGGAGCTGACGATCATGGGGGAGCAAGCCATGTGGACAGCTGGTGCGGGAGTGTGGCAGGCAAAGGAAACAGCTAGTAGGATAGGAGTATGGTTGATGTGTTCAAGGAAAACAAAGTCAGTGTGGCTAGAAAATGAGAGAGTATGAGAGTGGCTGGTGGACAAGGTCAAAGGGAAGTAGGGAGCAGATCATAAAGGAACTTGTAGGCCATTGTAAGGATTTCAGCTGTTCTCCACGTAAAAGAGGAAGTCATTGGGGATTCTGAACGGAGGAGTGATGTGATCTGATTTGGGTTTTATTAGGATCGTTCTGGTTCTAAAGGTGAAAGGGGCAAAGATAAAAGCAGAGAGAAGCACTAGGAAGTTATTGCAATAGTCAAGGTGGGATATCGGTAGCTGGGCCAGGGTGACAGAGGTGGAGGTGATGAGAAGTATTTTGATTCTGGATATATCTTGAAAGGAAACCCAACGGTTTCCTTTTGGGATGAATTGATGGAGGGTGTAAAAGGAAAGAAGGAAGCAAGGAAAGAAGAAAAGAAGATATGATAAACTCCCAAAATTTGGCTTGTGCCAAATGGCAAATTCTTTCTGCCTTTATTGTTACCAATTAATTATTTTATTTGGGCAAGATGAAAAGCATTGAATAGTTAAATCCAGAATTGAAAAAAAACACAGGTAATTAATTGCTTTCTATTTAGATTTTTAAAATTCTCTAGAAATATGTAATCAGCTAAATCCAGAATGTGAGAAATTCCATAGCAAGAAAAATCCAGGTTCTTGAATAAATACATTGCAAGGGGAAAAAAAGAGGTAAAGTGAACCTAAAGATACAAAGACACTTAGGAGACATATAAATCAAATGCAATGTATATACTCTATTTAGATCCAACTGTGAAAAAGAAAGAAAAATATTTTGAGACACTCAGAAAAGTATAAACATTGATTGATTTGCGTGATAATTGGTCATTTTATAATGTTTAAGTTGGTAGCATATGATATTGGTATTATAGTTAACTTTTGAAAAATGAGTTCTTATTGCTTTGGCCAGTGTGACTCGGTTGGGCATTGTCTTGTGCACTGAAAGGTTGCTGGTTCAATTCCTGGTCAGGGCACATGCCCAGGTTGCAGGCTAGGCTCAATCCCCAGTAGGGGGTGTACAGGAGGCAGCCTAGAGGTGTACCACTCTCGCATTGATGTTTCTCTCTCTCTCTCCCCCTTACTCTGTCTCTAAAAATCAATAAAAAATTCTTTTAAAAATTAAACAAATAAAATGAGTTCTTATTTTTGATAGAAACATAATAAAATATTTACAGCTAAAAATTATGTCTAGGATTTGCTTCATCATAATCCAGTGGAGGAATGAAAGATGACCATAAATGGATGATAATTATTCATTTTACTATTCTATTTACTTTTATGTATGTTAGAAATGTTATAATAAAGAGTAGATAAATACATAGATACACAAATATATCAATACAATGTAATGACAATACATTAAAAATTGATAAGCATGATTTACCTTAAGAAAGGAGTGGCTGGGAGCAGAATCAAAGGAGATTCCTCCCTGCCTCCCCTTCTGTACCTTTTGAATATCAAACCTTTGAAATATACTATCAATTAATAAATACAATAAAAAATGTTAAGCTGCCCAGGCAGATGTGTGAAGGGAGCATCTTGCACAGAAGTGATGTCCCAGGACAAAGTGCTAATTATTTTCTCCTTGAGTCTCCCTATTCTAATCTCTGCCAGCCTCAGGTTGCCTCATGACTCCTCATTCTGAGGCAATGCTTAATTCAGCAGAATATAAGCCAAAATGAGAATGACTCAGAGAATAGTACCCCTGGGCATTAGAGCACATATCATTCTGAAGCAAATTTTTCCATGCAAGTTTCATTAGGTCCGTTGAAAAACAGTGCTTACATTGCAAGGAACTGTAAACTACTATTAACATCTGATTTAGGCTGGTGACCTTTTTCCCAACCTAACTGATGATAGGTTTATATCCTGGCACTCTCGGTGAGCAGATTAGATTTCATTATATACCACTGTGTATATTGGGAGTCACGTTTATTAATGCAATGCACACAGCACATCTTATCCGAACGTTAGATATGTTACATTTTATATAAAACTCATGCCATTCAGATTGCTCCATTAACTTTGCTGTGCACTTTTTATACATTAATCACAAAGTCCTCTGAACTTCTAACACTCAAAAGATCAATTTCAGGTACATATATTTATCCAAAAGACCTTCCATGATGCTCTCCAAACTTCAACACTTTAACAAATAGCTTTTTTTTGAAAGGCGTGAGTAAATTACTCTCCTCGCCCTTTAGGCAGGCGGGGGGAGGGGCGGGGGAGAAGGAGTTGGAGGGGAGGGTGTCTAAATTCAGTTGAAATTTTCATTTCTTTGTCTAGGAATCTAATCATGGAATAAACAAAGTTGAATAGACTGACTTCACATGAAAACTATTGGAATGTTTTTCATATTCTTTTACCCAAATATTGGTCCTCATCTAAGTTGCTGTCCTATGTTTTAGGGCTGAAATTTTTCTTTTCTGCTTCAAGCTTAGAAATAAAACATAAAAGGCAAAGTGAGTAGATGCCACACTTAGCTATTTGGGTCAGTGTTTTTCACGCACCTAGTAGACTATCAGCATTTAGCTTGGCAAAAAAAAATTATTAGGCTCTCACTTTCAAAAGATGAACTGCACAGCTGTGTTACTTATTCAAGTAAGTCTAATGGCAAAAGTTCCTGTGTGAGCATCAAAGGCTCTGCTACGAACTACTTTTATAAACTCTGGCCATGTTGCTCATACATCTCTGATACTTATTCTTTATAAATAAAATGAGAAGGTTTGATTGCACAGCCTTAAGTGTACTTTCAGCTTTCTATAATTCTATCATTTTAATTTTTAGAGAGAAGCACATGAAGTTACATGAATTTAGAATCTCTTCCTTTTACCCTATCCTAAAATTATTTATGAACCTCTAACTTGGTAAAGGGATTACTGTTTTAAACACCATTTGTGTCCATTCAGTATCCATTCCCTTCTTTCTTACATAGAGAACTCTGATTCAATGTACGCCAACACTGTGTTCAGCTAAAACACTTACCAGCGGTGTGATGATGAGATGGTAGCAGAAGTTGCTGAGTGAGGCTTCCAGTAAAGCTCTTTCAAAGCTGGTAGCCTCCCCTGGCAGGTATCTTTTATTCCTTGGCCTTTCCCTTCTGTCTGCCTGGAACTTGGACACAATCCTAGAGGTGGAGCAGTCACCGTGTGAAAACAAGGCAACAAGCAGAGCTGGGCAGAAAAGAGCATGAGGAGAACCCCAAACTGAATGGCTTAGAACAACAGGAACTTACTCTCTCACTGTCCTGGAGCTAGAAATCTGAGGTCAGGGTGTCCACAGGGCCATCCTCCTCCAAAGCCTCTAGGGAAGGACCCTTCCTTGCCTACTCTAGCTTCCTTGCCTCCAGGTGTCCCTTCGCTTGTGTCCCCATAACTCCAACCTCTGCCGTCTTCCTGTGTATCCCCATCTAAATGTCCCTTTTCTTATTAGGACACCAGTCATATTGGATTAGGACCCATGCCAATGACCTCATCTAAGTTGACTGCATTTTTAAAGATCCTAGATCTACAAACAGCCACATTCAGAGGTAGTGGGGGTTAGGACTTCAATATCTTTTGCGGGGGACACAATTCAACCCACACAGTCCCGACGGCATTCTGGAGCTGCTTTACCCTTCTGAATTTTCTACCTCTGAACTCAGTGCATGAAAAAAAAATAAAGCCCCTGTTTTGATTAAGCCTCTATTATTCAGAGGGTTTTGTTTTTGTTTGTTTATTTGTTGTTATTATTTTGTATTCACAACAGAACTCAATTCCTGACATAGTCACTTTGAAGTGAAGGCTCGGGCAATTAAAAAATGACTTGTCAGCCCTGGTTGGTTTTGCTCAGTGGATAGAGTGCTGGTCCCCGATTTAATTCCAGTCAAGGGCACATGCCTGGGTTGTGGGCTCGATCCCAGTAGGGGGTGTGCAGGAGGCAACCGAGCAATGATTCTCTCTCATCATTGATGCTTTTATCTCTCTCTCCCTCCCCCTTCCTCTCTGAAACCAATAAAAATATCTATAATAATAAAAGCATAATATGCTAATTAGACCGGACAGCTGAACGACCTTTGGGGCATCATTCCAGACATCCTTCCGGATGAAGTTGCAGTGGTGGGCGCTGAGGCAGAAGCAGTTAGGGGCGATCAGACAGGCAGGCAAGAAGTTAGGGGTAGTCAGGAAAGCAGGCAAGTGGTTAGGGGCGAACAGGCAGGCAGGCAGGTGAGCAGTTAGGAGCCAGCAGTCCTGAATTGTGAGGGTGCAGGCTGGGCTGAGGGCCTTCCCCCCCCCCCCCAACCCCTGCACGAATTTCATGCCGGGCCTCTAGTATTTAAAAGGAGCCTGTCTATTCAAAGGACAGTTTGTACTCTTTTTTTAAAGGCAGAGATCATCTTATTTGGGAGTGGGAAAACGGGTGGGAAGCTGTACTCTGCTACAATTTTTCTAGTCATAATTTAAAGATCAAACCTGTTGTCAAAATAGAGTTTGCCAGATACTGAAAAGGTCAATGGACATGTATTCAGCAGTCAAATTTAGGCCCTAACCCTGCCCTGGACTCACACTCATCTCAGATATGTCTTCATTAGTCACCACTACAGACCTCAGTGAATGGGAATATAAATGCAGCTTTTGTGCTAAAGTTACCAGAAGCACAGTTTACTTGTCCAACACAATCAAGTTCAATTTTATGATACTATCTTTGTGCCAGGTGTGGCGCTCACAAATATATGTGCCAGAAAACACTTCAAGGAGCCAACACTGACATTTGTCTTAACTTTGAGAGGGTTGCCAGGAGTCCTGAGACCATTTTCGTGGCATCCATACCAGGAACATAACCATGATTCATTCATCTTATTTATGGGCTCCTGCAGTGGAGACAAGCAATTCTTCCATCATCTCTGTTAGTCAGAGAGCCCTGAATTGCTCACTTTACTGCTCAACGGGCTCAGTAGAGGCTGACATCAGAGTAAATAAATATCCCTATCACTTCTTCTTAAGAAAGATGAGGGCAAAGCTGAGGACTTTTCATCCTGCCATCCTTTCTAAAAGAAATATTTATTGAGTGCCTATCTTGTGCCAGATTAATTCCAGGCACTGAAGATTAAACAAGACACAATCCCTACTTTCAAGGACCTACAGTAGAGCGACAGAGATAGACAGATCAACTGTTAATTGTAAGCCTGAAATGAAAGCTGAGAAGGGCTTAAGAGCAGGCTGCTAGGAAAGCACACAGGCAGGCTATCAACTCCTTTTCTGGGCAGTCCGGGTGAATTTTCCAGTTAAACTGGTGTCAAAAGTTAGACCTGAGGGTAACCTAGGAGTTAGCCAGGTGAGAGGGGACAGCATATGCAAAGGCCCAGAAGCAAGCAAGCACGTAATATATTTGGAGACCTGCACAGGGTTTGATATGATAGGGGGGTGGAGTGGGAAATGTCAATAAAAATAAATGAAATGTGGGGCATATCCTGAAGCCATTGGGAGCCACTAGAACAGTTGTAAGTCAGACAGTTACATGAACATGTTCGTGTTTCAGAAAATATCTTCCTGGCAACAGTATACAGAGTGAATTAGAACAGAGCAGGGCCAGACAGGGAGAAGCCAGTAGGAGTCTGCTGTGGTGCTCTAAGGGAAGGAGAGGTCCAGAGAAAGGAATTGGGAGACACAATTAGGAGTAAAATTGACAGCACTTAATGAGTGATCAGAGTCAGCACCCAAGGGTGACACTACAATTTATGGCTTAGTTAACTGATGTGTGTGGAATTGAAGAGGTATTCTTATGCTTAAAACGAGAAAATACGATAAAGTTAATTCTCTAATATTGATGCTAAAGATCCATATCCAAATATCATATTCATATTTAATAAAGTAATTGAATTCTCATCCTAATCAAATTTATAACATAATCATGTATTGAATTGTTTTAAAATATGAAAAGCAAATTCAGTTTAGAAACTGGATATCAATGGGGATGAATGATAAAACAAAAATATATAGGGTTGAAAGTTATAATGCATGAGTCAATAGTTCTCAATTATTTTCATCTCACAGTTTTCTTGAGAGTCCCACCCCATCCCACAGCTCAACTTCAGTGGATAGTACATATATCCCTGTACCAGTAATATAAGGTACAGCAATATTTCTCTTTTTTTGTAGGAAATAAAAAGGTGATATTTTGGAGCCAAAAGGAGCTTCAGAGATAATAAAATATGGATTTTTTAGGTTGGAACTATTGTATAACAACATTAAAATATTTTAAGATAAGCCCAGCCAACATGGCTCAGTGGTTGAGTGTGGACCTGTGAACCAGGAGGTCATGGTTCAATTCCCAGTCAGGGCAAATCTCCAGGTTGCAGGCTCAATCCCCAGTGTGGGGCGTGAAGGTGGCAGCTGGTCAATGATTCTCTCTCCTCATTGATGTTTCTATCTCTGTCTCCCTCTGCCTTCCTCTCTGAAATCAATAAAAATATTTTTTAAATAAAATATTTTAAAATAACAAAATCTCAGAATACCATTATGCTGAAATACAGGAGGTGTGCTACAACGGATACATGTTTGATAATTTCTACAAGCAAGGAGGGCCTGGACATGGAGTTGTGTGGATTAAATAAGGCAATATTTGAAAATACTTGAAACTGGACCCCTATCTTACACCACTCACAAAATGGGTTAAAGGCTGAAATGTAAGATCGGAAACTAAAAAACTCCTAGAAGAAAACATAGAGGAAAAGCTCCTTGATATTGTTTTTGACAATGGTTGTTTGTTTCTTTTTATATGACACCAAAAGTACAAGCAACAAAAGCAAAAAAAAAAATTCAAAAAAAAAATCTGGGACTATATTTGCAATCCACATATCTGATACAGGGTTAATATCCAAAATATGCAAGACACTCATACAACCCAATAGCAAAATAATAATAATAACCCAGTTAAATACTAGGCAAAGAGCATAGTCATTTTTCAAAAGAGATATTCAAATGACCAACAAGTGCATGAAAAGGTGCTCAACATCACTAATAATTAGGAAATGAAAATGAAAACCACATGATATATCACATCACATCTGTTAGAATTCTATTATCAAAAAGACCAAAAAAAAAAATTAACAAGGACTGGTAAAGATGTAATAAAGAGGAAACTCTTGTACATTATTGGTGGAAATGTAAATTGGTGCAACCACTATGGAAAACAGTATGGCAGTACCTCAAAAAATTAAAAATAGAACTAATGTGCTTCAGCAATTCTGCTCCTGGGTATATACCTGAAAGAAATGAAATTATTATTGAAGAGTATCTGCAGCCCATGTTCATAGCAGCATTATTTATAATAGCCAATGCATAGTAACAACCTAGGTGTCCATTAATGGATGAATGACTAAAGGAAATGTGGTATATATATACACAATGAAATATTACTCAGCAATAAAAAAGAATGAAATCTTGCCATTGTGACAACATGAATGAACCTTGAGGGCATAATTCTATGTAAAATAAGTCAGACAGAAGAAGAGTAATGATGTATGATCTCAGTTATATTGGTAAGTGGAATCTAAAAACCAAACTAAAAAACAGAGAATAAATTGGGGTGGGGTGCGGAGTAGGAGGAGGATGTCAGTCAAAGGGTACAAACTTCCAATTATAAGATGAATAAGTTCTGGGGAGGTGAAATATACAGGATGATTACTATTGTTAATAATACTGTTTTGTACAGTTGGAAGTTGTTAGCACATATACAGATTGCAACTATATGAGGCGATGGATGTGTTAACTAACCTTATTGTAGTAAACATTTCATAACATATATATATATATATGAAATCACATTATACCTTACACTTATACAATGTTTTATGTCAATTATACCTCCACAAAGCTAGGAAATAATAAAATAAACTCATAAAAAAAGGTTGGAGTTGCAAATCATAAGACAAGCAGAAAATATTTAAACTATCAACTTCTCAATAGCTGACCCTTCTGGTTGACACACTAGAAAACCTGATTCCCTTTCATCCAGCAATGACCCTCTTCCTAAAACAGCCTAACTTCCTAAGTGGAAGTTGAAATCATCCTAAAAGCATCAGGAATTTTCCTAAAAAACAAATGCCCCATTGTAACGTTTCCCTTTACAGAAAAACAATATGCACCTTTGATTTTATGACACCTGAAAGATTTGTGACTTCGTTTCCTTGAGAAGCTTAGCAAGAAACTAATTTCATTTAGTATTGTTTCAAAGTGATAAAAGTTATTAAAATATTCTAGATAATGTGACAATTTAAGGATGCAAACAGGATTAAATGGGAACTTCGTTGTAAAGAAAAAAGTGGGGGGGGGAATCAACAAAGTAACCCTTTTCAAATCAATTTAAAAACACTTGTTAAGCACCTACAATATGCAAAGCACTATCCCAGGTATTCTGCTTCTCCCATGAGCCGGTCATAGTCACTGTCTTTGCAGTCTAGTGGGGCTAACAATCATATAACTGATAAAAATACGTGGTAGAATAAAATGAGTTCTATAATGCTTCTATAAGCAAAGTACATCTGGGCCATCTTGGAAGGAGAAATTAATAACTGTTGAGGAAGAGAGGGAGAAAAGAAGGAGAAGAGTCTAATCGCAGAGAATAAAATCAGTGTTTACCTCCCCTGCCTCTTCCCCTAACCCCCACCGCCATTCCCATTTCTCAAACCCTGAGGATCACCTTCCTCTAGGATGTTTCAGAAAAAGGATGTTTGCCTCACATTTGTTCCTGAGTCACCCTCTTTGCAGCTGCTTTTGTGAGTCGCTTGCTCCTTTCCCTCACCCTCAGCTCCGCTCTGTTCTCCATCCTGCTGCCCACCTGGAGGACCTGGGACTTCTCATGACATGGTGATGGTCTCCATGGAAGGATAGAAGATCACACTTCCTTTTGGTGCTCTTCTCCTTAATTTCCCACCACACCAACACAGAGCGGTGCATATCTAATACACTTAATTAAAGGGTTGGTGAAAATTTAATTAAAAAGAGATTTATAACACAGGGCAGGGCAAAAGTAGGTTTACAGTTGTTCATGTGGAAAATAATACAATACATAATACAAGAATAAACTGTGTTTCACATACTCACAATTGTAAATCTACTTCTGCCAACTCCTGTATATAAGAAGAAAACCTAAAATTAAATAACAAATATGACCATTCTCTCAGCCCAAGGGGTAAAATTATCAGTCCTTTACAGGTGTCCTCTTGTGGAAACATCCTAGTTTCCCATTTTGCTCCCCTGCTTGAAGTCTAGCTTATCTTGCCCCCTCTAAAATGGTTTAGCTCTCCAGTCCTCCAAATACAAATCCTTGCTACTATGGTATGAACCCCACCCTTGCCCCTGGGCCTCCACCTGTATAACTCAAGGACACAGTGGCCATAGCAGAACATCATTTTAATGGGGAGACTCAGTGGACAGCCAAGGTGAGCTTTGCACTACAAGTCCAATCTCTTTTTTGAAGTCTCCATGCCAATCCAATGTGAGCCTATGTTACCCTCATCATTCTTGTAATTTTCCTGGTGGATAGCTGTTGGACTAAACACATCCCACATGTCTTTTCTAGTAGAATTAATACTTTACAAAGATAATACTCTCTTAATCTATATTAGAGATGATAAACTTTCTAAATGTGAAGTTATCTGCCTGTATTCTTCAGCCCACACACACACAAAAATAGCATTTTCTAAGGTTGTGCCAAGAAGTTTTGTGGGTTTTTTCCTACTTTCAGGCAATTCCCAGAGGCCTACCTGTGCTTCTGAAATAAAGCCCTGCTCACCAAGCAACAGCACCATCTACCATGATGGCCAACATTAGTTACACAAAATGCAGAAAAGCCCTAGCTGATTTGGCTCAGTGGATAGAGCGTTGGCCTGCAGACTGAAGGGTCCTGGTTCGATTCCAGCCAAGGGCACATGCCTGGGTTGCAGGCTCCTCCCCACCCAGGCCCTGATTGGGGCTAATGCAGGAGGCAACCAATCTATGTGTTTCTCTCACATTGATATTTCTCTCTTTTTTTCCCTCTCTCTTCCACTCTCTCTAAAAATCAATGGGAAAATATCCTTGGGTGAGGATTTTTTAAAAATGCAGAAGAAACTTTCAAAGTTCTTTCTTTGAGCCACATTGAATTCGTAGGCAGGAAAGAAAGGAAAGGGAGAGGGAGATAGGAACATTAATGATGAAAAAGAATCATTGATTGGCTGCTTTCTGCAATTCCCACACTGGGGATCAGCCCACAACCCAGGCGTGTTTCAACCAGGAATCTAACCATTACCTCCTGGTTCACAGGTTGATGCTCTACCACTGAACCACACCGGCTGGGCAGGCCTTTTCTTCTTAATGATCTCTATTAGGGTTAGGGAGGTAGTGGAAGGATGGTAATGACAAACTGATATGGCTGCCTAGTGCACAATGACCTCATACTCTTCCTTCGGGTACAGAATCTGTCCCCTTAATCTACAGAATAGACCTGTGACCAGCCTGAGCTAATCATGGTACTTTCTATGCTCAGTCATAGAAATTCATTCAAGGGTTGGAAACATGGTTCGAGCCTGGCCAATCAGAGTCCTACTCCAGGATTTTATAACCTAACACTAGATGAGAGAAGCCTCTTTTCTCCTATAGATGATGAAAGCCCAGGACTGAGTAAAACCCTGTTTTCCACCATAAAGAAAGAGCCTCTTCTCTATAGTAAAATGGAATAAAATGAATATGCATTGTAAAGAAGAAATGAGATTCAGAAAATTATGTTATTTAGTGTTTGAGTGCTTGGTTCCAGTCATTGAGGACTTCAACATTGCTATAGGTCCTAAAAACCATAGTCAATTATCTGAGTTATTCCAGTTAGTCTTTCAATTTAGCTCAAATTTTATTTAAACTGAATTGCATTGAGTTTCTCTTCTTACAAACAAAATATTCCTGAGATTATACCCTGTACAGACCAAATCAGCTTCCCTGAAGGCGGGAATAAAGATAGGAAAAGTGATGATTCCAGTAAACATAAACAAATCCTACACATGCAATCAGAAAGTCCTTGGCATTATTCCACATACAGCCAAATGTGACCATTAGAAAAGGATTTTCTAAGATGCTAGTATGATATCAAAGATCCTATACATACTAATCAACCAGTTGTTAAATAGAGCTCTGTGGGAGGCCTTGGCCAGTCCTGCTGGGCCCAGCCCCTCCTAAGTATGGAATAAATAGCGTATACCACAGGCTTGTCTTCAGAACATAACTGCAACACATCTATGCCTGCAATGTCTAGTAATTATTGGGTAACCTATGGTGGACTAAACACATCCCACATATCTTTTCTAGTAGATATGTGGGGTGTGTTTAGTCCACCATAGGTTACCCAAAATGGTGATGTGGCATACCAGGAATTGTACTTGGAATCAGTGTTATCTGGATGGTAAAGATTGATAAGGCTTTTCCCTTCTTCCAACTTTATAGAAAGTATAAAAAAGTTTTCAAGTTGCATGATTGATGAGAAGTTTTGTGAGCCTCTCGTTGGGGCTTCTCCCAATCTAAGGGAACCAACCATGGTCATACAAAATGCCACTGCCACTAACCCAGGCCTCTCTCCTGTGAAGAACTGGGTAGACTCAAGAAACCACAGTCAACAAGTATCTCCCATCTTGATATTTCCTGATGCTTTTCTGCAAGTGTTTTTGGAACTGTCACAATAGCATATAACTTTTGTAAGATTTCTGTGTCAATATGCAAAGCCCTGGTCCGGTCCTATGAAGAACTACTTCAGAACTATCTTCATAGATATCAAGAAATACTGGGAAATGTGGAATCTAGTGAAGTCTTTGTCAGTATCTAGGCCAGAGAAAGCTGGGGTAACGTAGACATTCAGCCTTAGTTGTTACTAAGAGGTAGACAACTTCAGTGCCTACATTTTATACCTTAACTGCTACTATATGCTTCAAAAGAAATGTGAGTTATTAACACGTAACCCAGATGTCAGATGAGTCCCCCTCCCCCCCCCCTTTTTTTTGGTTAATTCTCACTTGAGGATATTTTTTCAAAAAGAGTAGGATGGAGGGAGGGAGGGGTGAAAGAGAGAAACATTGATGTGAGAGAGACACATCAACTCGACTGGTTGCCCCGCCAGTGGGTGGGGAGCAAACCCCACAACCCAGGTACATGCCCTTGACTGGGAATTGAACCCAGGACCATTCTATGCATGGGCCAACACTCTAACCACTTAGCAACACTGGCCAGGACCCTTTGCCTTTTAAGATGGTTCAAAATCCCATTCCAAATTTCTCCATTGAAAGTCCAGTGCTCATCCCCGCATTTCTGGGAATTCCCAAGGGACTTTCGCTCTCATTGGCATTTCTGGCTCTGAATGCTGCTTCCTCTGACTAGTTTATCTGGTAGATCATCTTGCCATGTGGCACACAGTGTCCCTACCCTGCATCACATTCACCCAAACATGGAACTCAGCCCCTTGATTCCCACAGGACACCTGCTCACACATGCTCTGCCTTTACACAAGACATTTGTGTATATCGTAAGATTTACTAAAGATTTGGGACAGTGAAAGTGGGGCTTACATCACAGAGATAAAAAGTTCACAAAACTGAACATTGCATATTCAATATCTTAAAAGACTTTCGGCTGTACTACTGTATTGTCCTCCTAGTTGCTCTCACACATTGCCAGCCTGCTCGGTTTTTCCCACCTCTGTGCAGTCTAGCTATGACTGTTCTTTCTTTATCTCCAGCTACCCATGCCCTTATGATGCACCTCCTACCCAAGCAGTCCATGGAGTACAGGTATTTCC